>NC_064567.1:93037834-93340865 GCF_937001465.1 Orcinus orca
GAGGAATGTTCAATGCCACCCTAAGTAGCTCAGAATTCATTCTATAGGTATTGCAGGCAATGAGGAGAGGATTTTAAGCAGGGGATGGCATAATTGGGTTTCTCTTAGGATGTGTACTCTGAGTTTGTCACAGAAGATAGACTGCAAGGACTAGACAGTTGAGGTGAGAGAATGGCTGAGAGTCTTTATAAACAATAGTTTAGGGTGACTACCCGCAGTCATAAATTGAAAAAACAACCTACAGAATGGGAAAAAAAATTCCAAACCATATATTTGATAAGGGGTTAACTTCCAAAATAAATAAAGAGCTCATACAACTCGATGGCAAAACCCCCCAGATAATCCAATTAAAAATGCTCACAGGACCTGAATAGACATTTTTCCAAAGAATATATACAAATGGCCAACAGGTACATGAAAAGATGCTCAACATCACTACTCATGAGGGAAATACAGCTTAAAACCACAATGAGATATCCCTTCACACCTGTTAGAATGGCCATCACCAAAAAGACAAGAGATAACAAATGATCGTATGAATATGGATAAAAGGGAACCCTTGTGCACTGCTGGTGAGACCGTAAATTGGTGCAGCCACTGTGAAAAACAGTATGGAGGATCCTCAGAAAATTAAAAATAGAGCTACCGTACGATCCAGCGGTTCCACTTATGGGAATATATCCAAAGGAAATGAAAATACTAACTTGAAAAGATATATGCACCCCCATGTTCATAGCAGCGTTATTTACAATAGCTAAGACATGGAAGCAACCTAAGTGTCCATTAATGGATAAATGGATAAAGAAGTTCTGAGGGCTTCCCTGGTGGTGCAGTGGTTGAGAGTCTGCCTGCCGATGCAGGGGACACGGGTTCGTGCCCCGGTCCGGGAAAATCCCACATGCCGCGGAGTGGCTGGGCCTGTGAGCCACGGCTGCTGAGCCTGCGGTTCCGGAGCCTGTGCTCCGCAACGGGACAGGCCACAACAGTGAGAGGCCCGCGTACCGCCAAAAAAAAAAAAGTTCTGAGATGTATATATAATATATATACGATTGAATATTATTCAGTCATAAAAAATAAGGAACTCCTACCATTTGTGACAACATGGATGGACCTTGAAGACATTATGCTAAATGAAATGTCAGACAGAGATAGACAAGTACTATATGATCTCACTTATATGTGGAACCTAGGAAACAAAAGCAATGCCACCAAACTCATAGAAAAGAGGTCAGATTTGCGTTTACCAGAGACAGGGCATGGAGGGGGGCGCATTGAAGGAAGGTAGTTAAACGTACAAACTTCTATTTATAGATACATAAGTACTAAGGATGTAATGTACAGTTTGATGACTGTAGTTTAACATTGCTTAATGATATATAAGAAAGTTGCCAAGAGAGTCGATCCTAAGAGTTCTCATCACAAGGAAAAAAAATTCTTTTTATTGTATCTGTATGAGATGATGGATGTTTACCAAACCTATTGTGATAATCATTTCACAATATATGTAAGTCAAACCTTCGTGCCGTACACTTTAAACTATACAGTGATGTATGTCAATTATTTCTCAATAAAACTGGAAAAAACGGTTATCTATAATAGTGGCTCTATTGCCTGATGAAGGGACACTTTAATTGAGTTTACATTGTCCTGGATTTCATCTGTGACTTTGGGTCTTCCAGTAGTTTTATGGGATATCAATGTCTTACATCTTCTCTTCTGCTATTGGTTGCATCTCTTTTTATAAGAAGGGAGTATTTGTATGGTAGGTGTGGCTAGTGGTACTACGTATTCCTGATATCTAACAGTCTGGATTTCATCTTCTCTTAATACTTATCTTTTATGAGGTTGCGTTTGCTTTGGGGGACAAATTCTGCTCCATTCCACCTCTTCTACTCTTGGACAGGAAGGCAGGGGCAGAGGCAGATCCAGGCAAGAACTGTTTATTCCTGCTTGGAGAGAGGATGGCTATTGTGGCCCTCACACTGAGGCATTTGTTATAATAACAATATCCTAACAGCGGTCTTACCCTGAGACTTGTAACCAATAAAGATTCAGTTGAGAACCATGTAATCTTACGCTATGGAGAAAACATTAAATTTACTAAGTGATTATTTGAGCATTACAGACGAATACACATATACTAACATAACTTCTCTTTGGCACCCAACTGTAGCCAGAAGAGTCGTTGCTCCTTTCCCGTTCCCTGTTACCCTCATGCTCTCTCTTACTGTCCTGCAAGGTGCTCTAGATGTTTTGCAAGGTTGCCATACATTTCACCTTTTTTTCCTCAGGACCTATTTACTGTGTTACTAGAGCTCTCCTGATCTGGCTTGAAAGTCTCACTGGAGCATTTCCCTTCCTCTTGCTTTCTCTTTTACTCATTTGGCCTGTTTCCTTTTCTTGCCTCCCCTGCGCTTTTTTCCTCCCGTGGCAGCCTGCTCCATTTCATCGGGCTGCAGTGTCCTGTGTCTCTGCAGTGGCTTGCTGCCTGGAGGCCCTCGCTCCGCTGCCTCAGGCCCTCTACATTCAAGCGGGCATGCTCTTTGGCTAATAGGCACTCCTAGGACCCCCTCCTGATTGTTCGCTTGGGCCACTTTTGTTTTTATGGATTACAACTTTCTTGCTCTCCTATTCCCCACAGCTTCTGCTGAATTTGAAGTCCTTTTTATTTTCCCTCCAAATATTCCCTCTCTTTGGAGGGAAAGAATTGACTTCTGGGCTGAATGCTACCAGGAATACTATCACCTGTATAAACATATTCAACCTATACTCACATATAACGTTAAAACATATTTAAGTATTCTCTCACAAGGTTTGTAAACAGAAAAATGGTTTCGTTAAATCACAAGGAAGTATACAATCTAAAATAGATAGAAAGAGAAATAAATGTATATTTTGCTAGGTTATAATAAATATTGACAATTCAGACTGAAGTATATTCATTCATTCACTGAACATACATGAATGGGATACTGTATGTGCTAGGTTCTGTGGATTCGAGGCAGTAGAAGACATACTTTCTGTCCACAATAAGTAACAGTCTAGTTGGAGACACAAACATAAATATGGGTGATTACAGTGGGACAGGATGAGTGCCATAATATAGGCACATACAAATAATCTTGAGAACACAGATAAGAGAGTGAATACTTATGACCCAGCCCAGGAAGCTAATGCACTGCAGTGGTGCTCAGTTAGCCAGCCTGAGAATGACAGAAAGACTGTTATTTCACAGGTCAGCATCACCCCTGGTTTGCCAGCTCTGAGGGGCCACTTTCAGCTCACGTACACACTTTATCAGAGTCATTAAACTTGAGCTACAGGATCTCGGAGAGCTTTATCAAACATTCAGGATGCAGATTGTCTAGAGGCCAAAAGCATCTTTGAGGTGCTTGAGAATTGTTCTGGAGAGGACATAGGTCACCGTTTCCCATGTCACAGGGACAGTTTCCCTTCACAGCATGATAGCAAAGCCAGAACATCTGTTTCTATGTGACTATCCTGTGAGTACATTGAAGGGGACAGGCAGTGGTTTAGTGCAGCATGTGACTTGTAAGGAATTTCATATGGAGAGAATTCTACTCTGTGGTTCTGAAACTAGGGAAAAGAGGAAGTTATTTTTATTACTGTGGCATAAGAGGCCCCTTTGCCCAGGATTCCTCTTTCTTTTTCTAATTTGTAACCATTTCCTGACTGACGTTCATGTTGCATGCTTTCTCATAAGTTCCCCGATGCTCACATCGGTTAACGGCCAGGCTTGCACGCGGCGAGCCTGGAGCCTGGTCCCTACACCTGGGCTCACGCTGCGAATAGATCACGCGGGGCCTGGTGCTGGCCTGCCAGGCCAGATGGAACTGTTCAACCCTGTGTTCATCCGTCACGATTACCAGGCATTGGGGGTTTGCCCGGCTTGCTCCACTCATTTTCTTTGTCAGATCAAAGTCCAAGAAGGATACATAAATGATAACCTAGAACTTTGCCCGGACACAGAGGCTGCTATCTGGGTAACGTCTTCCATTACACTTTCCCCGAAGGCACGGAAGGAAAAGGGCAAATTATGTTTAAGTACGACCTCTGTTGCACAGCCTCATCCAACCAGCCCCCTTGCTTTGTTTCCTGAACCCATCACAGTCGTATTAATCAATTGGTTCAGGGATTTGAGATTTCCTGACCTAATCACAGGACTTGGGAAATACTGATTTCTGTTTATACGAAGCTATGGCTGTGATTGCAGACTTTGTACCTGCCTGCGCTCACATCTGTCATTCTGTATTCAGGGTTTGAGATGGCTCTGGATTTTCTCCTGAAGAGTGGGGATGAAGTATCTCTGTTTGTGTGGGGAGCAGAGATAATTTACTTTCAGAATGCATTTTGTTTAAAACAATATTGACAAACAGTGTTCATAATGGCAACAATAGTTTATGGAAGTAATTGGATGGGTAATACCTTTGGGCTTGTGTTCCAGATTTTAAAGAATACCTTGCAGTGTTTATTGGCATGTTATACTTCTCTTCAAAATGAATATTGGTGCCTTAAAGAAAGGGAGATACGGATTGGGGGAATGGCCTCAAGTTAGGGAATAACTAGGAATTAACTATGAGGAATGATTCTTTTAGAAAAACTACATTCAGATAACACAAAAGGCCTTTATTTAGTTAGCAAAATTTATATGGTTGTTCTCTAGATTGATGTTGTCTCTGAGATGTTGCATCATATAGAATAAGACCAGGAAAGCTGAGGCTGAACGATGCAGTGCTTGTTTAAAGCCATTGTAAATGCTTAATGTTTCCTTTATCAAGATGATTATGTTTTATAATAACAGATAATAATTCCTCCATGGATTTTTAGAAATCACAGCTAGTCCATGTGATTACTCAGTTCTTTCTGAAAACAGGTATCTATATATTTACCTATATCTATATACATATATAGCTGTATATATTTATACAAATATATATTTACATTAATGATGGTGGAGAGCTAAGTGTAGACTCTTCCCACACCACTGTTACCTTTACTAAGCTGCCACATTATGTGTGTGTGTGTGTGTGTGTGTGTGTGTGTGTGTGTATGTGTCTGCACGTCCATCTTCAGTGCTCTCAGCTACACTGTATTTCAAATGTTCTACTTCTTTCTCAGAAAATATTGGTATGTTTTAGGAATACTGAGGACGCTCCCAATCAGAGTAACTCCTTCACAGGTAGTAGAGCAGAATGCCCTGGGAATAGATAACTCTGGTTAGATCTTCCTGGTGGACTCTTGTTGAACTTGACACTTAACTTCTTTGGGTCTCATCTTCCTCACCTGTAGAATGGTGATAATGACTACTGTAAAGCATTTTTAGGAAGATTAAATGAAAAGAGATCACGTGTAAAGAGACATTGCTTAGTACTTTGAACTCTGGCTCTGGAGTCAGCAGATGTGGATTTGAATTCTGACTCTCCTGTGTAAAAGCTGTGTAACCTTGGGCATTTCAATTAATTCTCTGTGCCTCAGCAATAAATGATGTAAAGCATGTAAAGAGCATAGGGCCTGGCACATAGTAAGCACTCAATAAATATTCGCTATTATTGTTAAATTATAAACACTATGCAGTTGTTAACTTTTTTATGATGAGCCAACAAGAAGACCATGTCTAACTCCGAGGGGGAATGGTTTCTCTAAACCTATCCTAACAACAGATCTGGAGAGTTTAGTGGCATGTCAAGTAGCATTTTGTTGACTTATAACCTGCCAACTTTGTGAGGGAATGAGTGTATTTGTAGGTTTAAGCTAAAAGTGTGATTGCATGTATTTGTCTTAAAGACACCTGGAATCATTTAGCTTGTCCATGTTTTAGAACTCTTCTGTGATAAATATGAGAGTTAATCAGCATATGTATGGCTACAGCTTCTCTGTACTGTGTTTTGGTGGGTGGATGATTTTAATGACCATTGTTTTGAGGGTAAGGATAAATTTTCTGTTTTCAGCCAAAAAAAAAAAAAAATTCAGATTTCAGTAGAAGAGGTTTATCATATTTATTGATAACTGCAGTCTGCAGAAAACTGTCCCCTATCTTTCTTTAGCCAAATATTTGACAATTTCTCGTAAATTTTTCTACCTTTCCATAGTTCTGCTTCTGAGCCTCCTAAGAGATTTCTCTTCTTCCAGGAAACTTACCTAAAGCTCAGTCTCTGTTCGTTTCACTCCCAGGACCAATGGTTCCTCACCTTGACCTAGGATGCCTGTCCTCCCAAATCATATTTCCATGACTCCTTTCTGTATGTCCTGTCCCACTAAACTATGCTATTCTTTCATAAAGTATACTTTTACATATTACATATTCACGGTCTCTTCGAATGAATCACTTCCTCATGTCTGTAGGAATGACCTGGTCTCCTAAATGCTGTTTGATATGTGATTTCAAACTTTGGTTGTGCTGCCTGGCCTCATCCTCCGTTGGCATAAACCGTTAGCCTATCATCTTCTGGAGTAAGGTGGGTATTTGTGAGCCCCTGGAGCTGGCCCAGTCCTCAAGGAAGGAGGAAGAGCAAGAACTTCTAGAACTTCCAGGAGATGGATGGGGAAGATGGCTCTCATGGTGGTCCACACTCTGCCCTCTGATCAGTGAAATTGCTCCTCTCTGTAATGTTTTTTCTCACTGAATGGGCCTCATGGAACTCTGAATCATCTGGGCCTTAAGCCTGTTGATCACAAAAGGCTGCTCTTCAGCATGGCTGTCCCTTCATCGAGTCCACTTTCATGCCTTGCTGTTACTCACTCCAGAGAGGGAGTGAGAGGGTATGGTTTGGGCAGGCAGCAGGGTCACAGGTGGCCTAGTGCACATGCAGCTCAGTTGCGCTTTCCCCAGGCTATAGTCCAGGGGGTGGGACAACAGTGTCTCTCCAGTGGGAGCGTGCATCAGAGTCGCCTGCTGGTCTTATTAAAACAGACTGCTGGGGCTTCCCTGGTGGCGCAGTGGTTGAGAGTCCGCTTGCCGATGCAGGGGACACGGATTCGTGCCCCGGTCCGGAAAGATCCCACATGCCGCGGAGCGGCTGGGCCCGTGAGCCATGGCCGCTGAGACTGCGCGTCCGGAGCCTGTGCTCCGCAACGGGAGAGGCCACAACAGTGAGAGGCCCGTGTACCGCAAAAAAAAAAAAAAAAAAAAAAACAGACTGCTGGACCCCATCCCTGAATGTCTGATGAAGTAGGTCTGGGGTGGGGCCTGAGGTTTTGCATTTCTAACACTGTTTTGGGAGTGCATTATGTTTGGAAGTACAGTGTTGCTGAGCACTGTGTGTCCCTTCATACCTCTGTGTGGCTGCACATGTAGTGTGATTAATCTTGAAGGCTTTCCCCAGATCTTGCTATTTGTAACACACAGGTCAAATGCTACCTCTTCAGTGATCTTTTATGATTCCCTCAGCCAGGGCATAAAACAGTTGTTGTATGGTCTCTTCTCTCCAGTTTCTTAGCAATTTGTTTGCCCTCTTATAGTATTTACTGCCATCAATTCTGCATAAAGGGTGCATGTCTTGGCTTTGCTACCAACATATAAACTCTTTGAAGGCAAACATATTAGTCTCATTTATCTTGCTTCTTCACATGCTCAGTACAGTACAGTGCCTTACAAACAGAAGGTTCTGTTGGTTCTCTACCCAGATTCCTTTGGATCCACTTGACCACTTCTGTGTATCCATCCTCCAGCTTCTGCACACTTTGTCCCTACCAACTTGTACTTGTAACTTTCTTCAGAGGACTAAACTTGAACTACTAGAGCCGCTTCACTTAGACATGTGGAGAGCTGGAATTGTCTGGGAGTTTACATCCCTAGCACAGTGACCTGTAGCTAAGTGACTGATGCAGCAGTATGAAAGCTCAGCTCCCTTGCCTTGGAAGCTCCACAGCGCTCACAGGATCAGGCTGAGGCAGGGGCCTCACCTGAAATCAAACCCTTGTTTGGCTTCTTCCCCTTCTGTATCCTGCTTTTCTTATTCCCTTAAAGGGTTTCTCCTGGGAGCACTTCCTTAATAAATCACTTGGAAGGTGTTGTGTAAGTGCTTGTTGAATGAATGAGTGCTTGAAAAGATGTACAGCGTCATAGTTAGGAGCATGGACCCTGGAGCCAGACTGTCTGAGTGTAAGTCCCAGTTCTACCAGTTACTGGCTGTGAGACCTTGGGCTTTAACCTTTTTGTGCTTCAGTTTCTTTACCCGTAAAATGGAGTTAAAATGGTACTTCACTGGGTTGTTATGAGGATTCAATATATCAATATTTGTAAAGCACTTAAAATGTTCCCTGGCACAGAGTAAATGCTGATTTGAAAATCATATATTGGACAAGGATTAACATCCAGAGTATATAAAGAACACCTACAACTCAACAACAAAGAAACAACCCAATTCAAAAAAGGACTTGAATAGACATTTCTCTGAAGAAGATACACAAATTGTCTATAAACAGATGAAAACATGCTCAACATTATTAGTCATTAGAGAAATGTAAATCAGAACCACAATGAGATACCACTTCACACCCATTAGGATGACTATTGTAAACAAACAAAATAGAAAGTAACAAATGTTGGTGAACATGTGGAGAAATTGGGACCCTCATGCTAAGTGGGAATGTAAAATGGTACAGCTGCTATGGAAACAGTATAGCAGTTTTTTCAAAAAACCAAACATAGAATTACCATATGATCCAGTAATTCCACTCCTAGTTATATATCCCAAAGGCTTGAAAGCAAACACTCAGATATTTGCACACCAATGAGCATAGCAGCATTATTCACGATAGCCAAACGGTGGAAACAACCCATGTCCATCAACAGATGAATGTATGAACAAAATGTTGTATATGATAGAATATTATTCAGCCATAAAAAGGAATGAGACTCTGAAACATGCTACAATGTGAATGAACTTTGAAAACATTATGCCAGGTGAAATGTCAGACACCAAAGTATAAATATTGTATGATTCCATTTATGAGGTACCTAGAATAGGCAAATTCATAGAGACAGAAAGTAGAGTAGAGGTTAGGAGGGGAAGGAGTGGGGAGTTCTTATTTCATGGTCAAAGAGTTATTGTTTAATGGGTACAGAGTTTCTATTTAGAATGATTAAAAAAGTTTTGGAAATAAATAGTGGTGATGTTTGTACAACATGACGAATGCACTTAATGCAGTTGTATACTTAAAAATGGTTAAAATGGTAAATTTTATGTTATATATATTATACCAGAGTAAAAAAGAATGCATTAATTCTAGTCTTTCGTTTTGTTATTGCTGTTCTGCCTCTGGGACTTTAATATCTGTCTCACTAACATTTCTTTTCTCTCGCACAAAAGAAGTACATGTAAGTTGTCTGTGAGAATTTAAACAAAGTTTCTGAAGAGCTGTAAAATTTTAAACATCCAATTAAAAGCAGAGAAACAAAAGAACACTGTGGATAAACATGAATAAATAAAGGAATAGTTAGATTATTTGAAAATTCTTTAGGTTTAGTCAGAATTTGCAGTAACCCCACGAGTGCAGTGAGTCCGGTTTAATTACTGATGCCATAAAGCAGTCCGAGCCTAGAGTTTTCTTCAGCTTTACCGTTTATGATTTTATAAAAGCTATCCATATGAGTCCACTTGGTTTGGGCTCATAGGCAAATTGGTCTCCAGCCAGATACTCCATCTTCTTATGTATCACACCTCTCCATAGAGCTGGAATGTTCCCCTGAAGAGTAACTTTTAAAAACCCCACAAACTCTAATTCAGATTTGGCAATCACTGTACTATGGTATTTGAGTGTTTTAGACTTAGCAATAAATAGTGTTTTAAAACTTCCAGTGTCTGTGTCTTAGTTGCTGTACTCTGTATCTATAGGCAAAAGCCCTAGATGTAAGAATAAATTAAATCACACAAGAATAAATTCAATCACTCATTGGTTAAGATGGTCCTTCCCAGCCCATAGCCTCATATTCTCCTCATTTTATCATAAATAGTGAAGTGAAATGAAAGAAGGAAGAAAAAGAGAAGGTGCATTTGTTTGTGAGGTGCTGTACCTCAAGGAAACCAGATGACATCTGACAAATCTCCATAACATTTACTCTGACATATTTTTGCCTTTGCCTCTCATACTTTTACATCTTTATCTTAAGACATTTTGATCTTCATTTAGGCAGTGTTGGGAGTCTGTGGGACAGAGGACTGACTCATTCAAATATACGTTATTTTACGTCAAATTTCATCAAAAGGAATATAATGGGAACAAAAGGCCAAAGTCCATTTAACAACTTTCCAAACTTCAGCCAGTCTCACATTTATTTCACACAAAACTACTTTAAATCTTCTCTGAAACAAGACAAGTATAAAAGAGACGGAACAATAGTATGTCAAAGTAATACAAAAAGTTTTGGCCTTTGGATATGTCGTATTATATTTGCTACTTGGATTCACATCAGCTTTTCTTCTGTTGTTGGTCTAGGGTTCTTAGGTGAAAGAGTGGTGTGTTATAAATTATACTGTTTAAAACAGGTTGATGTTACTGGTGGATCTGTTCTTGAAGAGTGTAAATATAATACATCTGTCCGTCCCTTGTGTGTGGAGTTAAGTCTGACAAGAGATGAGTGGTACATATACCTAGGTTGACCATGTGAATGCTTAGTCAATACCCACTGGTTAAAATCTGAGCATTTGGAAAGTGACACACACACACACACACACACACACACACACACATGATACATGCATGCATACATATGTGTATACTTATATATACATTCCTCCCACTTTTTGGGTGGAGAACCTTACAAACAATGACATGGTCAATGGACAGAGAGACAGAAAAAGGAATGGCCATAGGGCAAAAGGCAGCATTGAAGTGTAACTTGTAAAAGTGGTTTCTTAGCTCTTTTCCTTGCTCTTTTCACACAAGGCAGAAAATCATTCTCACACACAGAGTTAACAGTATCAGAGCATACTCCCCTATGGCAGGCACAGAACTCGTGGAATGTCTCTTAGGAGTGATGTATCTTAAGTTAAGTGGAAATCCTATACCCCAAGAATCTTAGATTCCTGATTAGAGATTATACTGATAGAGGCAAATTGGTTATTTCCACCCAACCCTCCAAACCTCACTGGCTGGCTTTGTATTGACAGTTGAAAGTAAACCTTTATTTATTTACCTTCATTGAAAAACTTGCACCGTGGAAGTTTGTTGATGTGCAGTGAATCCCTAGTGAGAAATTACTAGAACTAACAAGACAAGTAATATTTGTTTTCAAATGGATTTTTATATTGACCTTGATAGTTTTCAATGTTTCTTAATTAGTGTTTGCAAATCTGCTGATTTTATGAAAAATCTGTTTCTTACTGTATTAGAGTATAGCATCACAACAAAATTAGCATTCCATATGTTGTTTGTTAAACATACTTGGTGACTTTCTTTAAAATCCCTTGGGAAATGTTTTGAAATTTGTTGAAACAAATATGCAACCCTTGAAATTAAATGGTGATTATCACCACATTGTCCTTTCCTTAAAGCATTGCCGGTATTCGGACTCAGGAATGCTGTCACTGAACACGTATCCTGCAGAAATTACTCACAAATGGGTAAGACCTAGATACAAGCCTTTTTGCCCAAGTAGATAAAAAGCAGCTTGCTACAGAACTCTAGCAATGCCATGCCACCATGAGGAAGCACATCTATTTTACCAAAGGCTGGAGTGCAAAAACCATCGATAAAAGCCTTTATTGGGGTTTTCTCTTCTCTAAATGGAATGAGAAAGTTTAGCTCCCTTTTCCTTAAATCTCCTTCAGAAGGTCTAAGTAGAAACAGAAGAATATATTTCATTTGATATGGAGAACTGAGTTACCTCTCATTAGTAGTACTAATCATTAACAGTTAATCATTTATTGAAAGTGAGGGACTTCCCTGGTGGCACAGTGGTTAAGAATCCACCTGCCAATGCAGAGGACACGGGTTCGAGCCCTGGTCCGGGAAGATCCCACATGCCGCGGAGCAACCTAAGCCCATGTGCCACAACTACTGAGCCTGCACTCTAGAGCCTGTGAGCCACAACTGCTGAGCCCGTGTGCCACAACTACTGAAGCCCGCGGGCCTAGAGCCCCTGCTCCACAACAAGAGAAGCCACCGCAATGAGAAGCCCGCACACCGCAATGAAGAGTAGCCCCGCTCGCCACAACTAGAGAAAGCCTGTGTGCAGCAACAAAGACCCAACGAAGCCAAAAACCAGTCAATCAATCTAATCCTTTAAAAAAAAAAAGAAAGAAAAAAGCAAGAAAGTGAGACGTGGAAAGAGTTGTCCTGTCTCTGTCTTCACTTTTGGCTTAAAATTTAGTCAGCCCACATACTGAACATCTACTGTGTGCCAGGAATTGTGCAAGGAGCTGAAGTTACTGACAGGAATGAGACACAGTGGCATCAACTGTTCTGCTCTGAGAGCATCATAACTTAGCCGAGGAGGTAACAGGTAGCACACCAGAGCTGAGGAAGGTGTGCTCAGCCACAAGGAAGCACAGGGAAGATTGCACAGAGGAGTAGACGCTTCAACTTAAAAGGTGAATGCAAGGTTACCAGGTAGGAAAGGCAGGAAAGAACATTCTAGGATGAGCAAGTGACCCATATAAAGCACTGCGGTGTAAAGGGTGCAGGATGTTGGTGTGATGGTAATTCATTCAGTGTGGCTGGACAGGGCATTCAGGATGGGCCCTGTGTTTTCTGCCATGCTGAGGAGTTTGGACTTCATCTTGTAGGATATGGAGAAACTAAAAAAATTCAAGAAGGGGCAGAAATTGATCAATGTTGTATGAGCAGAAGCTGAGGAAACTGAAGATACCAATATTGGATAAGAAGCTATTTTAACAGGCTTGGAGAGGATTGTGAGAGTTGGAACTAAGTCCTAACAGTGGGAATTAAAAGGCTGTCCTTTTTAGGTCTGAGAGATATTTAGGAAGAAGAACCAATTTCACTGTAAGGAATGAAGGCCACAGAGGAGTCCTGATGAATTCCACGGTTTGTGGTGTGCTAACTGGGTGGGTGGCAGCACTGTTTGTTGTTAGGGAATATAGTAGAGGTTTGAGAGAAAGAAAATGAGTTCTGGCTTGGACATGTTGAATTTGAGGTTAGCGTGGAATATATTGGAAGTGTGCATCTTGGCCTTTGCTCTGGTAGCCCAAGCATTTCCTGCCCTTCTCTTGGGAGCTTAAGGCTTTTACCTCTCATGAGAGAAGGGTCCAGGGAAGTGAGCGGGGTTTAATGCTTGCCCGCTACTGGCAGCTGATGCCAATTGCATGCACGTGCCACTGGAAGGGCTCTCTCCAGCCTCTGGTCCTTATCTGTGGCTTCCGTCCTGTCCTTGGACTTGAAGGATTTGTTAAAATTTTAGCTGTTTTCTTCCTAGCTGCTTTTATGGCCGTCACCCCTTCCTCCTATGCTCTGCCAAAGGAGAAATAGTTTCTATGACCCATTTCTCCTTGGAAGGGCTTGTCAATTCTTTGGAAATTGGTTCATCTGGTTCCCTTGCTAGTTCAGCTCTAAGATGTGCTCAAGAAAAATCATTGTAAGTTTTTTGGGTTTTCTCATTATGAGGGTAAGGACCTCTTGTGGCTTTCTACATTCCAAGTGGAAGCATGGAATCAATTTCGATAATTAAAGAGCTGACAGTTACTTTAGAACATGATCCGAGAAGCAGGGTTGTGGACAGCTGCTGGCAGGTATTTAGAGCAAATTAGAAAGTGCTCTCTCCAGGATGCTGAAGAGATAAGCTTGGTGGTATCCATCCTCAGAAATTCATAGTAGGAATCTGGGTACACTGGATAGACTTTTCTAGATTATTCCCCAAATCAGAACTATTTCCACTAGGCTGCAGTTACCTACTGTCTCTCGTGTCTGTCAGCACCTTGAAGATACCACCTTGCAACTGAGGCTAAATAAAGCAAAATGCAAAACAAAACAAAACTGTGGTGTATTCCTAAACCTTTAATAATTTAATATGGACTCACTGGTTTGGAAACTCATACCATGACAATTAAAAACCTAACCAAGCCAAGATAAAGGTGGAAGAAGAGATAGTTGGACACATACATAGTACTTTTCTTCTGCAAATTAGATTGGAGGGAGGGAGTGGTCAGCAAAACTTCTTCTGTAAAGGCTCGGCCAGATTGTAAATATTTTAGGCTTTGCAGGCCGTATAGTCTCTGTTTCAGTTATTCTGTTGCAACTTAACTCTGTTGTAGTAGAACAAAAGCATCTATAGACAATACAAAACAAATGGGTGTGGCTGGGTTCCAATAAAACTTTATTTACAAAAACAGGCAGCAGCTGGATTTGATGTCAGGACTGCAGTTTGCTAGCCCTGAGTTAGAGAATTGATACAGATAATAGGGTTACCACATTTTTTAAAGTTTTTATTTTATTTTATTTTTTTGGCTGCGTTGGGTCTTCGTTGCTGTGTGCGGGCTTTCTCTAGTTGCGGCGAGCGGGGGCTACTCTTCGTTGCGGTGCGTGGGCTTCTCACTGCAGTGGCTTCTCTTGTTGTGGAGCCCGGGCTCTAGGCGCGCGGACTCAGTAGTTGTGGCTCGTGGGCTCTGGAGTGCAGGCTTGGGAACGTGGTTTTGATTAAAGGAATAAAGGTCAAATGGTGAATAAGTTTTTATTGGGGCATAGGCTGTCACCACCATATCTTATATTGGTTCATTTTTTTCTTTCATTCAACAAATGTTGATTGATCATCTGTTATATGCTAGGCATTGTGCTGAGGATTTCATAGTTCTGCTTTAGGTAGAAGCTGATGTGGCCTGTGCTAGTCTTTGCGTACCATGATCCTCACACCCCTTCTCTGCTCAGATCCTCCGGTGGCTTTCCATCACAATCAGCGGGGTTTCCGGGGTTGAACAGCATCTCACCCAGGTTACTTCTCTCACCTTATTTCCTCCCTCTGTCCAGCTTTGTCACTCTGCTCCAGCCCCACTGACCTGCTTGATGTTCCTCAAGCAAACTAAGCAAGCGCATGTTTAGGAATCCTGTATTTGCTGTTCTGCCTGTATGGAATACTTGTTTCTGTAGACATCCGTGGGGCTTATTCCCTCATTTTATTCGGGGCTCTGCTCAAACGTCACCTCAACAGAAAGGCTTTACCTGACATGGTACTAGTACTTCTTTATTCTCTGTTCCCTTTTCTTCATCTTTTTTCATAGCACTCATCATCACCTGGTATTATATAAATACTGAGTGTGGCCTTTCTCTCCGCTAGAATATAAGTATAAACTCCATAAAGTCAGGTATTTTATTTTGTTCATTGTATTATTAGCACCTAAAACAGAGCCTGGGCATAATATATATTTAATCAATATCTGTAGATTGTCGAATGACTCTGCTTCTTAATCTTGGGTTCATGTCTTTTGTCCAACTAAACAAAGACGGAATAGCATTACTATACCAAAAATACTCATTAAGGGAATTTAATCGTAAGAAGTCTTAGTTACTTACCGAAGATACAACTAATATTAGATCTGCAAGTTCCTGTCCTAGAGCCCTGTTTTCGGGATATTTGGCCATTGTGACTTTGGTTTGGCTCTGCTGTTATTTTTACATGGTGCTAATGTGTTCCTGACATATTTCAGAGACCAGGCTTGTCATTAACCTTGAGGGGTCCCATGCATATCTCTCTTACACTTTTGAAATGAAATTTCAGAATTGAATCAAATTTATTGTTTCAGTCAAAATGGATTTGATTTACAGATGTCTCATCCCTTAAAAACAGATCTAAGAAAAGAAAGCTTCCATCAACTTCAGTTCTTGTTTCCTTGTCTCCTCTAAACAAGAACTAAGGACTTTAGTATAAGACATTTTCCATAGACTTTATTGTGTTAAAAACATTGGTGCATGTTAAACTAAGTACATTCTATTTGCCTATGTTTCAAGGTTTGTTTCATCGGGGAAGTAGTATAATCCACTAGCAAGTTGTGTATAATCACATTTTCAGAATGTGATTATTGCTCATAAAAGTGGTTTTAATTGAAAATTTTATGTCATGGATAGCCTATAGCAATCTTAGATGCACATACCTATATTTATGTGTCTATAATTTATTTTTTAAGATTCCCCATACAACACTATTTTGAAATTACTAAAGGGGTTTTCTTTCTTTTTTTGTTATTCATCTGGGTAACTTAAAAAAGTATTACTGTTATGTTCAACTGTTGGCACTGTTGCAGGCAACTAAAAGCTTAAGAAAATTATTCCCCATCTGTACCCCCCAAAAGCCACATCTAAAAAGGTCACAAAAGGAAACACACCAATTCAAATAATCTCCATGCTGTATCTGAGATTAACTTGGACACAGATGTTTTAACTTACAGTTTGATCTGGCGTAATATATACATTTAACAAAATCCTGTTTTGTATTGCTTCTATAAACACTGAAGTCTGATAAACGTGTATTGATTTTTCTGCTATTTAAGAGCTTTTGAACCAGTACTTAAAGCCGGTTGTCGCCAAGGCCTAAATTAACTCTTTCAGCTTTTGACGATGGTTTCCGTGTAGGGGTATGTGTGTGTACATGCAAGTATGTGTTTGTTTATGCCTGAAATGGATTAGAATGGCAAACTATTTTGTGGTCTGCAATATTTTACTTGCTAGGGATAATCATTAGACTTTGTTCTTGATGTTTTTCTTAGAAGATGAAATGATTCAACACTGTTCATTACTGTTCATTTCCTAACCACACTGTAATCATTATAGGCCTAGATATTATCTGAAAAGTTACTGAAAATATTAATGCAACATGAATAGGGTTTTCCTCCAGCACTCTGGGCATTTAAATATGGACATCATACTTCCTCCTCCTGGTCATTAGGCCTTTTGTCCAACTGATCTTAACGTGAGAGCCTTGAAGGAAGTGATTCAGGGAACATCAATCCAGTTTAAGTCTGTCTTGCTTTCAAAGTCATTCTCATTCTCTCTTCTTCCTTTGGCCAACATTCTAATACACTGTAAGGTAGCTTCTCACCCTTGTGCAGGAGCATAGAAGCCACCACACCTGCAAGTAGGCTTCTCCAAATTATTTGTGTCTTCAGATCAGAATCATGGTAACTCCTGGGGAAAAAAAGATATTCCCAAATGTAAAATATCAAAAGAAATGTCAAATTCAGCAACACGACAACCTTTTGAAGGTACAGAGACTTTTGCTGAGAGGAATCCCTTATGATAGTATAAAAAGGTAGGTTTTGAGTTAGATAAGACACTGGCTAATATGAGGGCTTATTGGACTTTGTCATTTACAAAAGGTCTTCACACAAATGATTTCATTTGAGCCTCGATGTAACTTTCTGAAGTTGGGGTTTTAGAGATTTCTGCATTGCAAATGATGACACAGCCTCTGAGAGAGGCTACGTGGTGAGGGAAGAACCTAAAATCTGTATTTCTTTTATTTCGCCAGGAAGAAAGATCACGTCTCTCTGGGTATAATGGACAAACTAGCATTTTTAACTCAGTGGAAAGTTAGTCAAATGGCTGTTTTGTGATGTTGGACCACATTTCTTCATTTTAAATTAATCAACTGGGTACACAATAAGTATATGTGTAAGACTATTTATCTATCAGTAAATATATTTATTTATCTTATCAGTCTTACACACACATACACGCACGCACACACACACACACACACACCTCCAAGCCAGGGACAAAAGCAAATGCAAAACCCAAAACTAGAAATCTGTAACTTTTTTTGTAAAGGAGTCTCTCCTTATCTTAAAGGTCTTTCTTGAACAAAACTTAAAGAAAATAAAAATCTGTTCCAGCAGTTGCCTCAAAAACCCTTTTAAAGAGAATTTGCTTCTCAGCTCCCAGAGGTTGGCTGCTTCAATGCCGCCATTGCCAGCAATGTCACCTTTGCAGGCCAGCAATGTTGCCTTTGCAGGGCATCAGCATGAGACATGGCATGTTCAGACATGGGCTGGGCAATGGCATTGTAGACATGATAAGGCTCTTGGGAAACCCAGGACATTATCTCAAGTAAAGTTATTATTTATGTATTTCAAGCTTACAGAAGTGTTTTACATACATATGTGGAGATTTTCTTTAATTGACATTTTATAAAAGGAATATGTCTTCCTTTAGCAGAAAACACTTAAATTTCTCAGTGAGGGAATTCTATCAGCAACAGTAGAAAGCAAGAGAGTAGTGTAGTTCTGAAGAATGTGGGTTTATATCCTGACTCTCCTACTTACTAGCTGTGTGATCTTGGGTAAGTTAACTTTTCTCTTTGATTCTCAGTTTTTCTCATCTGCAAAACATAAATAATAGCATCTACCTTGAAGGTTGTTTAAGAGATTGCAGGGAATATATGTATTGGCCCAAGATGACTTTTAAAAAATCATATATTTAATTTATGAGAGTAATGGGACTTTGGATCATGAAAAGCCTCATTGTAGGACATTTATACCACCAGGGACATGTAACTCCATTACCTGACATACCAAATAAGGGAGATGAGATTTAGGGGGCAGGAAGTTTAGCTTGAAAGGAGCAGCAGAACCCTAAGCAGACACCCACCCCTTCCTTTTCTTCCAGTGGCTGCAGAACCTTTGGCAAAGTCACCGTTCACCCAATTAGTAAGGTGTGAAAAATCACCCTTTTGTTCAATATCTCTTCCCGTGTGTCTTTGACTTGTATCTGCTCACTTTACCCACCAAACTTGCTTTTATTATCTTCAGGTCCTTAGAGCCAGCACATCTCTGCAGGAATGAGCTGGATCTGATTCTGATTCTCACATCCCTGACAGAACTGTCAGCTTCACTTCCATCACAAAATCTTGGTAGCTCTTAAGGGTGTCAGAACTCAATGTTTCCCATTCTGGGTTGAATTGGCACAGCTAGGGCAGAGAGGAATCTTCCTTAGACTTGTGAACTGAGCACCTGGGACTGACAGATCATTGAGAGGATACAAATGTGGGTTTGAATTTCTTCTGTAAGATCTCAATTATCTGAATGTGGAAAGATCATTAAAAAAATGAACTTTGGATTAATTCACTGATAGTTGAGAGTTACGTTATAAAAAACAATCAAACCATCTGATCCCTTTGACTTGTGGTCTATTCGGAACAGAAAATGGCATCAGAAAGCTTTTAACCTTATTAAATCTTTAATCCCTAAATCATAAAGTTAATATTGTTTTTCATTTAATTATTTGGAAAAATTAATAGGCAGAAACTTATGCAGTTATTCTCCCCCCAGTATATGAAGTATGGTATCCAGAGTTAATGATGTGTAGCTTGCTTCCATAAAAATGAAGGCTGCATCACTACATTGTCATCAAACCTTGCTTGCATAGTAAGGAAAGTGTAGGTTTCAAGAGAAATGACTGCATTGGAATAGTGGCTCAGTGGCGATTATATTACGTTTCAGAAAATAGAACTTTTCTAGTTACCTAGAGTTGCTACTGCTTTTATTCTTGAGACTGATTCATTGTAAACATTTTTGGTGGACATACTGTATATATTTCACTCTTTGCTTTTTAGCTAGAATATACTAAAGATAGCTTTTTCTGAAAGACACAGGGTTAACATAATTGATATTTATTCTTTCATTAATTTATTCAACACATATTTGCTAAGTGCCCGTCCAGTGACAGTTGTTGTATAAACTGAGTCTTCAAGAAAGAGGATGTGAATGATGGGGAGAAAAGAGTTCCAAGAAGAGAGAACAGCGTGAGCAAAGCCCTCAGGTGGGAAAGACCTTGGCAAGTTTGCAGAACTGAAGAAGAGGGTGGTTAGACCTTGGTGAGGGAGGAGGAGAATGGAACGAGAGAGCGCAAGTGATAGACTGAAATGCAGTTAAACTTGAGGGGTTCTTAATGTGCATAGGGCTATTGTCCTTAATTTAATGTCACCAGGTTGCTGTACATTTTGTGATGTGTGTGATGTCTTTATTTTGTGGTGTTCTGACGTCATTTCCTCTTACTTCTTCCTTCACTGCTGTTCATTCTTTGACTTTGCAGCAACTATTGCATCTGATTCTGGTGACTTGATCTTCTTTCCTTTCTAATTTGCCTTCTGTTGGGTTGAAGAATCACATAACCAGACTAATTAGAATTGTGTCTAAAAGTGAGAGTAAAAGAGCCATGAATTTGGAGCATAAACAGTCTCCTCTGGGCCAAATCTATCTGCTTTTATAAATGGACCGCTTTCCTTCTAGACCTCAGTGTCCTCCTGTATAAAAGCTGGTTAATGACCAGAACACCACGTCCGTGCCCTTTCAGTTGGTAATTCAGTCTATAATAGTTTTATAAAAGATCTTTAAAAATTAATTGCATTTGTTGTGTTTTCCGTAGTTAAGCTTACCACATTTTAATTATCTGGAAGTGTTAACTACTTCTTCAAATAATAGCCCCCCCAATGCATTAATATTGACTAAGAGAAACTAAACAGTTAAAGTGTTGGGGATCACTGTCTAAATGAGGATCAATATTTAACTATAAATCATCTATTCTATTACATTTTTCTTCATCTGACTACAAAATGCATTGTGAGAAAATGGGAGCTCAAGTGAAAACTGGAGTTTTGCGCTCCATGTCTAATGATTTCTGCAGTTTGGAAATGCATGTAATTATTTTCCTATCCCAAAATTCTAGACTAAACTTCCTGCACACAGGAGTGCACAGTTGTACATGGACACAAAACTATTAACTCTTTGAGGGGAGAAGCTGTTTCTTCTATTTTCATATCAACTTCAGCATTTGCCACAGTATTTTGAGCGAATTAGATGATCAAGAAGATGCTCATTGAGTGAATGCATAAATGAATAAAATCCATTGGCTTGAATCTGGACTTGAGCCTTTGCTAAACGCATCAGGATTCATCATCTAGATGCTTTTTGGTCTTCAGAAAAGCTTTTGTCAGGCACCAGTTTCTTAAAAATAAGGCGTGAATTTGTGGTATTCTAGAATTCTCTGGGATTATGTAGGAATGTGTAAGATGATCTTCAGATGTCTCAGGAGAAATGGGTTAGTAAGCAACACTTACATAGAAATGAAATAGTTTCAGCCAGTGGTCAACCTCAGCAAAGTATTTGCAAAACAGCAATCCAGTGACTTTCTCCCTTGTTTTGGGGATCAGAAGCTGTCTGCTTACCTCCAAACCTCACTTCTGGCTAATTGCAGGGGAGGAATGTGTGGAAGGCCGGGTGCAGCACAAGTGCTGACAGCTGTCCTGAATGTGGCATCTTATTTCCTGCAGGCCCAGGTCTGCTTAGCATTACACAGTACTTAAGCTTTGGTCGGGATGTGGTCAGTGTTTGTTGGAAGGTGTATGAGAAATTGGCTTTCCAGGAGGAGAGCCCGAAAGTTTGCACTGTGCATGCAAATTTTCATGTAGAAAATTGCCTCTAAAAATTCAGGGTGTGTGTGTGTGGGGCTATGGAACATTTATTGGTTGGGCAGCAGCGAAAATATTTCTTTTGTTTCCCCAACAAAAAATCCATCAGGTTTATAGTCTATATTTGAAAAGTAATTTTTTTCTTTATTAATGATATTAATTTATTTTATTTATTTATTTATTTTTCATTTGCAAACAGAGAGTTTAATTTCTCTGTTTTCTTTTTCTTAATATATATATATTTTTACATCTTTATTGGAGTATAATTGCTTTACAATGGTGTGTTAGTTTCTGCTTTATAACAAAGTGAATCAGTTATACATATATATATGTTCCCATATCTTTTCCCTCTTGCATCTCCCTCCCTCCCACCCTCCCTATCCCACCCCTCCAGGCGGTCACAAAGCACCGAGCTGATCTCCCTGTGCTATGTGGCTGCTTCGCACTAGCTATCTACCTTACGTTTGGTAGTGTATATATGTCCATTCCTCTCTCTCGCTTTGTCACAACTTACCCTTCCCCCTCCCCATATCCTCAAGTCCATTCTCTAGTAGGTCTGTGTCTTTATTCCTGTCTTACCCCTAGGTTCTTCATGACATTTTTTTTTTCTTAAATTCCATATATATGTGTTAGCATACGGTATTTGTCTTTCTCTTTCGGACTTACTTCACTCTGTATGACAGACTCTAGGTCTATCCACCTCATTACAAATAGCTCAATTTCGTTTCTTTTTATGGCGGAGTAATATTCCATTGTATATATGTGCCACATCTTCTTTAACCATTCATCCGATGATGGACACATAGGTTGTTTCTATCTCTGGGTTATTGTAAATAGAGCTGCAATGAACATTTTGGTACATGACTCTTTTTGAATTATGGTTTTCTCAGGGTATATGCCCAGTAGTGGGATTGCTGGGTCATATGGTAGTTCTATTTGTAGTTTTTTAAGGAACCTCCATACTGTTCTCCACAGTGGTTGTATCAATTTACATTCCCACCAGCAGTGCAAGAGGGTTCCCTTTTCTCCACACCCTCTCCAGAATGTATTGTTTCTAGATTTTTTGATGATGGCCATTCTGACTGGTGTGAGATGATATCTCATTGCAGTTTTGATTTGCATTTCTCTAATGATTAATGATGTTGAGCATTCTTTTATGTGTTTGTTGGCAGTCTGTATATCTTCTTTGGAGAAATGTCTATTTAGGTCTGCCCATTTTTGGATTGGGTTGTTTGGTTTTTTGTTTGAGCTGCACGAGCTGCTTATAAATTTTGGGGATTAATCCTTTGTCAGTTGCTTCATTTGCATATATTTTCTCCCATTCTGAGGGTTGTCTTTTTGTCTTGTTTATGGTTTCCTTTGCTGTGCAAAAGCTTTGAAGTTTCATTAGGTCCCATTTGTTTATTTTTGTTTTTATTTCCATTTCTCTAGGAGGTGAGTCAAAAAGGATCTTGCTGTGATTTATGTCATAGAGTGTTCCACCTATGTTTTCCTCTAAGAGATGATAGTTTCTGGCATTACATTTAGGTCTTTAATCCATTTTGAGCTTATTTTTGTGTATGATGTTAGGGAGGGATCTAATCTCATACTTTTACATGTACCTGTCAGTTTTCCCAGCACCACTTATTAAAGAGGCTGTCCTTTCTCCACTGTACATTCCTGCCTCCTTTATCAAAGATAAGGTGACCATATGTGCGTGGGTTTATCTCTGAGCTTTCTATCCTGTTCCATTGATCTTTTTTTGTGCCAGTACCATACTGTCTTGATTACTGTAGCTTTGTAGTATAGTCTGAAGTCAGGGAGCCTGATTCCTCCAGCTCCGTTTTTTGTTCTCTAGATTGCTTTGCTGAAAGATCAGCTGTTAACCTTATGGGGATTCCCTTGTGTGTTATTTGTTTTCTTCCCTTGCTGCTTTTAATATGTTTTCTTTGTATTTAATTTTTGACAGTTTGTTTAATATGTGTCTTAGCGTATTTCTCCTTGGATTTATCCTGTATGGGACTCTCTGTGCTTCCTGGACTTGATTAACTATTTCCTTTCCCATATTAGGGAAGTTTTCAACTATAATCTCTTCAAATATTTTCTCAGTCCCTTTCTTTTTCTCTTCTTCTTATGGAACCCCTATAATTCGAATGTTGGTGCGTTTGATGTTGCCCCAGAGGTCTCTGAGACTGTCCTCAGTTCTTTTCATTCTTTTTTCTTTATTCTGCTCTGCAGTAGTTATTTCCACTATTTTATCTTCCAGGTCACTTATCCGTTCTTCTGCCTCAGTTATTCTGCTATTGATCCCATCTAGAGTCTTTTTAATTTCATTTATTGTGTTGTTCATCGTTGTTTGTTTCATCTTTAGTTCTTCTAGGTCCTTGTTAAATGTTTCTTGCATTTTGTCTGTTCTATTTCCAAGATTTTGGATCATCTTTACTATCATTATAATGAATTCTTTTTCAGGTAGACTGCCTATTTCCTCTTCATTTGTTAGTTCTGGTGGGTTTTTATCTTGCTCCTTCATCTGCTGTGTGTTTTTCTGTCTTCTCATTTTGCTTATCTTACTGTGTTTGGGGTCTCCTTTTTGCAGGCTGCAGGTTCGTAGTTCCCGTTGTTTTTGGTGTCTGTCCCCATTGGCTAAGGTTGGTTCAGTGGGTTGTGTAGGCTTCCTGGTGGAGGGGACTAGTGCCTGTGTTCTGGTGGGTGAGGCTGGATCTTGTCTTTCTGGTAGGTAGGTCCACGTTTGGTGGTGTGTTTTGGGGTGTCTGTGGAGTTATTATGATTTTAGGCAGCCTCTCTGCTAATGGGTGGGGTTGTGTTCCTGTCTTGCTAATTGTTTGGCATAGGATGTCCAGCACTGTAGCTTGCTGGTCGTTGAGTGAAGCTGGGTGCTTCTGTTGAGATCTCTGGGAGATTTTCGCCATTTGATATTATGTGGAGCTGGGAGGTCTCTTGGGGACCAGTGTTCTGAAGTTGGCTCTCCCTCCTCAGAGGCACAGCACTGACTCCTGGCTGCAGCACGAAGAGCCTTTCATCCACACGGCTCAGAATAAAAGGGAGAAAAAGTAGAAAGAAAGAATTAGTAGAAGTAGAAAGAGAGAAAGAAAGAAAGGAAGGAAGGAAGAAAGGAGGGAGGGAGGAAGGAAGGAAAGAAGGAAAAAGGAAAGGAGATAAAGTAAAATAAGATAAAGTAAGATAAAATATAATAAAGTTATTAAAATAAAAAGAAAAAATTAAAAAAACAAAAAACGTACGGATAGAACCCTAGGACAAATGGTGGAAGCAAAGCTATACAGACAAAATCTCACACAGAAGCATACACATACACACTCACAAAAAGAGGAAAAGGGGAAAAAATAATAAATCTTGCTCTCAAAGTCCACCTCCTTAATTTGGGATGATTGGTTGTCTATTCATGTATTACACAGATGCAGGTACATCAAGTTGATTGTGGAGCTTTAATCCGCCGCATCTGAGGCAGCTGGGAGAGATTTCCCTTTCTCTTCTTTGTTCTCACAGCTGCCAAGGCTCAGCTTTGGATTTGGCCCCGCCTCTGCGTGTAGGTCGCCGGAGGGCGTCTGTTCTCCTTTAACAGGACGGGGTTAAAGGAGCCGCTGATTAGGGGCTCTGGCTCACTCAGGCCGTGGGGAGGGAGGGGCACGGCGTGCGGGGCGGGCCTGCGGCGGCAGAGGCCTGCGTGATGTTGCACGAGCCTGAGGCGCGCCGTGCGTTCTCCCGGAGGAGTTGACCCTGGATCCCGGGACCCTGGCAGTGGCGGGCTGCACAGGCTCCCCGGAAGCGGGGTGTGGAGAGTGACCTGTGCTCGCACAGAGGCTTCTTGGTGGCGGCAGCAGCAGCCTTAGCGTCTCAAGCCCGTCTCTGGGGTCCACGCTGATAGCCGCGGCTCGCGCCCGTCTCTGGAGCTCCTTTAAGCAGCGCTCTGAATCCGCTCTCCTCGCGCACCAGGAAACAAAGAGGTAAGAAAAAGTCTCTTGCTTCTTCGGTAGCTTCAGACTTTTCCCCGGACTCCCTTCCGGCCAGCCGTGGTGCACTAACCCGCTGCAGGCTGTGTTCGCGCTGCCAACCCCAGTCCTCTCCCGGCGCTCCGACCGAAGCCCAAGCCTCAGCTCCCAGCCCCGCCCGCCCCGGCGGGTGAGCAGACAAGCCTCGGGCTGGCGAGTGCCGGTCGGCCCCAATCCTCTGTGCGGGAGTCTCTCCCCTTTGTCCTCCGCACCCCTGTTGCTGTGCTCTCCTCCGCGGCTCCGAAGCTTTCCCCCCCTGCCACCCGCAGTCTCCGTCCGCGAAGGGGCTTCCTAGTGTGTGGAAACCGTACCTCCTTCACAGCTCCCTCCCACTGGTGCAGGTCCCGTCCCTATTCTTTTGTTTCTGTTTATTTGTTTTTCTTTTGCTCTACCCAGGTACGTGGGGGGCTTCTTGCCTTTTCGGAGGTCTGAGGTCTTCTGCCAGGGTTCAGTAGGTGTTCTGTAGGAGTTGTTCCACGTGTAGATTTATTTCTGGTGTATCTGTGGGGAGGAAGGTGATCTCCGTGTCTTACTCTTCCGCCATCTTCCCGGAAGCCTTGAAAAGTAAATTTATTCCTAGAAATATTGGGGGATCACTGGCTCTCAAATGGCTTGGGGTTCATTCATCAGTGGTCAGACGATTCTGGAGAGCTTCGTGGGGATTAAGGAAGGAAAGTTGGGGAGCTGGAGTAGAAGGCCTTGTTAGGATCGCAGGTACATTTGTGTTACAACAATCCCTGCAGATCATGAGGAGGTAGTGGCATTATTTACTGAATTAATCTGTGCCCAAACTTAATGGGGATTATCTTTAGTTTAAAGAGCAGTGGGGGAAAAAGGCATCTGGGAAAAACGCTTAACACTTCTGGAAGAAATGTATGATTTTAACCTCATCATATTACTGTGGTGTTTAAATTATTAACTCTTCCTTAAGAATAAGTGGCTAAATTGATGATGTGTGAGGTCCCCACTGGCTTTAGATTTCAGTGATGCTATGATTAATGAAGAGTAAAGGCTGTATCTGAGAAAGATCTGGCATGTCCCCTTATTTCGAAATCAAGTGGTGTCATTGGTAGCATCCGTTGTGGCATCAAACCTCTGTGAAACAAGAGGAGACGGGATATAAGCCATGTGGGTAAGTGATTCATCTTGATGAAGAGATCTGTCCTCGGTGTTGTTTGGAGAGTGGTCTGAGAAACCCCGGGACTGAGGAAGATTAGAGTAACAAAAATGCGTCCCATCACAATGTGTGAGCACAAATGTTCACTTTTTGTTTTAACTTGAGCTGTGACCTCTCCAAACTGCTTGCTCAGCCTTTCTTAATACCAGAGCAACTTAAAAACAATCACATCTTTTACCAAAATTGCGTAAAGCAGGTCCTCTGAGCCCTGGGCTTTGACAGGATTCTTTCTGAAATGGTCTTGTGTCCTACAACCTATACAGCAAATTTGTTACTTTTATTACAGAAAAAATCAGACAAGATTTTCCAGAGTCCAGCTGTGGATCTTTAGATTGTCGTCATGTTACTTGGAACAGAATAACTGTTTGAATCAAAGCCAAAGATGTCCTTGAATCATTTGGTATCAGGGCACTAATGAGGTCTGCAGACATTTCAAATTCCTTTTCCTTCCCTTCTCTCCCACCCCTTTCACCTTAACCAGGTGTGACTTAATCCAGTCTATTTTTCCCTTACTACTTACTTAAGTAGTAAGCCGTGACACACACATGCACACATAAACTTTATGTGTATGAATTTTTTTTGTACTGTGGAGTTTTCAAACAGCAGTTTTTTTTAATAAGAGCTAAATGCTTTACTGATCTGTTTTTATTAATAGGTATGTAAAAATGGGGCTTCAGTTTTCATTGTGTCCTAGGGTTTATAGAGATGACAGATACTTTAATGACCTGCTAAGCCAACTCTCAGTTTTCAGAGATGAGAACACTGAGGCTCAGCGTTTGAAGCGATTTACCCCAGATCACATCACACAGGTGGTGGCTGGTAGGGCTCGACTTGAACCAGACCATTGAACTCCTGGTGCTCTTTCCCCTGGACCATGTGATCTGAGAGCTTTATTCCGATGTCTTACTTCACCTGTTTCCTTCCGCTTAAAATTATACGTAATAAATGGGCTTGTCTTATCCACCTATGATGTTTCCTTCTTCTTGTTTTTCATGGTGAATTTATGAAATTATATAATTCTGAAATCATATGTTATATGAACACACGATTTCTGTGTGGTATGCTCACTGCTCTCCCCCCAGCCGCCTCCTCTCACCACATCTGTCTGATGAACTCACACTTATAACCAAGGCTCAAGTCCTCTGCACGTCTCTGTGCCGAGTAAAGCCTTCCCCGGACAGTCACCTCCCCTCACCCCCGGCAGCTTGTTCTTTCTGTGTACCCTAGCAACTGTTCGTGTGTGTGTGGCTATGAGCACTCTTTACATTGTGTTATATTTATTTATTCATTCATTCATTTATATCTCTTTATCCCCATTTCCATAATATAGAAAAATGGAATTCTTTATAGGACAAACTTCTAAATAACTTTAAACCCCTTTAACTTTTATTCCTAATTACGTTTCTGAACATGTATGTCATCTTGAAGGAGGTCCTGTTCACTCTCCCCACAGATAATGGGTGAATCGGTTTTTACTTTCAATTAACTGACATTGATTGAGCACCTAGTATTACAAATAACCGTAGGAGTTGCTCCTATAGA
This sequence comes from Orcinus orca, assembly GCF_937001465.1. Lineage (NCBI taxonomy): Eukaryota > Metazoa > Chordata > Mammalia > Artiodactyla > Delphinidae > Orcinus > Orcinus orca. The sequence continues at coordinate 93,065,931 of NC_064567.1, forward strand.
TATCATCCCATTAAATCCTCACAGCAGTCCTGGGAAGTTAAGTTGTCCTACTCTATGTATAGATATAGAAACTGAAACGCAATGAGTGCACATCTGGAGTTTACTGAGTGGTTGAATCTGAAATTCAAACCCAGTCGTTGGAATTAATGTTCAAGATTTTTTTCTCCCCTCATTACATCCATCCTTATCTCATTAAGCACTTTTTCTCAGTATGTCTGATACTTCAACAAGGTAGAAGAATGGTCGGTAGTTGAGGGGGAGTTGGGAGAAATTTTGGAAGTTTGCAGGTAATTCTTTGGATTGTCTGCCTCACATACATTTGTTCAAAAGTCACTGCCATCCATATGAAAAATGTCTAAACTATTGTACTTTTGAAAGAAGGGGACTAAGTCTCCCTCAGTCTTCTTTGTTATTGCTGCCTTTATTTCCATGTACAGCTTGTCTGAGTTAACTTCTTACCATCGGTATTTTTTTTTAATAGGAATGAGTTCAGTATTCTAATCCCTGGAAGATAGCTCTTAATTATCTAAGGATCACAGAGAAGAGGAGATGACATTTGAGTTGATAGTTGGTCCAAAACATAGAAGTTGTCCTGTCGCTTCTTCCCACTAAATTCTTTGCCAGAACTTCTAATCAGTATCAAACATAAACGTCAACTCGTTTTCTTTCCTTCTTTTTATCTCAGAAGTCCTGTCGGTTCTTTAAGTGGCCATATATAGAATAGTAAAGAGGAAGAGAACTTAAAAATCTCTTAGGTTTCCTCAAGTTGAATCACCTGTACCCGAATAGTTATGTCATGTGTAATGCTTGTCCTGGGTTGTGGAAACTAGACCATATTGCTGAACAATCAGCCTTTTATAATTCATTGTTTGCGCGTGTTGAGCGTTTGTCAGTTAGTACTAACGGTAAAAGATGGGCTCTTTTATTTACATAAAGATAAAAAATAACGATCATAAATTTCATTTAGCTTTTTGAGCAACTCGGCTCTAGTGGCAGAGCAGGAATGTGTTTAAAAAGATTAAAACTAATGAAAAGTGTTGATCTTTGGTAGAGCAGCAGCTTGAAGGTTGAATGTTAGCAGCTTTGCAGCTTTTGGTTATTAACTTTATTTTGTCTTCTGCCTTGCAGCTGTCAAATGAGAGTGGCAGGTTTTGAAAAGGCAAGGGAGAAAGAAGATAAAGAGGTCTGTCCTCACCAGAGGAAAATGCTTCTCAGATAGGATTTAAAAGCTTCTAAGAAAGCTACTTCCAGTCCATTGGGAGCAGAGAACATGTGAATCAGGGAAACCAGAAGGCTCTTGGAGACCTGAGTGTTATTGCGGGCCTAGAATGTGAAAGTTAGAATGAGGTCATAGGGGAAGGCTGTTCAGAATAGCTGCTGGGCAGTGTAGTACAGGTAGCCAGGCAGACCAGAAGGAAGGAGTTGTCAGTGGTGTCCTCATTTTAAAGGCAAAGGCTTGGCTGAGTTTTTTTGTTAGAGCCATTGTTTTCAAATATATTTCTCATCATTTGAACTCTTTTATCAAATGAAGGATCAGTATATAAAACAGGTTTTAAGAGTTGTTTTGGTTGAGGTAGGGGAGAGGGGTGGACACTGGCCTCCTAAGCGTCACCTTTCCTCCTATAGCAGATCCCCAAGCATCAGATTTCTTCAGGACATGGTTTGGAAACCATACAATCACATTTGGAAATATCATCGGTGAGCTCCCTGGTCATCCTGTTGCCCTGGGGCGAAGGGGAGTGAAACGTAGTCTAGTGGTTCTCAAAGTGTGGCCCCAGTGACATCAGGATCACCTGGAAAGTTATTAGACATGCAAATTCAGTGTCAAAATGTCTCAGGTAGGGCCTAGCAATCTGTGTTCTCATAAGACCTGCAAGTGTCAAGAGCACCAAAGTCTGAGAATCATCACCAGGGCATCGGTTCAGAGGTTTATATTTCTCAGATCAGTTGTGTAACTGGGTCCTCAGAGAAGCAGACACCAAGGTGAGATTGAATTTACAAGGCTTCTAGCAGACAAAGCACCTGTGAGAGAGAATGGAACAGGAGCCGGGCAAGGCTGGGAGAGCTGTTCAGACTCGTGCATGTCTACCCTGAGCAAAGGAGAGAGGAAGGAAGATCGAGCGGGAACCTCTCAGAATGTTAGTTCTAATATCTGAGTCATTTCCATTGTTTGTTTCTTTCTCTTAAAAATGTTGTATTTCCTTAAAAAAATTTTTTTTGGGGTGGGAGAAGGTGTATATTGAGTAAATTTGGATTGTTTTCTGGTCATTGTGAATGATCTGTAGTAGAGACTCTATTTTGGTATACTTCCCTGAAGAGTGCTGATTTTTTTTTTTTTTTAAGAGTGCTGATTTTTAAAAACAGGTGCTGAATTTTGCTGGATTCAAACTGCAAACCCTGTCTCCTTTGCATCTCAAATCTTGGTTCAGTTCTTCTTAGCCTCAGCTGTCAGTGCGATATGCATAGTTCAGGGTCGTCACCCATGAGATCAGGTTTATGGGCTCCCGCTTTCTGGCTCTCTCCTTTCTCGGATCTCCCTTCACTTTCCAGTAGCTGTAGTTTCCCTGTGTTCTGTCCTCTGGCTCTTCAGGCCAGTAAGACTGAGACTGTAAGTTTTCTATGAGAGTTTTATCCTCCTCTCATGGATCTGACCAGTTTTTATTTGTTTCTGTTCTTTTGCTTTAAATATTTAGTTATGTTGTGGTTTCATATATCCAGATTCATGACTGGTATTCATATATTTTTTAAAACTAAATTTTCCTGTCATTATGTTCACCATATTTTTGTATTAATATTGGTACTTTTTCCTTCTTTTTATTTGCATTTGCCTATCTTTTTGTTCATTTATTTATATTAAATCTTTATTACTTTGTTTTAATTTTAAAAAATCGAACTCAGCCATAAACAGAAACAAAATTGAGTTATTTGTAGTGAGGTGGATGGACCTAGAGTCTGTTATACAGAGTGAAGTAAGTCAGAAAGAGAAAAACAAATACCGTATGCTAACACATATATATGGAATCTAAAGAAAAAAAATGGTTATGAAGAACCTAGGGGCAGGATGGGAATAAAGTCACAGACCTACTAGAGAATGGACTTGAGGACACGGGGAGGGGGAAGGGTAAGCTGGGACAAAGTGAGAGAGTGGCATGGACATATATACACTACCAAACGTAAAATCGATAGCTAGTGGGAAGCAGCCGCATAGCACAGGGAGATCAGCTCGGTGCTTTGTGACCACCTAGTGGGGTGGAATAGCGAGGGTGGGAGGGAGAGAGATGCAAGAGGGAAGAGATATGGGGATATATGTATATGTATAGCTGATTCACTTTGTTATAAAGCAGAAACTGACACACCATTGTAAAGCAATCATACTCCAATAAAGATGTTAAAAAAATTTTTTTTTGAAAATAATCGCATCTGTCAGTCTCTTTTTAACTGGGAGAATCATGGCCATTCATATTTATTTTACCACTGATATATTTAGTAGTTTTTCCCCCTATTTTACTTTACATTTAATATTTATTTCCTTTTCCCATTTTGAAAAATTTATGCTAATTTTCTGTCATAATTTATTTACTTTATTCCCCTTTCTTAGTTTCCTATTCCACTAATGGTTGTCTTCACTTTCCAGTACTCATAATCTTATATGTATTCCTTGATTACCACATGAAATCAAGATACCAAAGTTTCTTTTACCAATATACTCTATTCTTCCAGGTAGATGAATAAAGCCTATAGAAAACCTTTACTATCTATTCCTCTTTTCCATATATCCTTATCCTGAACTCTAGGTTGTACTGAGCTAATGTTAATATTTTAGGTTCTGGAATTTATTAAAATTTCTCTCATGGTAGATCTCTTATCTCAGGAGTATTTATTTATTTACTTATTTTTTGTTTGTTTATTACTTTTTCCCTTCCGGTTTTATTGAGACATAATTGACATACAGCACTAAGTTTAAGGTGTACAGCATAATGATTTAACTTATGTACACCATGAAATGATCATCACAGTTAGTTTAGTGAACACATATCATCTCAAATAAATACAAAATAAAAGAAAAAGAGCATTTTTCCCCCTAGTGATGAGAATTCTTAGGATTTACTCTTTTAACAGCTTTCATGTATGACATACAGCAGTGCTCATTATGTTTATCATACTGTACATTACATTCCTAGTCAGTAGTCCTTATTTAGCATGTGTTTTATACATTTTTAGACAGTCTGTCAATGTATCATTATCCACAGATTTAATTATATGTGTATAACATATGTGCATAAATATATATATTTGTGTGTGTGTATTTATTTCTCATTAATGTTTCCTCCTTTCTTAATCTTCTCTTGAGGCTTCTGTTCATATTTATTGTTTCAGTGGATTTGTTTTTTTGAGTATTTTCCTTAGTTGGATGTATAGGTCATTTGTTACCTGAATATTTGCATATCTAAAGATATGAATTTATTTCCAGCCTAATAATAAGTGGAGGTTCTTTGGCTTGCAATTCATTACTTTAGATAATCTATAGATATTATTTTATTGTCTTCCAAGTTCCAACTTTAAGAAGTCTGATACATGGCTGATTCTTTTTTTTTTTTTAAAGAAACTGTTGTTTCAATCTGGAAGAATATAAAATTTTGTTTTTAAGTCTTGGATTTAAAGAATTTTTAATAATATATGTCTAAATGTATTTTATCATCAATTTTATTTAAAACTCAGTGGACTCTTTCAAGGCTTTCTTCCTCTTGGAGGATTTTTTTGTTGTTGTTTAGTAACTATTTTTCCTCTATTAGTTCCTGCTCCTACTGTCCCTCCCCTGACCCCCAGTCCCATTATTCAGATGCTAAGCGTCCCTGGATTTATCTTTAGTTGACTTATCCTTCTCTCATAATTTCTATCTCTTCATGTGTTTTCTCTTTGATTTTCTAGGCTACTAATTTGACTCTCAACAGAGACCAACCTCTCCTTCAATTTACATAACAAATTTTTAAATTTAGAGATTATGGTGCTTTTTGGTTTTGTTTTTTAAATCCTCTGGTTAGGGTAACACAGGTAGTTGTGGGCGTGGGAACGGTAGAGGGCAGGTTGCCTCTGATCTCAGTGCAGCAACAAGCAGATGGTGAGTTTCATGTCCAGACGCCAGAAAGCCTCTCTGTTCCCTGGTTTCCACACTGTCTGTCAGCCTCAGTGGGAGACCACTTCGACCTACCTGTTCAGTACTCCTCAGTATCTTGGGCTCCAAGGATCCCAGTAGGCCCAGCTTTTCAGAATCAAGTCCAGAGACTCTCCTTGTTTGATCTCCAGGGAAGCAAGAGGGTCCAAAGAGGAGCAATCCCTTTTACGTATCTATAGTGTGACACCCCCTGCTGGCCTCACCACCTGCTTGGCAGAAGTCAAACGCTTGAGCTGGGAGTGGAGAGCGATGGATTAAGCCACTGCATTTCTAGTACTAAGGCAGCCTTGATGGCAAGACAGAGCGCTTCTCATTTCTGATTTCTTTCAGGAGATCGTAACGAGTACGCATTTTCGGACTGTGAGTAGTTTTCTTTCGGCATTCTATTAACAAGGTACTGTATTCTTAGGCGTTTCACAGCAGTTTGAGCCTATGAACATTTGTTTTATTGCTTGAGCACAGTATGCCTTTCAACTGGCTTACGTGTTCATAAAATCCAAAGAGACTTTAATATTCGTCCCATAGTAGGGGCATTATTAGAAGATATCCTGGTGAGTTCATTCATTCATTCATTCATCTCTCCCTTCATTCACTCTTCTTACCAGTGTCTGCTTCTTTAACTGTATCTGTATTGTAGACACAGAGTTTTCTTTTGCCCTAATGTAATAGTTCTTAAACTTTAGCCTCCATGATGTGGAAGGTCTCTTAAAACACAGATTGTTGCCTGCACATCCTCACCCCCAGCGTTTCTGACTCACTAGGACCATCCTTTGAGAACCACTTGTCTAACTAGAGTGATCAACCATTCTGGTTTACCAGGGACAGCTCCATTTTAAGCGCTAAAAGTCTCACATCCCTGGAGATCCCTCAGTCCTGGGCAAACCAGCATGACTGGTCACCCTAAGTCAGACACACTTAGTTGTACATTGGAATCTCCTGAGACATTTTCCAAGACACTGATGCTTGGCCCTCCCTGCCCTAGAGTCTTTATTTAATGGGTTTAGGGTGTGGTAACAGCATCTGGATGTTTAAAAGTTCCCTAGGTGATTCTCATCAGAGGTTTATTAGTCATTGCTGAGTCCCATGGGAAGGCTTTTGTATTAGCTCTTTCTTTGCCTGGAAGGTGCTTCCTCTTCAGTGGCTCTCATTCCTGACTGACCATTCAGAGTTGGCTTGGGGACATTTAAACAATACCGATGCCCAGGCCCACCACCTAAGCCCAGTGGAATCAGAGTCTCTGATTCCTTAACTCTCCAAGTCATTCTCATGGGCAGACAGATTGAGAAGTACTGTGGTCTTCTCCTGGCTGTCATTCAGGGAAAAGGACCCATCCTACCCACTCCATCTAAATTCACTCCTCAGCCCCTCTCTCTAACAACTTCTAATAGCACATACTACTTTTTGATATTTTCTTCTTTATTGAATTCTCTATTTGTTTATTTTCTATTTCCTACCCCCAAATAGAATATAAGCTTCATGAAAGCAAGAGCTCTGTCTTGTTTTTCACTATATCCTCAGATCTCAGAATGGATCCTAGAACATGTAAGCACTTGATAAATATCAATTTAGGCCTGCAATGTACCAAGCACTGTGTGAGGGCCCAGGGATAGTACAGTAATGAACAACAAATACAGTAACAACAACGACCCCTGCCCCCAAAATGTAGTGCTCTCTGCCTTCATAGAGCTCACAACCTAGTGGACTACATTTTTTTGTTAACATTTTGTATTATTCTGTTAGAACCTCAGAGAGGTAAATGGTTAAACAAATAAAGGGGAAGCATTTCACCATATAATGACTGCCACTAGCATCTCTTCTTTTCATTGTAGTATCAGCAACACATTTACATGGTTTCAGAGACTCAGTGATTTGTAGAAACTGAAATGACATTTGAACCCTGCCTCATAACAACCTGAGCTGTGGTTTCAGGGCTGTGCAATTCCTTTAGCCTTCCCTTGCTGCAGAGTGCTACCAGGGAGCCGTGAGACTGTGCAGCTTCCTCCCCCGCGCAGCAGGTCCTCGGTGGCATCCTCCTGGAGGTCCAAGAACAGAGCCGAGCCTTCCTGCTGTGGTTGGGCCGCAGGAAGTACTCTGCAGTCCCTCAGTTCAGCCAGACACATGAAAGGGCCCAAGAACACACACAGAGAAAACACATAAACAAGTGTACACTCATCCATTTTTATGGAAACAGACATAAATGGTGTGGGGATGCCTTAGCACATGGAGTGTCTAGATTCTAGAGGGTTTAGTCAGAAGACAGTGACTAAATCTCAACAGCAGAAACTGCAGTGAAGGGGGAACTCAGTTTGGAGATCAGGACTAGAGCATTGCAGGCCAGATGATGATCTGTGTGCAAAGTCTAATGGACTTTAGCTAACACAAGGCCAAAGCAAGTAGGTGCTTTTTGCTGATCTTAGTTCTGCCCGGACTGGAGCAGAGTGGCTTAGGGATTAGGTGGAGTTAGCATTTCTTCATGCTATCTTTCCTTCTGAGAGAATTCACCTCTCTGAGTTAAGACAAAAGGGATACTTTTATACATAACTTATATGTGGTAACTTATTCAGCCATTTGAAGCAAACTTATAGTCATGGTCAACACCATAAGGGAACAAACCTCAGCTTTGACTAGCTTATCTAGATTTATTACATCTTTAATTATTAAGCCATTAGAAAAGCTTAGTCGAGAGCTTTGTTTCTGTAATACAAACTTATAAAGAGAAATCCATTAGTTAATTGAAACCTGAGTGCGAACAAGACATAGTTTTCCATGTATGGTGTATATCGTATATCTGTCTGTTGGTTTTCTGTCTAAATGAGATGACAGACTCTTGGTTTGTCAAAAGGTAGTGACTATTCTACTTGAAAAGATGCCCTATAAGCATTTAAAATATTTATGTTTTAGTGAAAAAAGTTCAGTGAAAATGCTAGACGACTTGTAGTTTGTCCAGGTATAACATCTACCTCATTACATTGTCTTTTAAATTGCTGTGTAGGCCAGATACCCAAGCCACTCTGCTAAAGGCCCAACCAGAATCCCAAAACATCCTAGGAGGTGTATCTAGTCCTGCCCTGTGCTTTGTTTAGAGCTGAAGTAAGAACTCAGCCCACTGTGACTCCACAAAGCAGAGGCATTCAAATGTGATGGGTCAGGAGGGAGGCACATGATATTTCTTGATGAATTTGTAATTGTGGATTTGTATGAAATCGTACTTGCACTAGCAAAGGATAATGCAATTAAGACTATTTCTTTAAACAGCCTTGTTAAAAAAAACCTGTTGTTTATTTTCCTGTTTATTTAATCATTAATTTAATCCATATTTATTATGTGCCAGGTACTGTGATGGGCACTGGGTATATAATGGTTACAGTTTTTTTTTAAGTTTACAATTAAGTAGAGGAGGCAGGGCATTTTACACTTTATAATTACAGGAATGCTCTTACTTGATTGAAAAGGGTGCAAGGAGAGACTGATGTGGGGATATAATTTAAATGGGGGATGGGGCAGGGCAGCTAAACGACATTTAAGCCTAGAGGGAGTTAGCCAGCCAAAGAGTACTTTACATTTCAGAGTTTCCAGAAAGTCTGTAAACCTCTCATACTTTATGTTTTACTCTCAAAACTAAAGGAAGAAGATGGACAGTAACTTGTTTTAGTTTTATTGTATTCTTGGAGAAAGATATAGAAATTAATTTTTCTCCTAAAATATGGTAATTGTGGAGGAAGCCTAAAAGGGGACTACTTTATTTTTGTTTCAAAATTGTGATTTTATCCCACACATTTAATACCCTGCCTCCCAAATGATGTGTGTGTATAATCTTTTTCCTGATGCATATCGAGTAAAATACTGTATGTGCACAGGAAATAAGAAATAGGAAAACCCAACAGGCTAGAATATTTGAATAATTTCTGCAAGATGTAGTACAAATAGGACCTAATTTAGGGAGGTTCTGCTCAGCCTGCCATTTACAGTAGGGGAAGGAGAAGTCCACCTGGAAAGTAAGCCGAGAGAATCTTGAAGCTTCCCAAATCACCTCCATGTTTGTAAAGACTAGTCCATGAAACTAAAGACAAGAAACCATCGGGCACAGAAGTGAATGTTCCTCCTCCTGCATGTCTAATTTAGGGTAACAAAACTTCAGGAAGCATAATCTTTCTTCTTTACACTTTGGTACTGAAAGTACTGAACAGGGATGCACACGCAATCTCTTACAGAACCTACTGTAAATTCCAGTCCTGAACAAACATACACCATTCTTTATAAGCATAAAGAGGGAAAAGTCGCTAGAAGAGATTCCTTCAGGAAACAATAAGCAAACATAAAAACATGCTTATTTTCCTTACATGGAAAATAGATCCTCACAGGCTATAAACCTACACCTATAGCCTGGTCTGAAAATGGAGCCATCCCCCTCAAAATGGCAGCACTGGCAGGATTGTGAAGTGTACGCTTCACTGATAGAATCTAAATGTCACTTCCTAATTGAGGGCATATTAACAAATTGTGTAATTGTTTTAGTGTCTCTCAACAATGATGTATTTGAATGCCATTATTATAGTTCACAACCAGAACCAAAATTTAGTCACTATTTGCCACTAAACAGGATAATCAAGCCACAGGGTCTTAAGAGTGTTTTTCATTAATAAAAGTGCTGCACACATAATTCATAATTTGAATATTTGGTAGTCCTCTTTTTGTGGATACTAGTTTTTCATCTGTCCTGAAGATCCACTGTGGCCCAGATGTTGAGATAGAATCTGTTTATACGGCTACAGCAAAGGACTTTTATTGAAGGCCTGTTCCTCTCCCGCCAGTTATTGCTGCCAAGACAAAATTACGTTGCTGGGTAAGAGCAAGTGTCTGCAGTCAGGTGTCTCCAGCTTTCTCTAAACCCTTTGCCTCAGTTCCTTCATCTCTACGTTGGGGAGACTGATGGCAGCTCTTGCATTGGGCACATGTCTCAGTTCCATGCCTGTCACAGAGCACATGCTTAGTATGTATTAGCTCTCTATCCAAAAAGGTTAGCAGAACAGTGATTTAATGATGTCAGTATATGGCATTTTCTATAATAAATCTGATATTATTAATCTTTCCTAGATACTGTCATTTTTTTCCCTCAAAGAGCCTTAGGCTAGCTCTATTTAATTTAATTTATTTTTTTATTGAAGTACAGTTGATTTATAATGTTGTGTTAATTTCTGCTGTACAGCAGATTTGACTCAGTTATACACATAGATACATTCTTTTTTATATTCTTTTCCATTATGGTTTATCCCAGGATACTGAATCTAGTTCCCTGTGCTATACAGTAGGACAACCTTGTTGTTTATCCATTCTATATGTGATAGTCTGCAGCTACTAGCCCCAAACTCCCAGTTCATCCCTACCCCACCCCCCTCCCTCTTGGCAACCACAAGTCTGTTCTCTATGTCTGTGAGTCTGTTTCTGTTACGTAGATAGGTTCATTTGTGCCATATTTTAGATTCCACATATAAGTGATATCATGATATTCAACTTTCTCTTTCTGAGTTATTTCACTTAGTATGATAATCTCTAGTTGCATCCATGTTGCTGCAAATGGCATTAATGTCATTCTTTTACGGCTGAGTAGTATTCCATTGTGTGTGTGTGTGTGTGTGTGTGTATGTGTATGTATATATACATACCACATCTTCTTTATCCATTCATCTGTCGGTGGACATTTAGGTTGTTTCCAAGACTTGTCTATTGTGAATAGTGCCACTATGAACATAGGGGTGCATGTATCTTTTTGAATTATGGTTTTGTCCGGATATATGCCCAGGAGCAGGATTGCTGGATCATATAGTAATTCTATTTTTAGTTTTCTGAGGAACCCCCATACTGTTTTCCATACAGCCTGCATCAACTTACAGCTCTATTTTATAGATAGGTATAACTTACTAGAAAACTAAACCAACACAAAAACAAAAAACTTACTAGGAAAATACAATTTATTGAACACAAAAATTGGCAGCTCTGTAACTTACTTTACAACATATTACTCTTAAATAACAGTTAACTGGTTGTCTGAAACTTTCGAAAACAGGTTCATTAAATAAAGAGGTATACCAGTAAAGGAAGATATATTTTGAAAAACTCAAAACGAAGTAAAGAGAAAAGGTGAAAAAAATAGCCTGGAAATTCCTGTCTTAATATAAAAACCTGAACTTTCATGGTTAATTTAAAGTGAAATAATTTTTTTTCTTGACTATAGAAGGAGGTGGATTTTCCTTGTGCTCTAAAACAGTTCTACATGGATAGATCTTTCCTTGATTCTTCTCATAAACACATTTTAGCATTATATATTTATCTTAAAGTGATCATTTAAAAATCAAACATCCTTGCCATTGATAATTCAAAATATACCTTCCCTAGAATTGTCTGATGACCTTTAGTGACACTGAGTCAATGATTTTTCCTAAACATCCAGACAATTAAGCTTAAAATCAAGTCTTAAACATACAAAATCAAAAAGAATGTTTCCAAATTAAACCAATGGCTCTTTTTGTATCTGCAGCATGCTTTAATTTCTACCCCATATGTGTACATTGGCAAAGTACCTTAAAGGCTATAATAATCCTGATGGCTTGGAACCAATGTTTCACCATCATTGAACAAGTCCTGAGCCCAGCTACCCTGAATCTTTGGATAAAGACAAAACTCCATCCTGCCATGCACCTGGTCAGTTGTGTAATGCTGACCAATGAACAGCTGCTAACAATAAGGGTATTGTGCTTATGTAACACAGTTCAGGACCTGATGGCTAGTCTCTTGATAAATGGTGAAACACTAGGGAATATTCTCTTGCCAGGATGCCTGCTTCATGGAAAATACTGTGTCTATGTTGAACTGTACCCTGATATCTTCTGTCTGTATGCCTTGGTGGACTTGGGTTCTAGAAGATCACATTATCCTTCCCAGTTGGTTTTGAGTGAGTTAAGGATCTCTCAGCCAAGAAATGGCCATACAGTGTTGCAGCAAATGTAATTTTAGGAACTGTTTTCTGTAGACTTGTTTTACCGTGTTAACAAAAATCTGTATTATGTTTCTTCCCCTCGATGTGGGTGTGTCCTTGTGTGTGTATTCAAGAGAGGCTTCCGTTTGTTGAATGATCTTCATGCAAACATCTTGGAGTGCTTTACAAAAGAATTTAAAAAATTAAACCAAACAGGATATGAAACTGTGATGCCAAACAAGTAAGTCTTTAGGCATGATTTAAATTTAGTTAATGACATAAAGAGCTAAATCTGTGAAAGGAAGCAAGTTCCTTGGATCAGAGAAAAAGAAGCAGAAAACAGATACTCATATTTTGTGTAAGTCTTCATTTGAGTAGCTCCAAAAATGCTCTTTTAGAAGTGCAGTTGGAAAACCCCAGGCTAAGTGAGTTCCAAGGAACAGCATTTTAGGGAAAAAGACCACATAATGGCTCCCGTGTGCGTGTAGTGATCTGCAGATTACAAAGCGTTTTCCCAGCCATTACCTCATTTGATTGTAGCAAAACCCCACCAAAGTCGTTAAGGGATGTGTTATCCCATTTTACAGATGAATAAGCTGATGACAGGAGAAATTAAGGGATTATTCTAAGCTAGGATTCGATATGGATCTTGATATAAATCTGGTGTCCTATTTACAGTACCATGCGTCTGTGGCAGAATCTGTATGCTGGTTGCTTTTCTCCTACCATTATAGATCTGTCTCTGATGTAATAGCAGTGACTCTGGCTTCCCAGGATAACATGGCATTCTGCTCCCTCTCGGGAGGGACTGCTGACGTCCTTGTCTAACTGCGAAATTCGAAAACCAGCGTCTTCTAATGCAAGTACATTGCAGATGATATCACGGCTTAATCCTTTCATGATATTTAAACTGACTTTGATGGTTTGTCTTTCAAGTCACCCTCCAGCAGTTCCCAGAATCCTCCCTGAGTAGATGTGATTGGAATGATCCAGGCACTAGTTGCCAGTGGCGTAGGTAGCTTCTCCTGGTTGTAGACTGTAGTGGGGAAAATGGGGAATTCTTAATGGGCTTCCTGTCCTTTGCTGACTTGGACCAAGTGTGGTTATTCTAGAAGCTCTGAAGATTCTACGAGCATTGTGGTTTCAGACAGTGAGTCATGGCCTTGTGCCTGAGGGGTAAGTGATATAGTATGTGGATTGATTCTTGAAACATACAGTGTTCAGATCATTCAGAATTGACTGTGCTACAGCTGCTGAGTTTTGTTGTTGTTGTTGTTTTATTGCCTCTTCCTCTAAAAACACATTTGATTTCTCATCAAAGGTTTAGTCTTTAAAAAGTTCATACTTTCTTTGATATTCCTTTAACTTTAGACAAAGCCAGGAAGAACACTGTTCTGTGACTCTTTCAATCTTTTGGCAAAACATATGTGGTGGAATCCAACAATGAGCAATTGAAACCATGTCTCTGTAAGCAGCTTCTTGAGCAGATCACTCAAGCCAAATATAAGCCCAACTAAGGCAATGGAAAAATGGACGGACACCATTAGGGCAGTTAGGGCCTTGCAGAAAGCCAGTAAACCTAAGCATGTTACTTTTTACCTCACATTTCAGTATACTTTTTGCAGATTTTTACCTTTGTGCTTAATTTAAAATTATTCATATGAAGAGTTCAGCTATCTTGCCTTTAGCCGATAAACACAGCCTATCCAAAAGATTTATATGACTTCCATATGTCAGTTGAGCATTTGAGACAGGAAGATAAACCATCCCACGTGGAGCCATCAGGAATAAAAGATAGCTGGAACAGTGTTTCCAAACTGGCTGCATTCCCCAGTCTGGCCTCCTGTATGGGCACTCGCTCTCTCATCCTTCAGTCTCTCTGGTGATGAGTTATTTCTGGCTGCATTGTGCTAACCTTTGGACACTGCCGTCCTTCTTGAGCCTGTGTTTATCGCAGGATCACTTTGATTGCCTATTCTCTATTCATCTATTTCATTTCTTTCAACTCGACTTGACTTTGCTTCTTAGCCCCTGCCTCTGGATTTGCTCTGTACCTTCCTTTGCCAATCTGCCCTTAGTTGGATCTGCTTTGAGTGTCTGTTGTTTGGATCCTCATCACATGACTGTCTGTCATGTGTCACCCTCTGCAACTTGAATACCTGCATTTATTCCTGTTCCTTGTCATTTGGTTCCTCCACTTTCAGTGTGTTAGTTATGCCCCTCTGTGTCTAGCACTGAACTTGATGCTCTGGAAAGCATCTAAAGCAGCATACTAAAAGTATCAGATAGGGTGCTGCCCACTCTTCCACCTACGTGGAATATTCCTTCTCATAGATGTCCTAAACGTTCAATGATCCACTTCTCTACCAGCCAGACCTTGGTAATCATTTCTTCTTTTAAATTCCTTCAGCATTTGTTGTCCAGGTGGCTAAAGATCACCTGAAAGATGATGCCTCATCGCTTAATGTTCATATGATGATAAGCTCTTAGAAGGCAGGTCTAAAGATGCTCAGTTCTTGGCAGAGTGCCTGGCACAGAAGAGCTGCTCCTAATTAGCTTTGGATGGAATATAAGACTGTGTGCACAGGAAAACTGAGACTATGACTATATTATATAACCTGTTTTGTTTTTTTACGTCTTTATTGGAGTATAATTGCTTTACAATGGTGTGTTAGTTTCTGCTTTATAAAAAAGTGAATCACTATACATATACATATATCCCCATATCTCCTCCCTCTTGTGTCTCCCTCCCACCCTCCCTGTCCCACCCCTGTAGGTGGTCACGAAGCATCAAGCTAATCTCCCTCTGCCATGCGGCTGCTTCCCACTAGCTATCTATTTTACATTTTGGTAGTATATATTAGTCCATGCCACTCTCTCACTTCATCCCAGCTTACCCTTCCCCCTCCCCGTGTCCTCAAGTCCATTCTCTACATCTGCGTCTTTATTCCTGTCCTGCCCCTAGGTTCTTCAGAACCATTTTTTTTTTTTTTTTAGATTCCATATATGTGTATTAGCATACGGTATTCGTTTTTCTCTTCCTGACTTACTTCACTCTGTATGACAGACTCTAGGTCCATCCACCTCACTACAAATAACTCAATTTCATTTCTTTTTATGGTTGACTAATATTCCATTGTATATATGTGCCACATCTTCTTTATCCATTCATCTGTCGATGGACATTTAAGTTGCTTCCATGTCCTGGCTATTGTAAATAGAGCTGCAATGAACATTGTGGTACATGACTCTTTTTGAATTTTGGTTTTCTCAGGGTATATGCCCAGTAGTGGGATTGCTGAGTCATATGGTAGTTCTAATGTTAGTTTTTTAAGGAACCTCCATACTGTTCTCCATAGTGGCTGTGTCAATTTACATTCCAACCAACAGTGCAAGAGGGTTCCCTTTTCTCCACACCCTCTCCAGCATTTATTGTTTGTAGACATTTTGATGATGGCCATTCTGACTGGTGTGAGGTGATACCTCATTGTAGTTTTTTTTTTTTTTTTCTGCAATATGCGGGCCTCTCACTGTTGTGGCCCCTCCCATTGTGCAGCACAGGCTCCGGACGCACAGGCTCAGCAGCCATGGCTCACGGGCCCAGCTGCTCCGCAGCATGTGGGATCTTCCCGGACCGGGGCACGAACCCGTGTCCCCTACATTGGCAGGCGGACTCTCAACCACTGCGCCACCAGAGAAGCCACTCATTGTAGTTTTGATTTGTATTTCTCTAATGACTAGTGATGTTGAGCATCCTTTCATGTGTTTGTTGGCAATCTGTATGTCTTCTTTGGAGAAATGTCTATTTAGATATTCTGCCCATTTTTTTGAGTGGGTTGTTTGTTTTTTTGATATTGAGCTGCAGGAGCTGCTTGTGTATTTTGGAGATTAATCCTTTGTCGGTTGCTCCGTTTGCAAATATTTTCTCCCATTCTGAGGGTTGTGTTTTCATCTTGTTTATAGTTTCCTTTGCTGTGCAAAAGCTTTTAAGTTTCATTAGGTCCCATTTGTTTATTTTTGTTTGTATTTTCATTTCTATAGGAGGTCGGTCAAAAAGGATCTTGCTATGATTTATGTCATAGAGTGTTCTACCTATATTTTCCTCTAAGAGTTTTATAGTGTCTGGTCTTACATTTAGCTCTTTATTTCATTTGAGTTTATTTTTGTGTATGGTGTTACGGAGTGTTCTAATTTCATTCTTTTACATGTACCTGTCCAGTTTTCCCAGCACCACTTATTGAAGAGGCTGTCCTTTCTCCACTGTACATTCCTGCCTCCTTTATCAAAGATAAGGTGACCATATGTGCGTGGGTTTATCTCTGGGCTTTCTATCCTGTTCCATTGATCTATATTTCTGTTTTTGTGCCAGTACCATACTGTCTTGATTACTGTAGCTGTGTAGTATTGTCTGAAGTCAGGGAGCCTGATTCCTCCAGCTCCATTTTTCTTTCTCAGAATTGCTTTGGGTTTTCTGGGTCTTTTGTGTTTCCATACAAATTGTGAAATTTTTTCTTTTAGTTCTGTGAAAAATGCCATTGGTAGTTTGATAAGGATTGCATTGAATCTGTAGATTGCTTTGGGCAGTATAGTCATTTTCACAATGTTGATTCCCCCAATCCAAGAACATTGTATCTCTCTCCATCTATTTGTATCATCTTTAATTTCTTTCATCAGTACCTTATAGTTTTTTGCATACAGGTCTTTTGTCTCCTTAGATAGGTTTATTCCTAGATACTTTATTCTTTTTGTTGTAATGGTAAATGGGAGTGTTTCCTTAATTTTTCTTTCAGATTTTTCATCATTAGTGTATAGGAATGCAAGAGATTTCTGTGCATTAATTTTGTATCCTGCTACTTTACCAAATTCATTGATTAGCTCTAGCAGTTTTCTGGTAGCGTCTTTAGGATTGTCTATATATAGTATCATGTCATCTGCAAACAGTGACAGCTTTACTTCTTCTTTTCTGATCTGGATTCCTTTTATTTCTTTTTCTTCTCTGATTGCTGTGGCTAAAACTTCCAAAACTATGTTGAATAATAGTGGTGAGAGTGGGGAGCCTTGTCTTGGTCCTGATCTTAGTGGAAATGGTTTCAGTTTTTCACCATTGAGAACGATCTTGGCTGTGGGTTTGTCATATATGGCCTTTATTATGTTGAGGTAAGTTCTCTCTGTGGCTACTTTCTGGAGGGTTTTTATCATTAATGGGTGTTGAATTTGTCAAAAGCTTTCTCTGCATCTGTTGAGATGATCATATGGTTTTTATCGTTCAGTTTGTTAATATGGTGTATCACCTTGATTGATTTGCATATGTTGAGGAATCCTTCCATTCCTGGGATAAACCACACTTGATCCTTTTAATGTGCTGTTGGATTCTGTTTGCTGGTGTTTTGTTGAGGATTTTTACATTGATGTTCATCAGTGATATTGGCCTGTAGCTTTCTTTCTTTGGGACATCTTTGTCTGGTTTTGGTATCAGAGTGATGGTGGCCTCGTAGAATGAGTTTGTGAGTGTTCTTCCCTCTGCTACATTTTGGAAGAGTTTTAGAAGGATAGGTGTTAGCTCTTCTCTAAATGTTTGATAGAATTTGCCTGTGAAGCCGTCAGGTCCTGGGCTTTTGTTTGTTGGAAGATTTTAAATCACAGTTTCAATTTCAGTGCTTGTGATTGGTCTGTTCATATTTTCTATTTCTTCCTGGTTCAGTCTCGGAAGGTTGTGCTTTTCTAAGAATTTGTCCGTTTCTTCCAGGTTGTCCATTTTATTGGCATAGAGTTGCTTGTAGTAATCTCTCATGATCCTTTGTGTTTCTGCAGTGTCAGTTGTTACTTCTCCTTTTTCATTTCTAATTCTATTGATTTGAGTCTTCTCCCTTTTTTTCTTGATGAGTCTTGCTAATGGTTTATTAATTTTTATTATCTTTTCAAATAACCAGCTTTTAGTGTTATTGATCTTTGCTTTTGTTTCCTCCATTTCTGTTTCATTTATTTCTGACCTGATCTTTATGATTTCTTTCTTCCTGCTAACTTTGGGGTTTTTTTGTTCTTCCTTCTCTAATTGCTTTAGGTGTAAGGTTAGGTTGTTTATTTGAGGTTTTTCTTGTTTCTTGATGTAGGATTGTATTGCTATAAACTTCACTCTTAGAACTGCTTTTTCTGCATCCCATTGGTTTTGGGTCGTCATGTTTTCATTGTCATTTGTTTCTAGGCATTTTTTGATTTCCTCTTTGATTTCTTCAGTGATCTCTTGGTTCTTTAGTAGTGTATTGTTTAGCCTCCATGTATTTGTATCTTTTACAGATTTTTTCCTGTAATTGATATCTAGTCTCATAGCATTGTGGTCGGAAAAGATACTTGGTACGATATCAATTTTTTAAAATTTACCAAGGCTTGATTTGTGACCTAAGATCTGATCCGTCCTGGAGAATGTTCATGAGCACTTGAGAAGAAAGTGTATTCTGTTGTTTTTGGATGGAATGTCCTATAAATGTCAATTAAGTCCATCTTGTTTAATGTATCACATAAAGTTTGTGTTTCCTTATTTATTTTCATTTTGGATGATCTGTCCATTGGTGAAAGTGGAGTGTTAAAAGTTCCCTACTATGATTGTGTTACTGTCGATTTCCCCTTTTATGGCTGTTAGCATTTGCCTTATGTATTGAGGTGCTCCTATGTTGGGTGCATCAATATTTACAATTGTTATATCTTCTTCTGGATTGATCCCTTGAGCATTATGTAGTGTCCTTCTTTGCCTCTTGTAATAGTCTTTCTTTTAAAGTCAATTTTGTCTGATATGAGGATTGCTACTCCAGCTTTCTTTTGATTGCCATTTGCATGGGATATCTTTTTCCTTCCCTTTACTTTTTTTGCGGTATGCGGGCCTCTCACTGTTGTGGCCTCTCCCGTTGCAGAGCACAGGCTCTGGACGTGCAGGCTCAGCGGCCATGGCTCACGGGCCCAGCCACTCCGCGGCATATGGGATCTTCCCAGACTAGGGCACGAACCCGTGTCCCCTGCATCGGCAGGTGGACTCTCAACCACTGCGCCACCAGGGAAGCCCCCCTTTACTTTGAGTCTGTGTGTGTCTCTAGGTCTGAAGTGGGTCTCTCGTAGATAGCATATATAGGGTCTTGTTTTTGTATCCATTCAGCCAGTCTGTGTCTTTTAGTTGGAGCATTTAATCCATTTACATTTAAACTAATTATCAACATGTATGTTCCTATTACCATTTTCTTAATTGTTTTGGGTTTGTTATTGTAGGTCTTTTCTTTCTCTTGTGTTTCCTGCCTAGAGAAGTTCCTTTAGCATTTGTTTTAAAGCTCCTTTGGTGGTGCTATAGTCTCTTAACTTTTGCTTGTCTGCAAAGGTTTTAATTTCTCCATTGAATCTGAATGAGATCCTTGCTGGGTAGAGTAATCTTGGTTGTAGGTTTTTCCCTTTCATCACTTTAAATATGTCCTTCCAATCCCTTCTGGCTTGCAGAATTTCTGCTGAAAGATCAACTGTTAACCTTATGGGGATTCCCTTGTATGTTATTTGTTGTTTTTCCCATGCTGCTTTTAATATTTTTTCTTTGTATTCAATTTTTGATAGTTTGATTAATATGTGTCTTGGCGTGTTTCTCCTTCGATTTATCTTATATGGGACTCTCTGTGCTTCCTGGCCTTGATTCAGTATTTCCTTTCCCATATTAGGGAAGTTTTTAACTAAAATCTCTTCAAATATTTTCTCAGTCCCTTTCTTTTTCTCTTCTTGTTCTGGGACCCCAGTAATTTGAATGTTGGTGCATTTCATGATTTCCCAGAGGTCACTGAGGCTGTCCTCAATTCTTTGCATTCTTTTTTCTTTATTCTGCTCTGCAGTAGTTATTTCCACTATTTTATCTTCCAGGTCACTTATCCGTTTTTCTGCTTCAGTTATTCTGCTATTGATTCCTTCTAGAGAATTTTTAATTTCATTTATTGTGGTGTTCATCATTGTTTGCTGTTTAGGTCTTCTAGGTCCTTGTTAAACACTTCTTGTATTTTCTCCATTCTATTTCCAAGATTTTGGATCATCTTTACTATCATTACTCTGAATTCTTTCTCAGGTAGGCTGCCTATTTCCTCTTTATTTGTTTGGTCTGGTGGGTTTTTACCTTGCTCCTTCATCTGCTGCATATTTTTCTCTCCTCTCATATGGCTTAACTCACTGTGTTTGGGGTCTCCTTTCCGCAGGCCGCGTGTTCGTAGTTCCCATTGTTTTTGGTGTCTGCCGCCAGTGGCTAAGGTCGATTCGGTGGGTTTTGTAGGCTTCCTGCTGGAGGGGACTAGTGCTTGTGTTCTGGTGGATGAAGCCAGATCTTGTCTTTCTGGTGGGCAGGACCACGTCTGGTGGTGTGTTTTGGGGTGTCTGTGACCTTATTATGATTTTAGGCAGCCTCTCTTCTAATGGGTGGGGTTGTGTTCCTGTGTTGCTAGTTGTTTGGCATGGGGTGTCCAGCACTGGAGCTTTCTGGCTATTGAGTGGAGCCGGGTCTTAGCATTGAGATGGAGATCTCTGGGAGAGCTTTTACTGTTTGATATTATGTGGAGCTGGGAGGTCTCAGGTGGACTAGTGTCCTGAACTCATCTCCCCCACCTCAGGGGCACAGGCCTGATACCCGGCCAGAGCATCAAAACCGTGTCAGTCACACAGCTCAGAAGAAAAAGAGAAAAAAAGAAAGAAAGAAAGAAAAAAATAAAATAAGTTATTAAAATAATTATTTAAAATTAGAAAAATTAAAAAGTTATTAGAAAAAAGAAAGAAAAAAGGAAGATAGCAACCATACCAAAAAACAAATCCACCAATGGTAACAAGTGCTAAAGACTATACTTAAAAAAACAAACAAACAAACAAAAGTCGGACAGACAGAACCCTAGGACAAATGGTAAAAGCAAAGCTATACAGAGAAAATCACACAAAGAAGCATACACGTGCATACTCACAAAAAGAGAAAAAGGAAAAAAAAATATGTATTATTGCTCCCAAAGTCCACCGCCTCAATTTTGGGATGATTCGTTGTCTATTCAGGTATTCCACAGATGCAGGGTACATCAAGTTGATTGTGGAGATATAATCTGCTGCTCCTGAGGCTGCTGGGAGAGATTTCCCTTTCTCTTCTTTGTTTGCACAGCTCCTGGGTTTCAGCTTTGGATTTGGCCCTGCCTCTGCATGTAGGTCGCCTGAGGACGTCTGTTCCCTGCTTGGACAAGATGGGGTTAAAGGAGCCGCTGATTCGGGGGCTCTGGCTCACTCAGGCCGAGGGGGAAGGAGGGGTATGGATGTGGGGCACTCCTGCGGCGGCAGAGGCCTGCGTGATGTTGCAACAGCCTGAGGCGCGCCGTGCGTTCTCCCGGGGGAGTTGTCCCTGGATCATGGGACTCTGGTAGTGGCGGGCTGCACAGGCTCCCGGGAGGGGAGGTGTGGATAGTGACCTGTGCTCGCACACAGGCTTCTTGGTGGCGGCAGCAGCAGCCTTAGCGTCCCATGCCCATCTCTGGGGTCCGCGCTGATAGCCACGGCTCGTGCCCGTCTCTGGAGCTCGTTTAGCAGCGCTCTGAATCCCCTCTCCTCGCACCCCGAAACAATGATCTGTTGCCTCTTCGGCTGCTCCAGACTTTTTCCAGGGCTCCCTCCCGGCTAGCCGTGGCACACTAGCCCCCTTCAGGCTGTGTTCACACTGCCAACCCCAGTCCTCTCCCTGGGATCTGACCTCTGAAGCCTGAGCTTCAGCTCCCAGCCCCCCACCCCCGCACCCCGGCAGGTGAGCAGACAAGCCTCTCAGCTGGTGAGTGCCGGTCGGCACCGATCCTCTGTGCGGGAATCTCTCCGCTTTGCCCCCCGCACCCCTGTTGCTGTGGTCTCCTCCGCGGCTCCCAAGCTTCCCCCTCTGCCACCCACAGTCTCCGTCCGCGAAGGGGCTTCCTAGTGTGTGGAAACCTTTTCTCCTTCACAACTCCCTCCCACTGGTGCAGGTCCCGTCCCTATTCTTTTGTCTCTGTTTTATCTTTTTCCTTTTGCCTTACCCAGGAACGTGGGGAGTTTCTTGCCTTTTTGGAGATCTTTGGTCTTCTGCCAGGGTTCAGTAGGTGTTCTGTAGGAGTTGTTCCACATGTAGATGTATTTCTGTTGTATTTGTGGGAAGGAAGGCAATCTCCACGTCTCACTCCTCCACCATCTTCCATTTCCTATAGCCTAGTTCTAAATGGAACTATACAGTTTTGAATGTTGAGTAGTGCTGTCCAATAGAACTTTCTGTGAGGACTGAAATACTCTTTATCTTCACTGCGCAGTATGGTAGCCATTAGCCACATTTTCCTTCTGAGCACTTGAAATGTGGCTACCGTGACTGAGGAGTTGGATTAAATTTATTTAACTGGGGCTTCCCTGGTGGCGCAGTGGTTGAGAGTCTGCCTGCCAATGCAGGGGACACGGGTTCATGCCCCGGTCTGGGAAGATCCCACATGCTGCAGAGCTGCTGGGCCCGTGAGCCATGGCCGCTGAGCCTGCGCATCCGGAGCCTGTGCTCTGCAACGGGAGAGGCCACAGCAGTGAGAGGCCCTTGTAACGCAAAAAAAAAAAAAAAATTATTTAACTGTAATTAATTTAAAATTTAAGAAGCCATGTATGGGTAGTGGCTACCAGATGGAATAAGGCCTGCTACAGGAATGTGGAGAATGGAAAGGTAGGTGTGGACTATGAGTTGGAAAAGTTCTCGTGGAGGAAGATGCACTTGGGTCTTTAAGATGGGACGCAGAAAGAAGGGGGGATATATTTTAAGTGAAAGGATATAGCAGAAGCTCTGAGGTAATTAAAGATGTTATGTTTAGGATCAGTTTGAAGACTTGAAGTAAAGCAGAGTTTGAGAACTAGAGATCATAGTAATAATAATAGCAGCTACTTATTGATACTACAGGTCACATGCTAATTTAATCTTCACAATATTATGACTCAGAAAATATAAGTAATTTGCCCAAGGGTGCAATTTAACATATGGCTGACCTGGGATTTGAGCTAAAGTCTGTCTAGCTTAAAAACCTAAGCTCTTATACCGACATACTGTATTGTCTCATGCTCTGACATGTTAAGAAAGACTTAAAAGTGGGAAATAGCCCAAATGTCCTTCGTCTGGTAAATGGGTAAACAACAGAATACATCCAATCAATGGAATACTGCTAAGCAATATAAAAAGTAATAGAACTAGAAGTAAATGTAACAGCATGGATGAATCTCTAATGCATAATGCTAAGTGAAAGAAGCCAGATGTAAAAGGCTACATACTTAGGACTCCATTTATATGACGTTCCAGAAATGGTAAAATTATAGGGACAGAAGACAGATCCGTGGCTGCCATGGGCTGGTGGTAAAGGGGGATTAACTACAGTGAAACAAGAGAATTTGGGTGGGGGTGATGAAAACATTCTGTATTTTGATTGTAGTGGTGCTTACATGATTATGGATTTGTCAAAACTCATAGAACGGTGACCTGTAAAGGGTGAATTTTACTATATGTAAATTGCACTTCAATAAACTTGACTGAAAAGGAAAGAAAGGCTTACAAGTAGGTCCAAGTTTATTTTCACAAAGGCAGGTGGGAATATGGTTGGATATTCTGACTTAGGCTATTTTGAAAAATAAATAATTCTAAATTTTTTTGTGTCTAAACATATCTTCATATTTATGATATGTATATACACACATATAACAGAAAAACGATGTAGGAATTGAAGACTCAAAAGAAACGTGTGCGTGTGTGTGTGTGTGTTTGTCTAAAGCAGTTAAATTTGTATTTAACATGAGTTGACACAGTAAATGTGTATTCACCTTGGTGTTTATTTGCCATGGGCATGGGAAAGAGGGTGGAGGTGAAAGAGGAAGAGATATTTTAATTAGACCTGAATGGTAGGATGTTATATGCTTTATCCCATTTTCCTTTTATTTAAGTGAAAAATAACTACCATATGAAGTCATCAGCCCTTTTGAAAGCTTACTTTAAAATTTCCCAATGCATAATGTAATTCTTGTTTTTACAGTAAAACCACTGTATGAGACAATAGTACAATGGATATCTTTTTGCATATACTTATTTCCTCCTGTAATATTTCCAAGAAAACTGTCATGCAGAATTAATCATCTGAAAGGCTTATGTGACTCTGTCTTCACTCATTTTGTTGTGTGTTCATAAAACCATAGATATGTGTAATTTTCAGGCAGAGGGGATGTCAAAATATTTTACAGCCCACTCCGTTGTCTATGAGCAGATTAGGGGTTATCTCTGTTTTATAACTGGAGAGGTGATATACATAGTAGTTAAGTAACTTTCCCATAGTCACATATCTAATGCTTGGGGTTTCATGCTCAAAGAGTGATTAATCTTAATAAAGAACTATAAACAAGATTAATTAATGATTACGATTTAAGCATTTTTCTTGGTTTTCTGCCGTTAGGATTTCTCCAGGTTCAAGCTTTATTAGCATCATATATAATAATAGTTAAATAATCCTGATTAATCTTAAAATATTCTTATTAGGGAAAGTGTAAATTACAGGATGTATTATTCTTTGAATAGACTGCGTTTACTTTTTTTGGTGAACACATTATTTTATTTTATTAACATATGATAGATAATTAAAAAAAATTATTTTATATTGGAGTATAGTTGATTAACAATGTTGCATTAGTTTCAGGTGTACAGCAAAGTGATTCAGTTATACATATATATGTATCTATTCTTTTTCAAATTCTTTTCCCATTTAGATTATCTCAGAATATTGAGCGGAGTTCCCTGTGCTATACAATAGGTCCTTGCTGGTTATCTACTTTACATATAGTAGTGTGTATACGTTAATCCCAAACTCCCAATTTATCCCCCTTCCCATCTTTCTCCTTTGGTAATCATAAGTTTGTTTTCTAAGAATAGACTGCATTTACTAATGTGAAATCTGAAATAATGAATATGAAGATGCTTTGCTGGCCTTAAAGCACTGAACAAATGTTATTATTTTTTACCTTGATTTTATCTTTCAGTCATTTGTCTGCCATTTTTTCCTAGAATCCTGAGTAGTACAATGCATACATTTGCAGAGAAAACTGAAGTCTGATGTTTTTGCTAGCCAGGAAATAATTCTGTTGCACTACAAAGAAATATATAATTACATTTCTACATCTACATATAACAAAGTTTCATAGTGATCTAATTAAAATAATATAAATAAAATTGCTTTTGAACTGATACAAAACCAGTAATCGGTATCATTGTGACTTGTCACTCTGTTCAGTAATCTCATAGAATTATTTACATATGTGTGTGTGTGTGTGCACGCGCGTGTGTGTGTGTGTGCGTGTGTGTGTGTATCCTCAAGACTGATTCTAGGCAACATTTTTTATTCACCCCCTTTAGTTTTCTGTTTATCTAGTTCAGACTCTTCAAGTCACCAAATGGTTGCCTTGGGAGAGTGTGCAAGGCTAGGTGTCTTTTCCCAGTGACAGTGACTACCACTCCACACTTTAGTTTCCAAAGAAAGACATTGTATTGCTTTTCTCACATGTGGACACAGGTCCTTAGCTAAATCACCCCAGTCCATCAGAGCCTACCCTATCACTTTGTATGAGACATGTAAAAGGTTTGGGGATAACAGAGGGAGAATACAACACAGGAAAATAACTCTTGATAGCAGCACAAATCCAGATCCAGCCCAGACTCTTTCCAGGCCAGCTGCTGACCTCTCTCAGCCTCCCCGACAAGGCAGGGGTAGCTAATCCTCCACCGCCAAAACCACTCAGGCCTCCAGGCTGGGAATCTGGGTCAAACACTGACCCCAGATTTACCTGCCTTACTATGAAACTTTCCCAGGGTTATTCGTAGTGAGAACAACTGTCCCCTTCTGGGAAACCCCTTCTCTGTTCACAGGATTACAATCAGGACCTGTGTGGCACCAACAAGAAAATCATAAGTAGGCCATCACTGGTGCATTTCTTTCTTTCTTTTTTTTTTTTTTAAAGTTTATTTATTTTTTGGCCACATTGGGTCTTCATTGCTGCGTGCAGGCTTTCTCTAGTTGTGGCGAGCGGGGGCTACTCTTCGTTGCGGTGTGCGGGCTTCTCATTGCGGTGGCTTCTCTTGTTGCGTAGCATGGGCTCTAGGCACACGGGCTTCAGTAGTTGCAGCATGCAGGCTCAGTAGTTGCAGCACGCAGGCCATAGAGTACGCAGGCTTCAGTAGTTGTGATGCGCGGGCTCTAGAGCACAGGCTCAGTAGTTGTGGTGCACGGGCTTAGTTGCTCCGTGGCATCTTCCCGGTCCAGGGATCAAACCTGTGTCCCCTGCATTGGAAGGCAGATTCTTAACCACTGTGCCACCAGGGAATTACCTGGTGCATTTCTTAAATCCAGTGTTTATACGTGGTCAATATAAAATAGAACAAAGTACAGCTGTGTTGTTTTAAGTCAGGTCAGCAACCCAAAGTCTCGTTGGCTTGGGCTTCCCCAAGTCCACCTCAACAACTCCTCAGGCCACTCTGCTAGGTTTAGAAAGAAGATTACATGTTTAAAGCATCTTTTCCCCTAGGAGTAATTTATCGACAGTCTCCTTTTTCTGTCTCATCATTGAATCATTTTTGCTTTAGAGCAGCCATTGGCATTGATAATGAAATAAAGAAGGAATTTTTGTCAGATATTAGGAAAAAAACCCTATTCTCCATGTATTTAATATTCTAAGGAAGAGACCAAAAATTTTAAAGCTTACAGTGAGCTAGACAGGTGCTTTTAAATATATATTATCTGCCTCAATTCTCTGATGAAACTGTTATCCTGCATATTATAGTTGATGAAAATGAGTGCCTAAAAAGGTGAAGTTATTTGGCCTACGTCATAATGCTATGAAGTGATGGATCTGGATGACGCTATAGGCTGCATTCTTTCCATTCCGCCTTTCCATCTATGGAAGCTTCAGGAAATGTATTGTGCTTCTTTAATTTCTGCTATAATATATTATTATGATCCATTAATGCCTTGAGCAGAGAAGTGAGTGGAGTAGAGCCTATGGAAAAAAGCACTTTGTAGAAAGTGGGGAGTAGTTAGTTAATTGGCAAGTTGAGATTGATAAGACTGACAACATTTAAGAAGCAGAGGACATATACACACTACTACATATAAAATAGATAACTAATACAGGGACCTCTACTCAATACTCTGTAATGGCCTATATGGGAAAAAATCTAAAAAAGAGTGGATACATGTATATGCATAACTGATTCACTTTGCTGTACGCCTGAAACTAACACAACATCGTAAATCAACTGTACTCCGATAAAAATTAATTAAAAGAAAGAGAGGACAAGTCCTCACAGTACTTCTTGGACAGGGGCCTGGAAAAAGAGAAACTTTGGGAACTTTTAGCAACTCCCTTCATGCTCTGTATCTCAATGGGCTACTAGATACCCCCTCTACTTTTTCTTTTCTTTTACTTTTTTCTTTTTTTTTTGCCTTAAAAAGAAGACTACAATAAATTTTCAACATAATGTTAGGAACTAGCTACAGCTATATCACCCACCACTCTCTTCTTCCAAATCACTCAGCTACCACAACTCATTAAACGTGAAATGTGGAAACCAGAATATAGAGATGGTCTCTGCCAACAAATGTTAAAACATTTTTATATTTATACCTATTTATACCTGTGACTATTTATACTTGTGAGCTGGGTAGGATTTAGAATTTGTACCAATGGTTGATAACCTATGATCTTAAGCTTAGTAGCTTAAACAATTTATATTCATCAAAAGCAGTTACTGGTACCTTTCCCCTGCCTAAAGTTGATGGGAAAATGTCCTAAATAGGACAAATAATTGGAAGGAAAAGCAGCTTAAAATAACACTAAATCCTGGACACATTTAAGGGCAAATGGCCACATTCCCACATGGTGTGAAATCTTCATTTTATTCAGAACATGGCTGACATGTTTATAAGCTAAGCTTCTTTTTCAGACCAGAGAATCCCACACATGTCTCATCTGGGAGGACTTATGAACTGTGTGACTTACTTGTTATTGTTAATAAAACCAACTGTTCAATTTAGAAATCATCTCTTATCCTTTTCACGGCTTTTTGCACATTTCCTTTGTGGCTTTAAAAGGATCCTTTGTATTTTAATAGTTTACTCTTTCCAATAAAAATAGCTAAAAAATAAAACTACAGTAGGCATTGTGAGTACACCACGTCCTTGGAAGCCGCGTTGGTATACTACCGAGAGTAAAAGGACCGCAGAGGCACAGACACAATTCTCCAACGGCTTTTGTGAGCGTATCAAGAGCATTTTGGTAATGTCGCATGTTGTGGCTGCCAGTGTTAAGTTTTCCTAGGTTGTTTAGGAAATTGAATTCTTTAAATATGCACAAATTATTCTAAGTCAAATACCTAGGAGGTCAAAGGAGAACTCTTTAAGGCCCTATGGGCTAGACAAGGAAACATAAGGCTTCACCTCCATGAAGGGGCCCCCCACTGACAGCTTCAACTTTGCCTGTTTTTTAATACTTGGACATATGTTTCATTGCCTGCTTGAGGTCCAGTAGTCAGGGATGGTTGAGATCTTCTCTCAGCTATTCTATTTAGCTATTAAAGTGTTCATCTACCTATCTTTTACGTTTCCCATTACCTCCTCATGGGGGCTCATATACCAGTGCATTGAACAGATTAGTGAAAGTCTTAGTAATTTTCCTGTTATGTTTATCCACACCTGTATTACCACATTCCATTATTTAGAACCAAGTTTGACCACTAGTGGTAAACAGATTATAAAATTCATGAGGTCAAGGAACATGCAGTTTTGCCTCTTAATCGCTGTATTAACAGTGCAGCCAAGGGCCTGTATCCAGTGGATGTTACATGAATATTTGTTACTTGGATGAATTAATGCTATCCATTTCTGGATAGAAAAACTGAAGCATGTGAGCTTATGAGACTCTTTTAAGTTAAACAGCAGGTAGGTAGAAGGTGAGGAATTAGATGTTATATCTTTTTGTTATTCTAATCAACCTTTATTTTTCATCAGACTCTGCTTCCTTTGAAAAAAATTATTAACTTATGAATATATGATTGTTAAGAGTTGAATTAATTTTTCCCAACATATTTATCAAACAAAGAACTGGTCTGTCCTAGCAGAAGCTCTTAGAGATGTAATTGTGCAGTGTGTCCCTTCAGGTTCAAATAGGTTTTTCTAGAATCTTTCAGACTGGATACAGAGACTCCTATAACATCGATAAACAACGTGCATTTTATTAATTCAAACTAAATCAATAGGAAAACCTGTTTCAGTAAAATATAATTCAATTTATTGTAACAAATATTAACTACTTTACAAGCTTGGGGTGCAAATAAGGTCATGTGGTAGTCATCTGTGCTGTTTACCAAATATTCCAAGCTTTCTGCTTCCTGGTGACATTGGTGGCATTGTACTTCCTGGCTTTCTTATAGTGGGATGGGACTGTGTGACTAGATCTGACCAACGTGTGAACAGAGGCTGTCATTTTCGGGCCAAAGCATTTAATATCTGGTCTGAGACCCTACAGAGTTCTCATTCTCTTTGGCACAGTGGACTGTTAAATGCTGGAGATGCTGCTCCTCTGTCAACCTGGATCCCTGAGTGATTAAATGGAGCAGAGTCCACTCCTGACCCAAAGTTGTCATTTAGCCTGGAAAAGAAAGGAATCTTTGTTGTTTTAAGCCACTGAGATTTGGGGTTGTTGTTACTGTAGCATAATCTAACCTATCCTGACTGATACAGGAAATACTTTTCTTATTTTTCCACTTCATAGAAGTGATCATTGATTTGAGCCTCAAAGTATGTGATTTTTTTTTTCTAGTAGAAAACTGGAGAAAGGCATTACAGGAAGAGGGACTTTTTTTTTTAATATTGATAATATATTTTATTTAATATGAGCAAAATATTATCACTTCAACATGTAATCAGTATAAAATTTATTAATGAGATGTTTTATATTCTTTTGTTCGTACTAAGTTTTCAAAACTCAGTGTGTATTTTAAACTTAAGACACATCTCAGTTTGGACTAGCTGTATTTCAGGTGCTCTACAGCTGGTAATATCACATTGCACAGTGCAGCTTTAGGCTTTTGGTTCTTTACTTACTGAATGATATGATTTGTAAAGGATATTTTAGCACTCAGTTTTAAAAATTCTAATTCTGGTTAAAACTCACCAGTGGTGATATGCAAAGTTCTTCCTCATCTCATAAATGTGCAAAACCAAAATAAATTATTATTAAATATCACCAAACAAATAAAATGGCGAATTAAGTAAAGGAAAATTTTACTTACATTCATGAAATTATATCATAATTATGGCTATATTAGTATAAAGCTATTCAGAAACTTTGAAAAGTTAGAAACAAAATGCTCAATAGAATTGTCATATACAAGAAGAATGATAAATCTCACTAAGAATTCTCTGATCGGCGTTTTGGGACTGTTCTTGTAGACATGAAAATGTTAGGGAAATAGTGAACCCAGAGTGGCTGGGCAGGTGGGGCTCTGATGAGACATCCATTTGGAAAGGAGCTTATTGGGATACGCAGGGAGTAAGAAATAACTGTAGGATATTATTTGGAAAACAAGATGGTAAAGAAGGTGATGTAAGATGGTAACTTCGACCAGTGAGTGACAGCCATCATCCCAAACCCAACATTGCTGTGTATAGGGTACCAATTTTCAAACCTCTCACATGTGATACATGACTTCTAGAACTGAGAGTATTCTCTTTAAACTGAGCTGGAGGGAGGAAGCATGTTGGACTTTGCAAATACTCATAAAGGAATAGTGGTTTCTAAAGAGAATCATCTCCATCTCCAGGACTGTATCCTTTTCCACCCACAATTCTAAAGATGGTGGTGGCTGTCGAGATGGGATCGTAAGAGAAGCCCAAGTGGCTCACCTTCCTCCTCACTCCCTTCTGAACAAAATGCCGTCTCGGGTTCCTGCTGCCCACTTCAGTTGCCACAGGAAGCAGCCCTGCTTTGCAGTCAGACGCAAGAAAGGGAGGTTGAAACCAGCACTTTAAGGGAAGCCTCAGAGGCTGGTGCTCGAGATTGGCTTGCCACCAGTTGTTCTCCTCACCACCGGATACCACGGGGTTGGGGAAATGTTCTGAGAAGTTTGTGGGTAGCTTGTGCCTTCTCATTAATTAGGAAATTAGATTGTTGACTATAAATTGGAGAGGTAGGAGTGTCTTTATTTAATGTTGAGGAAATGAAGCGTGGGAGGTTAGTTGATAGCTATGCTGTTTCCACCAAATGGCAGCGGTTTACTTGCTTTTGCTTTGGGGGTCATATTAACTTCAGCACCAAAGCCGGTCCCTCAGAAGGCGGCTAAGTCTCCGCCGGAAGGGTTTGTTTTACAAGATTTCCTGTATGAGCGTGATTCTGAGTAATACAAGTAATCTTATTGATTGCAAGTCTTTCTCTTCCCCCAAAGTGCCCATCTGATTTTCTTCTTCAAGACTCTCTTGTTCCTTCTAGAAACAAACTTAAAGTCCAATTGTTTTTGATTTCTGAACCGTTTCCCTAGGCTTACCAGCTTGTGGATGAAACTAATGAATTGTAGTATCATCGCTGCTCACTGGTATAACTCCAGGTTTCTTACGACGCCCACCCTTAAGGACTTTAAGAAAAAGTCCTTTCTCTTTTTTTTTTCTTTTTTTTTTAAATTGAAGTATAGTTGATTTACAATGTTGTGTTAGTTTCTGGTATACAGCAAAGTAATTCAATTATATATAAATACAGATATAGGTATATGTGCTTTTTCATATTCTTTTCCATTATGGTTTATTACAGGATATTGAATCTAGTTCCCTGTGTTGTACAGTAGGACCTTGTTGTTTATTTATTTTATATATAGTAGTTTGTATCTGCTAATCCCAGACTCCTAATTTATCCCTCCCTACACCTTCCCTTTTGGTTAAGCATAAGTTTGTTTTCTATGTCAGTGAGTCTGTTTCTGTTTTGTAAATAAGTTCATTTGTATCATATTTTTGATTCGACATATAAGTGGTATCATATATTTGTCTTTGTCTGGCTTACTTCACTTACCTTGGTAATCTCTAGGTCCATCCATGTTGCTGCAGATGGCATTATGTCATTCTTTTTTATAGCTGAGTAATATTCCACTGTGTGTGTGTGTGTGTGTGTGTGTGTGTGTGTGTGTGTGTGTGTGTGTATACACCACATCATCTATCCATTCATCTCTCGATGGACATTTAAATTGCTTCCATGTCTTGGCTGTTGTAAATAGTGCTTAAACAGTCCTTTCTTATTTTTCCCACTCTAGCCCAGGCCCCCTTGTTGGGGTCCAAACCCCAGGAAGTCAGTTAGAGGCAGTGCCAGGGCTGCTGTAGGAATACTGGTGTCTGTATCACAAGAGCTGGCACCGCGCACTCTTCAAGCTCTTTCTTCAAGGTGACTGTGGTGTTGGGGTCCCCGCATGTCCCCTTGTGGGGGAAGCTATGCTGGGCTGCACACAGTGAGGAGAATGTCTCTCTTCCTCTCTGCAGTTATACTTTGTCTGTTGGGCCCTGGAGCAAATTCCTTGTGCCCATCAAGGAAAGCACCCTATCAGCTTTACCTGCAGTCCTTCTTTCTGCAGGACTGGTATTGGGAGCTGTACTTGCAAGAGACTAGAGACTGTTCTGCCTGTTACAGTCCCTTGCTGGACATGTACACAAAATCATTTTATTATTCATTTTCAGGAACCTACCCCCCAAACAAACAAATAAAAGCAAAAAAATTCCAACAAAAGTATAAATGCCAGAGTTCTTATCCATCCATTCATCAGTTGTGTGTAAACCCCAATTTAGACTCAAGCTGGATCCCTGCACATATAAAAAAAGTTACTTCATTGCAAGTCTTTTTTTAACCAAGCTGAAGTGCACATGCTGAAAATCCCTCCATCAGAATCCAGTGCATCCTTGTCGCTAGATGAATGGGTTATCAAGGCTGATGTTACCACGTATTTGCAGAATGTCATCCAAGGTATTAATTTTGTAAATGTCAGAAGTTTTACAAGAGAACCTCTGTGCATCAGCTGAATCTCTAGGGCTTTCGCATCAGTTCAGGAGATAAAGTTGTAACAATCCTTGTTCCTTTTACTCTGGCCAGAGACACAGGACACTTAATACTTGACTTCCTATGTGATTGGAAAATCAAGGCTCAAACATTTTGGGAAAAAATAGAATTCATTAAAGTCAGAGTAAACCACTTTTCTTTCCTTGGTCAAGGGGACGTACACATTCAGAATTTCTAAAGAATCAAGATTAGAGATGTTTTTTTCCTCATAAGTCTTGTGGATTAGGTTCCATTGAGTAGCATTCAGAAGGTATGTCCACGGGGTGAGGATGGTGCTCAAAGTCCTCTAATCAAAGACAGTTCAAAGAAATCCATTTTTACTTTGATATAGGTGGTATTTAAGTGCATTTTTCAGTACATAGGTACTGAAAGTATTGAACATAGGTTCAATACTTTGTTCCAGTATTTTTTGGTTGAAACATGACATGTACCACTGTCATTCTAATATAGCGACATAAATGGAACTCTGTGAATCTGATGTCAGTTCTAGAAAGGAAGAGGAGAAAGGGGCTATGTTTTTTAGGTCACATATTTACATGAAATTCAAAACAGCTCATGGTAGTAGGGAAACGAGCACATTCAAGCCATGTGTAAGGTCCTGCACTCAGATGATACAAAAGGAAGAACGTAGCTTCCAGGGTAATAATTACACGAATCAGGAATATGTAGTGTTCGACATCTGGAGGTACACGTTAAAAATTCCTTGTCGCTCAAGTTTATCTTCTGTCTCGTTGTGCTGACTGAAGCTCCTAGCTCATCTGATCAGGAACCACAGGAGAAGTCATGGACCTGCGGACACCAGGCTCCCTTGTGGAGTGTAACCGCCAAGCACGTATGTCTCTGCCACAAATCTGTGTGCTATTAGTGCAGTGGATTTCTGAGTGACACAACACTACTACTTAGAAGCATTTTTCTGAAGGTTTTGAGTCCGTTACGGAAATAACGATGTTAACCACACAAAACCCTGGCTTCACATTGTGGTTCATTATTACGAAATTCCATGATATCACAGTAACCTCACCCTTTTCCCTTCCAGTATTGAATGACAGCAGCCCTGCTGAAGAAAGCCCTGGCCTATAAAATATCACACAAAATAAGATC
Source organism: Orcinus orca (assembly GCF_937001465.1). Classification (NCBI taxonomy): domain Eukaryota; kingdom Metazoa; phylum Chordata; class Mammalia; order Artiodactyla; family Delphinidae; genus Orcinus; species Orcinus orca. The sequence goes on from NC_064567.1 coordinate 93,100,319, forward strand.
AAACATTCAAATGGCCAAATTCAAAGTGTATTTAAAAATGCAGAATTGCCCATTGCCTGAAAGTTTTCATCTTAAAGCATCTAGCATATCTAATTAGAAATAGTTCCTTTGGCCTTTTATAAACAAACTATTTGAATTTTGTACTGGAGCTAAAAACGTTAATTTATGTCATTATTTTGAAGTCCTCTTCGTATAACAATACTTAGGATTTTAAGCATGGTTTCACCTTAAATAGTCTCAGCTCAACTTTGTTGAGTGAAGTAGATTTCCTCTCTCCCTCAGTGTTGTCTGCTATAATACAGGATTAAATTGTAGGTCTACCCTCAAGCTATGGGTATAGACTTACTCCAGGCATGGGGAATAATGAACAAACAAACAAACAAACAAACACACCCAAAGCCTGAGTCACTGAAGCAGTAGGAAGTCAGAGTGGCCTCATGAGAACCTACTTAGAACTATTTCCTTCCCTTCTGAGATATTTCATTCTTTTTGTCATGCACTTCAATTATTTCTAGGTACACTCTCACTCCCTTATAGTATTAGCAATCCCATTCTAGACATTATTTATAGTAGTCCCAGCATCCTTCACAACAGAACAGTGGCTTTAGGATTTGCCCACTTGCTTGGTGGAAATGACAGGAATCTCCCTAATGCTCCAGGTGGCTGCTTTTCAGACCAGCAGTAGTGATGGGATTTCAGAGCAAGTGGGCTGACATCATTTTAAGCATAAGTGGGTCCGAAAGAAAAGAACTATAGTCTGAGTTTCTTAAATTCTAGGAGAAATTTAAATTCTAGGAGAAATTAGATACATTTTTCATTTTGTTATTCTCAAACTTGGTGTGATGTGCTTTTAGAATATCCAGCCTCTCTTTTTAGGAGAAATACAACCTAAGAATATAGAAAAAATATTGATTTAAATTTGATTTTCCTAAATTCAAACTGTATGTTTATGCTTGGAGAATTGGGTGTTAGAGACTAAAAAAGCTTAGATACATATGAATATATTTTACAAATGCATAATAACAAAAAGTACTTTCATTAGTATTTTTATTTGCCCAAGATAACACATTTAAAAAAAGTGTTTTCCTTTTTACTTGATTTGAGGTAGTCTGTGAGTTTCTAGAAGAAAGAGATTGCATTTTATTAACCTCAGAGTTCCCAGCAGAGTCTTGTACGATGGTTTCAACACAGTAGCTGCTCCAAAAATATTTGTGAGATTAAATTAAATTCCTGTATAACAAATGATACTTTTATAATTGGAAAGTAGGATTGCAAGTCGGTTCGCTTGTGATTTTATTCTGAGTTTAAGTGGTTCTAGGCCTTGTGGTCTGTATAAATGGTGGCCCTTAAGCTTGTGCAAAGCGTGGGGACTTGAGTCTAGGGTAAGGCAAGTAGACTAGAAATGGAGGGAAGTCCCCACTCTTATTTGGTATGTTTTGTTCTTCAAAAACCAATCCATGATCTTGCTATGCCTTATCCTAATTAATAAGCATGACATCGGATTGAGCATTTCATATTTGATCTGTATAAGCTTGCCCCACTATCTGCTATTTCTAGAGTGATCTTCCCACCATGCAAATCTAATCACGTCACTCCCTGTTTAAAATTCTTCAATGGCTTCTTAGGGCATCAAGATATAATCACACCCCTTAGCATGGTTTACAGTGAGTTATGCCAGGCTTCACCTTCACCGCTCCGCAGCTCCCTACTCTGTCCTCCAGGCAGCCAGAAGCACCCACAGCCTTTCAACAGTCACTTCCCATTCTGCTCCTAGACCCTTGCCCAGGAGGGGACGGAGGCTCCTGAATGCAGGGGTAAGATTCTACGAAGACTTCTCTCTGCCTGAGGTGTATTTTGAAGGGATAAGACAATACTCCGTGTGCCCTTTCTTTTTATTTTATTTTATTATTTTTAACGTCTTTATTGGAGTATAATTGCTTTACAATGGTGTGTTAGTTTCTGCTGTATAACAAAGTGAATCCGTGTGCCCTTTCTGAGTGTTAACAAGTAGCCCTTGCTCTCTGCTTCCTCTCAACACGTTTTGGGGTTAACAGAGCAGACAAACGAGCTCCCCATAAGGACTGTGAAGTTCCTTTGTTCTCCTCAAATAAAGCACAGAAAGGACACTTGTGGGTTCCTTGAGAGCCACATGAATCTGTTTTATTTTGTATTTTTTAGTTTGCCTTTCGAGATCAGTGGCCCTTACTCTTAAGTTGGACACCAGAAGCATCTGTCTTTAGAATGTGAGAGGATGTAGTATTTTTTTCTCCTCTTATACTAGGGGTATAAGCATCTGTCTTTAGAATGTGAGAGGATGTAGTATTTTTTTCTCCTCTTATACTAGGGATACCTCATAAAATGTAAATATATGTTTAGGGGAAGGAGTTTACCCCCATTCAGCCTTTTAATAGCCTGACGACCTTAATGTTATCCTTCTGATGCCTAAAATGTCGAACTAAATCATTAAGGGCAGAAAATCATTTTCCTTCGAGTTGGGGGGAGGGGCATTTTGAAAGCCTCCACTTCTGTGCTCCCCTATTCACTCTTAGGAGGGAGGAACCCGAATGTATGATAGAACCAGTTTGGGATGCTTTCTGTAGCTGTGATGCTCAGTAGAAGTGAGTTAAAGTTTCCTTTTCCAAGAAATCATCACGTCCCTACGTGAACAGCCTCCCCTTTGCCCTCTCCCCATTTGCTCCAAAACTGGTGTGCCTGAGATCTGGAAGTTCACTAACACCTCACTGTGAGTGGGAAGAACGGAACAGAGTGCCAGGGAGCAGGCGAGGACAGGAGGTCAGCACGCTGACCCGGATTCCGAGGCTTTGGTTTCTTGAACTTCACCCCGGCTTCGCCGGCTTCCTTGACCCGCCTTGCTCCGTGTTGGGGGCTGCGCGCCCTCTGCTGGGCAGAGCAACACCTGCGGCCGCCGCGCAGCACCTGGCCTAGTGGAGTTCAAGCTTTTGCCAGCGCAGGGGCAGATTTTCTTCTCAGGGGTGATGCTCTGCTGGTGCAGGATGATGGTCATGAAAACAGAGACTTGGGTTGTTTAGTGTAATTTCAAGTCTAATCTGAGCAAGTAAACAGACACAAACTCATTTTATGTTCTACGCCGGTCGACTCCATACGCACCCGTTTCCTTTCTGTGCCCGATGTGGCTTTAATCTTGTTCTAATGGCATTCAGTTCAACGGCGCTGTTACACCAAAGTGTATGTCTTTGTGTTCAGAGTGATTGGAATCACAAGGAGAATCACCTATTAACTCACACCTTCTATTTAACAAATGTCACGTTGTGGGGGGAGTACAAGATTTTTGACATATTTGAACACTTTTCCTTACGTTTAACATAGTTCTTTTTAACCTTAATATTCCAATTTCAGGGCTTAAAATTGTATTTGAATTTCATGTGTTTATTTATTTTTGTCATTCAGCAAACATTATCTATACCAGGCACCGTGCAGGGTTGTGTAGGACATTAGGAGATGGGGGATGAAAGAGATGCCTAGAATCTTGAGAAGCTCAGTCTAGAGCGGGACTTTGAGACTCTCAACATAAAAAGACATTAATAAGAAAAGGCGCGGGGGCTTCCCTGGTGGCGCAGTGGTTGGAGTCCGCCTGCCGATGCAGGGGACGCGGGTTCGTGCCCCGGTCCGGGAAGATCCCACATGCCGCGGAGCGGCTGGGCCCGTGAGCCATGGCCGCTGAGCCTGCGCGTCCGGAGCCTGTGCTCCGCAACGGGAGAGGCCACAACAGTGAGAGGCCTGCGTACCGGGGGGGGGGGAAAGGTGCATGTTGTTGGGGAAACGCAAAGGTCGGGATCACAGCACCTCGAAGGGGCAGAAGTTAAGATATACTTCATAGGATGGGAGAGGTGAATACTGAGAGATGTTTGTGTGTTTGCCCATTGGACAAAGTGGGACATAGCAGATAGTAGGTGGTAGAGAAAGAATGGTACTGTGTGTGACTCAGGAAAGGCATGGGATTGACATGTATACACACCGCTATATTTAAATTAGATAACCAACAAGGACCTACTGTATAGCACAGGAAACTGCTCAGTATTATGTAACTACCTAAATGGGAAAAGAATTTGAAAAAGAATAGATACACGTATATGTATAATTGAATCACTTTGCTGTACACCTGAAACTATCACAACATTGTTAATCAAGTATACTTCAATATAAAATCGAAAGTTAGAAAAAGGAAAAGAAATTGAATTCATTCAAAAAATAAATAAATAGTTCTAGGGGAAAATATATAATTATAATGACGACTAAAGATAATGGGAACTGTTTTGAAATGCTACATTAAATCATAAAATAAATTTATATTTATTCAGCGATTACAATTGCAAAAAAGGAAAAAAAAAAAAAAGGAGAAAGGCAGAGTCTCTTGGGAGTGTGGAGCCCAAGAAGTGGAGAGGAGAGTGGAGCGAGGCTAGAGTGGTTGTTTAGAGCCAGCTTGTGAAGGGCCTTATCTAGCATGCTAAGCAGACTGGATTTTGTACAACTGGAGATGGGAAGTCATGGAAGCATTGTAACCAGGAGAGTATAATGCCTGCTCTTCATTTTAGAAATATCTCGGGAAGGTAGAAGAGGGATAGTGGGTGAGGGAATGTCCAAATACCAACAAATAGGAGGCTATTTAACAAACTATTGGAGTAGAAAAGAAAAAAGAATGAGAGTGGGGATCCAGGGAGAAGGATTAACTGGAAAACGGAGGTGGAAACTGATTAGATATGGAGGATAAGGAAGATGGAAGAAGGAGGAAAACTTGAGTAGTGGATCCGGCAGTGATTCCAGGGTGAGCAGAAAATGATTCGTAGCAGTAATGTGTTTCACTTTGAATTTGAGGTGACTGCATGTAAGGATACGCACTAAATATGGGTATGGGTCTTGAGCTTAAAGAGAGAAAATGGCTAATGGGGGAGATTTGGGACTCACCACGTGGAGCCCGAGGAATCAGTGAGAATGCCAAGAAGAGTCTCCGTGTGGAGAGCGGGGAGAGGCAAAATTGGAGCATCTCATGCTTCTCTTTTACTCAGTAAAGTGACAATTTCATTACCTGGTTTTTAAATGTCAAATGTTGTCAAGGATGTGGATTTGGGTAACAGTTGATCTTAATGAGAAATCTATTCAGAAGTAAAGCTTGTTTGTTTTTTAATGTCCTCCTACATGATTGAGTCTTCATTGTGGAGTTTGTTAGCTTTCACATCTTGGATTTAATGTCAATGTATTTTTCAAAAAATCATATTAAATCAGAAACGACTTAAAAATAAACTCTCCATGAACTTGATCTATTCAGGTTAAAGCCAGTATTAAGTTATATATGTGATAAAGTGTCAAAGATCGTGTTCATTTGGGGTGGGCTTTGGAATGGGAAAATGGAAAAAGATCCAATTTGTTCTGATCTCAAGGAGGACTCAACATTCATTTTTTATGCATATTCATACGCATAACTAGTTCTGAAAAATGCCTATAATTCTAACCTATCAACAAGGAGGAGGAATTTAGAAATCATACTGTAAAATCTTAAGTTTTATAGATGAGGAAACTGTACAGTAAATTTAAGAAGCACTGAAGGCTGTATCTTATACCTCTTTAGAGGATTCATAACTCACATCGTCACATTAAAGGCTCTGAGAAGTTCTGCGGGAAAGAAAATACTGATTTTGTTTAACTTAGATTTCCCAGTCTTATTTGATGACCAACCCAATATTTCCCAGACTTTGAATAATGGTGCTTTAAAGGTTTCCTTTGTAATTAAGTGGAGTACTCTTGGCCACAAAGCTCAGTTCAGTTTGCAGACATTATTTATTCCTTAATATTTTGTGGGCATTGTGTTAGGTACTAAGAACACAATGATTATTCATAAAATATCAATAATAATAATAACAGTAGCTAAAACTTGAGTACTTACTAGCTGCTAGGAAATTTGGTATTTTACATATGCCATCTCTTTTAATCCTCCCAACCCAGTGAGGGAAGTGAGTAGTATTTGAGTATTGAGTATATAAGAAATGAGGAAATTAAGGCTCAGAGAGGTGAAGTGATTTTCCAAAGGTCATGGACCTCGTGAATTACAGAACTGGGATTCAAATGTAGTTTCTGATCACATTGTTCACATTCTTAACTATGACAACACTGCCCCTGGAGAATTTACAGCCTAAAAATGTCCACAAACATCCCCAAGATGGGCTTCAGGTATCTTGACTTGAGAACCTCCAAACTGTGATGTTTAATGTTAACCCTTGACATTACCCTGACAAGTCTCCCAGATTAGCAGCCAGGGTAACCCCTTTCTCTCTGAGTCTGAAGCTCTTGCTATCAAGCAGTTCTTTGTTGGGATGTAGTATCTCGTTTCTTCCACGTTACATAATGCAACATATATGAAGTAGATCAGGATATAGCTAATTTACAACTTTCCTGTACGGTTCCTGAATGTTCCTTTTTTGTTTTTTTTTAAGTGGGAAAAATGAGCACTATATTTTAAATCTTCTTTATACACTCTAGGCAATACTTAAACATTTAACTCTTAGCAATTTGTGTTTTTAATGGAATAGGGTTTTCCTTTTGGGTCATTTTCATAGAGTAACTTTGATTGTCCAAACATACTCTGAAATACATCGGGGATTATGGTTTCAACACATGTAAGCCTAAGGCCAAAGTATGAATAACACATGATATTTTGTTACATTTCGTGAACAAACCAATGTTTTGTGGTATAATACAAAACACAGCTAAGTAGTTTAGATCACTATCAGGCATTACAAGGTTAGGTTTTCAATTTATGTGATTACTCAAAGCTCATTAAAAGTATATTCTCTAGCTCTAGGGAATGTAGCCTAGAAAATTGTGGTTTCCCTTGTGAAAATGGTATATTTTTAGTTCATTTATTATGTTTTTAGTTTATCTCAATTATATCCCTTTGTACTTTTAGTACAATAGCTGAATTCACTAATAAAATAAATTTACAAAGTCTATTTACCAATGAGCCAAAAAGGGTAGGAAAAAAAAGGAAAGGAAAGAAAGAAAACACATTATTTTTATTTATTAACTTAAGCTCTGTCTTCAGAATGTTGCAGACTTTCTATCAGTGAAACCACTATTACAAATTATTCTCTTTAGATCATGCCAACTGTGATGTGGTAGAAAAACTGTAACTTCTAGTTCCGGCTCCAGCGTACACTAGAAAGGCAGTTTGACTTTCTGAGTTTTGGTTTCCTCACTTAGAAAATGGGCCTACTGTCCTGTGCCCTGCTATGTGAGGGTTCTTTTGAGAATGCTGGGAATAACGTGAGCTTCACAGTGACATATATATGGAGTCAGTTTCTCTTGCTGGCTCTGTGATCTTGATTAAATTATCGAATCTCTGAGCATTGGTTCCTCATTTGTTAAACAATGATAATGATAGTGTCTACACAGTAGACTCATAGGCATAACTCCTTTCATTGCACTACGCTCTGTTGTGCTTCCAGGTATTGTGTTTTTCACAGATTGAAGGTTTGCAGCAACCGTACATCGAACAAGTCTACTGGCACCATTTTTCCAACAGCATACGTTCACTTAGTGTCTCTGTGTCACATTTCAGTAATTCTCACAATATTTCAAACCTTTTCATTAATATTATATTTGTTGTGGTGGTCCTTGATCAGTAATCTTTGATGTTACTCTCGTAACTGTTTCTGGGTGCCAGGAACAGCGCCCGTATCTGACGGTGAACTGAATTGATAAATGTTGTGTGTGTTCTGACTGCTCCCCCAATTGGCCAAGCCCCTGTCTCTCTCTCTCTTCTCTGGCCTCCCTATTCCCCAGGACACAAAAATGTTGAAATTGGGCCAATTAATGACCCTACAGTGACCTCTAAGTCTTCAAGTGAAAGGAAGAGTCTCACGTCCCTCACTTAAAATCAACAGCTAGAAATGATAAAGCTTAGTGAGTAAGGTACATGGAAAGCTGAGATAGACTGAAAGCTAGGCTTCTTGCCCCATACAGTGAGCCAAGTTGTGAACTCAAAGGAAAAGTTCTTGAAGGAAATTTAAAATGTCTGCTCCAGGGAACACACAAATGATTAGAAAGTAAAACAGCATTATTGCTGATGTGGAGAAATTTTAGTGGTTTAGGTAGCAGATCAAACCAGCCACAACATTCCCTTAAGCCAAAGCTTAATCCAAGGCAAGGCCCTAACTCTCTTCAACTCTGTGAAGGCTGGAAGAGGTGAGAAAGCTACAGGAGAAAAGCAGCAGAGGCTGGTTCATGAGGCTTAAGGAAAGAAGCTGTCTCTGTAACATAAAGTACAAGGTGAAGCAGCAAGTCCTGATATAGAAGCTACAGCAAGTTATCCAGAAGAACTTGCTAAGATAATCAATGAAGGTGGCCACACGAAACAGCAGATTTTCAATGTAGACAAAACAGCCTTATTATTGGAAGAAGATGCCATCTAGGACTTTCATGGCTAGAGAGGAAGAGTCTGTGCCTGGCTTCAGAGTTTCAAAGGACAGGCTGACTCTTCTGTTGGGGCTAATGCAACTTTAAGTTGAAGCCAGTGCTCATTTACCATTCCAGAAATTCTAAGGTCCTTAAGAATTATGCTAAATCTACTCCTTGATCTATAAACGGAGCAGCAAAGCATGGATGACAGCTCATCTGCTTATGACATGCTTTGCTGAATATTTTAAGCCCACTGTTGAGACCTATTGCTTGGAAAAAAAAGATTCCTTTCAAAATATTACTGCTCGTTGACAGTGCATCTGGTCACCCAAGAGCTCGGATGGAGATGAACAATGAGATTAATGTTGTTTTCATGCCTGCCTTAGCACACAATAACCATTCTGCAGCCCATGGACCAAGGAGGAATTTCAACTTTCAAGTCTTATTATTTAAGAAGTACATTTCGTAAGGCTATAGCTGCCATAGATAATGATTCCTCTGATGGATCCAGGGAAAGTCAATTGAAAACCTGCTGGGAAGGATTCACCATTCTAGATGCTGTTAAGAGCATTTGTGATTCATGGGAAGAGGTCAAAATATCAACATTAACAGGAATTTGGAAGAAGTTGCTTCCAACCCTCATGGATGACTTTGAGGGATTCAAGACTTAACTGTAGATGTGGTGGAAATAGCAAGAGAACTAGAACTAGAAGTGGAGCCTGAAGATGTGAATGAATTGCTGCAATCTCAGGATAAAACTTCAACGGACGGGGAGTTGCTTCTTATGGATGAGCAAAGAAAGCAATTTCTTGAGATGGAATCTATTCCTGATGCAGATGCTGTGAAGGTGGTTGAAATGACAATGAAAGATTTAGAATGTTATATAAATTTAGTTGTAAAGCAGAGCCAGGGTTTGAGAGGATTGACTCTAATTTTGAAAGCAGTACTACTGTGAGTAAAATGCTGTCAAACAGTGTTGCCTGCTCCAGAGAAATCATTCGTGAAAGGAGGAGTCACTAATGCAGCAGACTTCACTGCTGTCTTATTTTAAGAAGTTGCAGGGGCTTCCCTGGTGGTGCAGTGGTTAAGAATCCTCCTGCTAATGCAGGGGACATGGGTCCGAGCCCTGGTCCGAGAAGATCCCACATGTCGCAGAGCAACTAAGCCCATGCACCACAGCTACTGAGCCTGCACTCTAGAGCCCGCGAGCCAGAACTACTGAGACTGTGTACCACAACTCCTGAGCCCATGTGCCACAACTACTGAAGCCCATGTGCCTAGAGCCCATGCTCCGCAACAATACAAGCCAACGCAAGGAGAAGCCCGTGCAGCACAACAGAGAGTAGCCCCCGCTCGCCGCAACTGGAGAAAACCCGCACTCAGCAACGAAGACTCAACACAGCCAAAAATAAAAAAATTAATTAAAAAAAACCAAAGTGACCACAGCCACACCAACCTTCAGCAACCACCATTTGATCAGTCATCAACATCAAAGAAAGACCCTCCCTCCACCAGCAAAAAGATAACGACTTGCTGAAGGCTCAGATGATGGATAGCATTTTTTAGCAGTAAAGTATTTTAAAATTAAGGTATATATGTTTTATTTTATTTTTTTTTACACATCTTTATTGGAGTATAATTGTTTTACAATGTTGTGTTAGTTTCTGCTGTATAACAAAGTGAATCAGCTATGTGTACCTATATCCCCATATCCCCTCCCTCTTGCGTCTCCCTCACACCCCTCTAGGTGGTGACAAAGCACCGACCTGATCTCCCCATGCGATGCAGCTGCTTCCCACTAGCTATCTATTTTACATTTGGTAGTGTATATATGTCCATGCCACTCTCTCACTTCATCCCAGCTTACCCTTCCAACTCCGTGTCCTCAAGTCCATTCTCTATGTCTGTGTCTCTATTCCTATCCTGCCCCTAGGTTCTTCAGAACCATTTTTTTTTTTTTTTTTTTTTTTTAGATTCCATGTATGTGTATTAGCATATGGTATTTGTTTTTCTCTTTCTGACTGACTTCACTCTGTATGACAGACTCTAGGTCCATCCGCCTCACTACAAATAACTCAATTTCATTTCTTTTTATGGCTGAGTAATATTCCGCTGTATATATGTGCCACATCTCCTTTATCCATTTATCTATTGAACGACACTTAAGTTGCTTCCATGTGCTGGCTATTGTAAATAATGCTGCAATGAACATTGTGGTACATGACTCTTTTTGAATTATGGGTATATGCCCAGTAGTGGGATTACTGGGTCCTATGGTAGTTCTAGTTTTAGTTTTTTTTTTTTTTTTTTTGCAGTACGTGGGCTTCTCACTGCCGTGGCCTCTCCCGTTGCGGAGCACAGGCTCCGGACGCGCAGGCTCAGTGGCCATGGCTCACGGGCCCAGCTGCTCCGCGGCACGTGGGACCCTCCTGGACCGGGGCACGAACCTGTGTCCCCTGCATAGGCAGGCGGACTCCCAACCACTGTGCCACCGGGGAAGCCCTATTTTTAGTTTTTTAAGGAACCTCCATACTGTTCTCCATAGTGGCTGCATCAATTTACATTCCCACCAACGGTGCAAGAGGGTTCCCTTTTCTCAACACCCTCTCGAGCATTTGTTGTTTGTAGATTTTCTGATGATGGCCATTCTGACTAGTGTGAGGTGCTACCTCATTGTAGTTTTGATTTGCGTTTCTCTAATGATTAGTGATGCTGAGCATCCTTTCATGTGTTTGTTGGCAATCTGTATATCTTCTTTTGGAGAAATGTCTATTTAGGTCTTCTGCCCATTTTTGGATTGGGTTCTTTGTTTTTTTGATATTGAGCTGCATGAACTGCTTGTATAGTTTGGAGATTAATCCTTTGTCCTTCGTTTGCAAATATGTTCTCCCAGTCTGAGGGTTGTCTTTTCATCTTGTTTATGGTTTCCTTTGCTTTGCAAAAACTTTTAAGTTTTATTAGGTCCCATTTGTTTATTTTTTCTTTTTTCCATTTCTCTAGGAGGTGGGTCAAAAAGGATCTTGCTGTGATTTATGTCAAAGAATGTTCTTCCTATGTTTTCCTTTAAGAGTTTTATAGTGTCTGGCCTTACATTTAGGTCTTTAATCCATTTTGAGATTATTTTTGTGTATGATGTTAGGAACTATTCTAATTTCATTCTTTTACATGTAGCTTTCTAGTTTTCCCTGCACCACTTACTGAAGAGGCTGTCTTCTCTCCATTTAATATTCTTGCCTCCTTTATCAAAAATAAGGTGACCATAGGTGCGTGAATTTATCTCTGGGCTTTCTGTCCTGTTCCATTGATCTATATTTCTGTTTTTGTGCCAGTACCATACTGTATTGATTACTATAGCTTTGTAGTATAGTCTGAAGTTAGGGAGCCTGGTTTCTCCAGCTCCATTTTTCTTTCTCAGCCAAAGATTGCTTTGGCTTTTCAGGTCTTTTGTGTTTCCATACAAATTGTGAAATTTTTTGTTCTAGTTCTGTGAAAAATGCCACTGGTAGTTTGATAGGGATTGTGTTGAATCTGTAGATTGCTTTGGGTAGTATAGTCATTTTCACAATGTTGATTCTTCCAATCCAAGAACATGGTATATCTCTCCATCTGTTTGTATCATCTTTAATTTCTTTCACCTGTTTCTTATAGTTTTCTGCATACAGGTCTTTTGTCTCCTTAGGTAGCTTTATTCCTAGGTATTTTATTCTTTTTGTTGTAATGGTAAATGGGAGTGTTTCCTTAATTTCTCTTTCAGATTTTTCATCATTAGTGTATAGGAATGCAAGAGATTTCTGTGCATTAATTTTGTATCCTGCTACTTTACCAAATTCATTGATTAGCTCTAGCACTTTTCTGGTAACGTCTTTAGGATCCTCTATGTGTAGCACCATATCATCTGCAAACAGTGACAACTTCTTCTTTTCCAATTTGGATTCCTTTTATTTGTTTTCTTTTCTGATTGCTGTGGCTAAAACTTCCAAAACTATGTTGAATAATAGTGGTGAGAGTGGGCATCCTTGTCTTGTTCTTGATTTCAGAGGAAATGGTTTCAGTTTTTCACTATTGAGAACGATGTTGGCTGTGGTTTGTCATATATGGCCTTTATTATGTTGAGGTAAGTTCCCTCTATACCTACTTTCTGGAGAGTTTTTATCATAAATGGGCATATTGTTTACCCTCCATGTGTTTCTGTTTTTCACATTTTTTTTTTCCTGAAATTGATATCTAGTTTCATAGCGTTGTGGTCAGAAAAGATACTTGGTACGATTTCCATTTTCTTAAATTTACCAATGCTTGATTTGTGACCCAAGATATGATCTATCCTGGAGAATGTTCCATGAGCACTTAAGAAGAAAGTGTATTCTGTTGTTTGTGGATAGAATGTCCTGTAAATATCAGTTAAGTCCATCTTCTGTAATGTGTCATTTAAAGCTTGTGATTCCTTATTTATTTTCATTTTGGATGATCTGTCCATTGGTGAAATTGGGGTGTTAAAGGCCCCTACTATGATTGTGTTACTGTTGATTTCCCCTTTTATGGCTGTTAGCATTTGCCTTATGTATTGATGTGCTCCTGTGTTGGGTGCATAAATATTTACCATTGTTATATCTTCTTCTTGGATTGATCCCTTGATCATTATGTAGTGTCCTTCTTTGTCTTTTGTAATAGTCTTTCTTTTAAAGTCAATTTTGTCTGTTATGAGAATTGCTACTCCAGCTTTCTTCTGATTTCCATTTGCATGGAATATCGCATCCCCTCACTTTCAGTCTGTATGTGTCCCTAGGTCTGAAGTGGGTCTCTTGTAGACAGCATATATATGGGTCTTGTTTTTGTATCCATTCAGCCAGTCTTTTGGTGGGAGCATTTAATCCATTACATTTAAGGTAATTAACAATATGTATGTTCCTATTACCATTTTTTAAATTTTGGGGGGTTTGTTATTGTAGGTCTTTATCTTCTCTTGTGTTTCCTGCCTAGAGAAGTTCCTTTAGCATTTGTTGTAAAGCTGGTTTGGTGGTGCTGAATTCTCTTAGCTTTTGCTTCTCTGTAAAGATTTTAATTTCTCCATCGAATCTGAATGAGATCCTTGCTGGGTAGAGTAATCTTGGTTGTAGATTTTTCCCTTTCATCACTTTAAATATGTCCTGCCACTCCCTTGTGGCTTGCAGAGTTTCTGCTGAAAGATCAGCTGTTAACCTTGTGGGGATTCCCTGTATGTTGTTTGTTGCTTCTCCCTTGCTGCTTTTAATATTTTTTCTTTGTATTTAATTTTTTAACATCTTTATTGGAGTATAATTGCTTTACAGAGTTGTGTTAGTTTCTGCTGTATAACAAAGTGAATCAGCTATATGCATACCTATATCCTCCCTATTTCGTCTCCCTCCCACCCTCCTTATCCCACCCCTGTAGGTAGTCACAAAGTACAGAGTTGATCTCCCTGTGCTATGCAGCTGCTTCCCACTAGCTATCTGTTTTACATTTGGTAGTGTATATATGTCAATGTTACTCTCTCACTTCATCCCAGCTCATCCTTCCCCCTCCCTGTATCCTCAACTCCATTCTCTACATCTGTGTCTTTATTCCTGTCCTGATAGTTTGATTAATATGTGTCTTGGCATTTTTCTCCTTGGATTTATCCTGTATGGGACTCCCTGTGCTTCCAGGACTTGATTGACTATTTCCTTACCCATACTATGGAAGTTTTCAACTTTAATTTCTTCAGATATTTTCTCAGACCCTGTCTTTTTCTCTTCTTCTTCTGGGACCCCTATAATTCGAATGTTGGTACGTTTAACATTGTCCCAGAGGTTCTGAGACTGTCCTCAGTTCTTTTCATTCTTTTTTCTTCATTCTGCTCTTCAGTAGTTATTGCCACTATTTTATCTTCCTGGTCACTTATCCGTTCTTTTGCCTCAGTTATTCTGCTATTGACTCCTTCTAGAGAATTTTAAATTTCATTTATTGTGGTGTTCATCATTGTTTGTTCGCTCTTTAGTTCTTCTAGGTACTTGTTAAACGTTTCTTGTATTTTCTCCATTCTACTTCCAAGATTTTGAATCATCTTTACTATCATTACTCTGAATTCTTTTTCAGGTAGACTGCCTATTTCCTCTTCATTTGTTTGGTCTAGTGGGTTTTTTACCTTGCTCCTTCATCTGCTGTGTGTCTCTCTCTCTTCTCATTTTTCTTAACTTACTGTGTTTGGGGTCTCCTTTTCACAGGCTGCAGGTTCATAGTTCCCGTTGTTTTTGGTGGCTGCCCCCAGTGGGTGAAGTTGGTTCAGTAGGTTGTGTAGGCTTCCTGGTGGAGGGGACTGGTGCCTGTGTTCTGGTGGGTGTGGCTGGATCTTGTCTTTCTGGTGGGCAGGGCTGCATCCAGTGGTGTGTTTGGGGGTGTCTGTGACTTTATTATGATTTTAGGCAGCCTCTCTGCTAATGGGTGTGGTTGTGTTCCTGTCTTGCTAATTGTTTGGCATGGGGCATCCAGCACTGGAGCTTGCTGGCCGTTGGGTGGAGCTGGGTCTTAGTGTTGAGATGGAGATCTCCGGGAGAGCTCTCGCCGATTAATACTACAGGGGGCCAGGACGTCTCTGGTGAACCAGTGTCCTGAACTCGGCTCTCTTACCTCAGAGGCTCGGGCCTGATACCCAGCTGGAGCACCAGGACCCTGTCAGCCACATGGCTTATGTTTTAGTATGTGACCTAAGAAAATATGCCTTCTCTGGCTGTCCTGAGCTGTCGGCATCCACACGGCTGAGGTGGCCCTCCAGGAGGGGACCACTCGCCTCCCTGAAGTCCCAGGGTGTCTGGCGATGAAGGAACCAAGTGCCTAATATAAGCCACAGGATACGATCATGGGGACGACGGTCTTCTGCCAGGCCATCACCCTTCTTACCAGTCCTTTAAAGACCCACTGCAGGTCCATGCCCATGAGCATCTCCCTGACTCTCTCATCAGCCACAAGGGCTCAAGGGATGTACATTTTTAAAGTACTAATGCTGTTGCACACTGAATAGACTACAGTATAGTGTAAACATAATTTTTTGTGCATTGAGAAACCGAAAAAGTTGAAACTCGCTTTATTGCAATATTCAGTTTATTGTACTGGTCTGGAATCGAACCCATAATATCTCCAAATTATGCCTGTATTGTGGGGAGTAAATTAGATAATGTATGTAAGTATTAGAGACTAGAATGAGATACAGGGTAGTTTTTCACTACATGTTAAATTCTTTTCCTTCTTCCTTATAAAATATATATTACAATGATTTTATTCTTTCATACACTTTATTTTACATAAATATGGACACTCCTAAAATTGCACTTAAAACCCTTAATAAATAACATGAAAAGGACAGCTGTGGCTTATAATAATATATCTGATACCTGAAGAATTGGGCCTAATTTGACTCAGCACATTTACGGAGCTTTTGCCATGCAAATACATTGGGCTAACTAATGAGAACTGATCTCTTTCTGAAATCTTGATAAGTCCACAGTACAAAACAGGGAGTTTTTTGTTTCATTTGTTCTGTTTTTGTTTCGTTTTTAGCAAAGTAAGAGTGCATTGTTGGCAATATAGTGGCCATTACTTGGTAATAATCCATGTCTTTGGTTTAAAATCAAAACATTGACCTATCTTAAGAACTGAAATATTGTCTGTGGAGACCATCCTTCTATAGAACCTAGAGGTTTTTCTGGGGGAAAGGGCAACCGGATGTTGCTCTGAAACAATTAATGTAGCATAGGTCTGTGAGTCTTCAGTAGACACACATTCGCTGGAATAGTCTGACCTGTAATTTTGGAATAATCATTTAAATCTGGCTGTTTATCTTCAGCACCTTTAACTTAATTCTTGGAGACCTTTTGTCCTTCTTGCATTGAACATCAGGAAGCTTAAAACTGAATCTGTCGCCCAAATTATGTTCACCTTGTGATATTTTAGCTGGGGTCTTAGTTGTTTTGGCCCTGATTTTTAAAATGTGGTTTTTATTAGTGATCTCATAAAGTTTTTTGAGTAGGGGGGAGTATTCATATAATAAACAAACAAACAAACAAATAAATAAATAAATGAGAAAAATCTAGTTAACTCTTTTGTTAGAAGAGATCTAGTTCCTAAATGAGCCAGACATTTGACTTGTAATGGGTAAGAAAAACCTGGGTCAGTTTACACCTACCTCATCTGCTCTCTCCTGGAAAATGCATTTGTTTTGGCACATCCCAAACGGAGTGTTTGGAAATGGGGTATTCTTAGAAGAGACCAGCAAATCCCCATGGTTTCTGGGCTCCCCTTGGGATCAGAGTGCTGGTTTGAAGAATAATCCTGACTTTTAACAGCGTAGTATGTGTGCCTCCACTTTGGGCCAAGGGGATTGATTCGTGCTCCTGGCTTCAAATTCCATTGTGAGCCTCAGTGTTGCCCCATGTCAGTTTAAGATTAATTATGGTAATTCTCAAAGCAACTGAGTACAGGTCAGAGTTACCGTCTGGATCAACACTCCTCCCCTGATCCAAAACTGGGAAGGCTGGGGAAGGAAGTAGACTTTAGGCAAGGCCGTGCTTTTTAGACATTTCCCCTAAGCATGCTTGGTTCCCCACGAGGCCTTGATGTCCTGTTGTTAACAGTACACGTGGACACCTTTATGTATACTTGCTGTACATTCTTGTTTTCTCATACTTCTATATAATCAAGGTACATCAGATTTAGTAATTAAACTCCAGAATGACCGTATGCTTTGAGGTATAATTCCTTTTCCAACATTGAAAATGAAAAGGCTATGAGACTGCAAATCTGTGAACAGTTATTCCCTTGTTCAAGTAAAACAATTACCATAATTTATCAGTAAATTCAGTTTTCTTTAAAGTGTCATTTATATCCCTGTGCTATATCATGGTGGTTGGTAATGACTTATTAAGAACAATACCCTAGGAAGTTTTCCATTTTAGATCACTGATTTTGAGATGTGATTGAAAGAGAACCAAAACATACTGGATGTCATTTTGCAGAGTTCAGGAAATGGAGATATTGGATCTTCATGCAGAGTGTTGGGTTTATTTTAAATCAAATGCTGTCCCTATGTCATATGTGCCCCATTGTTTCTCTTGGGGCAATAATCCTATGAGGAAAACAGTCACAAGATATACTGAGTTATGTAGTAGAACTGCACAGCAGTAGTTGTAATGATAGTAGTGATAGTACTACTACTACTACTACTACTACTAGCTGTTTTTTGAGTGTCTGCCAAGCTTTTTTATAAATATGCTACATATATTATCTCATTTAAACCTCATAATCTTAGAAAGCAAATATTATTATTATCTTCATTTTGCAACCCTCTAAGGGCAGGCATTTTTATTATCTTCATTTTACAGGTGAATAAACTGAGGCACAGACAGGGTAAGCCACTTGCCCAAAGTCACACAGCTGTTAAGTAGCAAAGGTGATCTTCCGATCTGGGCAGCCGGTATGCAGAGCTGCTGCTTTAACCACTATCATAGAGCCGCCTTCTTATAATCAGTTCTCATTTTTTATTGTTATTATTTTATGAATTTATATTGTAAAGCATTGCTGGAGACCTAGATTACCCCCTCCTTTTAAAAAATAATATACCACTGGTTTTGTGCAGCATCCCTTTGATGCTGTTATGATGATGATTATGATTGTAATAATGTGTTGTGAAGTTTCAGTGTATGTGGTGATATGTTTGATGGCTAACATTTATCGATTATGGTATGTCAGGCATCATTCAAAGTTCTTTACATGCGTTAAAACATTTAATTCTACCATTACCTAAGTATCATTAAGGATAATAACAGTTCCTACTTCATAGAATTAAATATATTAGTATATGCAAAGTATATGAAATGCATGGCATATAGTAAGTGCTCTCTAAATGCTAGTTATTATTATCCTTATGTTACAGATGAGGAGACTGAGACTTTAGTAAGGTTAACTTCTTGCTCACAGGCATATAGCTGTTTAGAGGCAGAGCAGGGCTTTGAACCGAGGCAGTCATGCTCCAGAGCACACACTCAACCACCACACAACCAAGAAAAATCAGGACCTTTATGAATTATTCTTTCGTTTTTACTTGCTCCATTTGCCAATCAGAACTGAAGCTTTCGCTTTACTTATGGGAAGCAGCATGTTATCAGGGTTTAGAGGAAACCATCTGGAGTTAGTCTGCCTAGATTGGAATATCATCTCTGTGAATCTGTAAACAGTTATTGATAGCTGTGCAATCTTGGGATATCTACCTGAACTCTCTGTGCTTTGGGTTTCTCATCTGTACAATGGGGATGATTATGTCTACAGGGTTGCCGTGACGATTAAAGGAGAAAAACCTATCTAAAGCTCTTTGTATAGTGCCTGGCATATGGTAGCACTCAAATAAGATTAGCTAACATTATTATGGCTATTAGAAATAAAATTACGTTTGTAATTCACAATTATACTTTGAATTTTAGAGTCACAGATTAAATCCTGGGAGCCAAATTCAATGAATACTTCTATAAGCTATACCAGACTCCCACTGAAAGTCTGTGTGTGTGACTGTCTTACACTGAAAGTCAGAGCGTGGGCTATTATCACAGGGCTTTAGGAAGGACACGATGAAGCTGCTTACACAGCTGGAGTTGATAGTGGGAGCACCGGATGAAAATGCCAGAATGATTGCTACATTTATTTTGGGCCCTTAGTATTGTGTTTAGGCAGTTTATTTCCATCAGAGTTCACTTAGCCCCATCATGACTATTTTCCAGACCTGGGGTAGACTGAGAAGAGAGAGAATGACAAAGAACACACACAGTGACAAAGAGCACACCTAGAGAGTGTCATAGTGAGTGAAGTAGGTCAGACAAAGACAAATACATGTGATATAGCTTATACGTGGAAACTAAAATATGACACAAATGAACTTATCTACGAAACAGAAAAGGAGTCAGAGATGATGTAGAAAACATCAAACCTATAGTTACCAAGTCACCAAACTAAATTGGGAGATTGGCGTTGACATATACACATGACTGTATATAAAATAGATAACTAATAAGAACCTACTGAATAGCACAGGGAACACTACTCAGTACTCTGTAATACGGGAAAATAATCTAGAAAACAGTGGATATATGTATATGTATAACTGATTCACTTTGCTGTACAACAGAAACTAACACAACATTGTAAATCAACTATACTGAACAAATATTAATTTTTTTAAAAAAAGCACATGCGATGACTTCTTGACACTATGCCTTTGTCGTCTTTGATTCCTTTGTTCTTGGAAGATAAGCCAAGTGGTGTAGGCTTCTTGCAACAGCTGACATGCATGTTTGCTGTTCCCTCCCAGTCCTATCATGCACCCAGTATTTCTAAATAGTACAGTAGTGAATGCTATAGGTTATAGTTCTGATTTAATTAATTTTTAAGTTATTTCCATTGGATTTTGAATACCTTATCTATGCTGATTCATATGCCTAGGATTTTTACAGTCTCTGCTGTCTGAAAGCCTACAGTTTCCTTCAGGGGATATCCCTGGGAAGCAAGGAAAAAGATAAACCAAAAACCATACACAAACCCAAGGCAGTGTTTGTTTCAAAACCCATTCCGTTATCCAGTTGACTTTAAGGGATGTTGCTTCATTTTTCTTGCTTTCTCTTCCTTTTGTTGAATTCTACATTCAAGAATACAACAGGTTTCCACGTGGCTACAGCCTTCTTCCTCGGTCTGTTTTGTACAATGGCACTTAAGAGGATGTTAATAGATACTCCGCTGAAAACGTGTAATGTTTTACATTAGTTTGGGAAGCACTGGCGTATGCAACATAACCAGGGTTCTCCTCTGCGGGACTTCGTAGAGCCTTTAACACGTCAGTCTCCAAGAGATGATCATAAACTCTGTTTATGTGACTGGCATCTTTATTTCCTGCAATGTCTTACAGTTAATGTTTGAGGGCCATGCTTTGGGAAACGCTAGTTTATACAGTAGTCATTTTCGTAGACAAAAATAAGGAAAGGTGGCCACAGCTTAATGGTAATTGTGCTGTTATTTTTAAAAGATTAAATAAATATCGTACCACAGCTTATCAACAACAAGAAAATCCTAAATTCAGAATTTACTAGAGTGTTTTTCCTTTGTATTAAACTTGAGGAAATGACAGAAAAATGTAAATGAGAAAAAAGAAAAACAGAATAAGCTTAAAAACACTCTCTAATTCTATACTGAATCCTGCATCCATCAGAAATCTAATCGTTTACATACCCTATTTACAGTCAGGTTGTCAAGGGTGCTATAAGCTCCTCAGTCCTCAAAGCTGTTCTTCTTCCCCCTCCCCGACCTGTGCCCCCTCCTCTTATTCTTCCTCCTCCTCTTTCTTTTTACAAATACAAGGCAGTACAATATCGATTAGTAAATTACTGATAATTTTTTATAATAGCGATGAAAACAAAACTATTTCTGGACATCCTTAGGTACCCAGAAAACCATTTTTCCAGAACCTCTTAATCCTAGTACTGTAGTAAACAGGATGACTTATTATGGTGGTGTTTGAATTTGCACCCTTTAATTCTTAGGTGAGAATAAATTTAATTTTTGCTCTCAGGATATGGGTATTCTAGAAGAATAGGGGACGGGAAATCAGAAGGTCTTGGTGACCTTGTTAAGTTCAGACCTAGATGGGCTCCCTGACTGAAACAGAGCAGGTACCCAACACCTGTTTGTGGAGTGAACTTCATCTGCCTATGCTTTGACTTCTCATCTGTTCAAAGAGGTTGGGCAGAATACATGACCTCTTAGGTTCCTTAGAGCATGGAAATGTGGGTTCTGTGGTATTCTGTAATTCTTGATTGTTTAGGGAACACGTAAAGATCATTTGGGGGCAAATACAATTTTTAGATTGCTATGTATAATAATAAGACCTAGTATAAACTTTATTTTTTATATCTTTATTGGAGTATAATTGCCTTACAATGTTGTGTTAGTTTCTGCTGTACAGCAGAGTGGATCAGCTATACGTATACATATATCCCCATTTCCCCTCCCTCTTGACCCTCCCTATCCCACCCCTCTAGGTGGTCACAAAGCACCAAGCTGATCTCCCTGTGCTATGCAGCTGCTTCCCACTAGCTACCTATTTTACGTTTGGTAGTGTATATATGTCAGTGCTACTCTCTAACTTCATCCTTCCCCTTCCCGCCCACGTCCTCAAGTCCATTTTCTACATCTGTGTCTTTATTCCTGCCCTGCCACTAGGTTCATCAGTACCGTTTTTTTTTTAGATTCCATATATGTGCGTTAGCATCCAGTATTTGTTTTTCTCTTTCTGACTTACGTCACTCCCTATGACATACTCTAGGTCCAGCCACCTCATTACAAATATAAACTTTATTTTAAAAATTGAGTCTTCCTCCCCACTTCAGCTTTGTTCTTTTGATTGTACATGACATGCTTTCACATTTAAAGAGTGAGGCTCTTCTCTGCACAGAAAGTAAAGCAAATCATTATTGCTGGAGATACAGAAGAATTTGCTTTCTTGAAAGTTACCCATACCATTTAAAATGTTTAATATCATTAGGGCTTAATTAATGCCCTTAATTAACTCTTAGAAATGGGAGCAGTTTCTTTTCCTGCAAACGTCTCTGTATACTTTTGATTTCAGGATCACTGTATAAAATGTCAAAAATATAAATATATGACTGCAGAATGCAGTTAATATTTATTAAATACCTATTATGTACCAGATACTGTACAATACGTTTACGCATTTACATATGCTATCTTCTTTATTCTTTAAAGAAACCTAAGAATTAGGTTTGATAAATTAGTTTTGAGAAAATCAAGGCTAACGTCCAAGTGATTTGCACAAGATCCAAGAGCTAGTCAGCGATGGAATAGGAATACGAACCTATAGTTGCCCTCAGAGAAGAAGAAAATCATTTCAGGAATAAACAGTCCATTTCAGACATGTTGTGGACTATGTCACTGTGCAATTAATAGGAAGAGGAAAGACCCTGAAGGTAGCAGTGGACCAAGGGCTCTTATGGTCCTTGAGCAAAAGTCTTCAGTAGAAGTGGGTGTGGCCCCCCCTTCCAACTTTCACCTTGAGGGGAGTTGAAAGCTTCAGGTGACATTCCATTTGAATGTTGTGGGCGTGGGAGCAACACATTTTTATTTGATTAATGTTGGTTGTCGTGGCAAACATCTAGATTTTCCATTTGCATATAAATGAACCCAGATAGTAAATACTTCCACTTCAAATATGAAAAGCCTGTCTGTAGCGGATTGAAGGTCAGGAATATTTATGACTTTTTCATATCATGCTACAAGGCAAATGAATATTATGTCTTTTTTTTTTTTAACTCAGACTTTATTTTTCAACTTCTTTTTAACTTCTTGCTTAATATTTGAAAAAAAAAAATTCCAAAGACATTTGCGTCTACGCACTTCTTACTGTTTTGAAGAAGTCATTCCTAAAGCCTGGAATTCTGTCTTTAAAAGATGGATGAACACCATTTTAATGTCTAGAACACCTTTGTCATATGGGTCGTAATGAAAACCCTTAGATGATCAAGGTTAGATGAAAGCATTGAAAGGTCATCTAGTCCTGGGCTTTGAATAAGATCTCTTCCAAGGATTCTCTCAAGCTTGAAGCTTTATACTTTTGTGCTATCTGAAGTTTGCCCATGAAATGTATGCTTTTGACATATTTTTTTAAAGAAGAAGTTTTGATTCTCATGGTAAAAGAGCTCAGATGTCCAGTAAAATTCAGATATAAATTCAACTGGTTAGAGTTCTTTAAAAAAAAAAAATTATTATTCACTGACCAGCTCTTCAAGGAAAAAAAGAAACTTGGCTACTTAAAAAATTAACTGTAGATCCTCTAAGGATACCATATATCAAAATAACTGTTAGTGGTATTAAAGAGTTAAGTTTTAAAATCTTGGAAGACTTCAGTCAAAATATCTCAGAAATTTCATAACCTTTAGGTCTCTGCCTATAAATTGATTGTAAATATTGAAAATCAGTAACTACATATATATTTTTTAGTGGAGAACTATGACTGTATTTTCTTCTTGATGGTTTCACTGGCATCCCCTCTGTGCTATTCAAAAAATGCCAAATAAATTATTTCTTACATTGTACCAATTGCTCAGAATCATGTCTTACTTAAGGTTTTTCGTATTTACTACATTAGATTGTCTCAGATCATATTTTTCTTCCGGTTTTTAGTTGCCTTTCTTTTACATACTTGAGAGAAAAAAAATATATTTCTAGTTTTTTTTTTTTGTTTTGTTTTGTTTTTTTTTTTTTGCGGTACGCGGGCCTTTCACCATTGCGGCCTCTCCGGTTGCGGAGCACAGGCTCCGGACGCGCAGGCTCAGCAGCCATGGCTCACGGGCCCAGCCGCTCCGCGGCATGTGGGATCTTCCCGGACCGGGGCACGAACCCGTGTCCCTAGCATCTGCAGGCGGACGCTCAACCACTGCGCCACCAGGGAAGCCCCTATTTCTACTTTCTGTAACGCTGCTCCTTGATTGCACCGTGTATTTCTTGTAATCCTTTACATTCTTTTTCTAGAAGGCATTGTTCTTGGAGATTGCCACTGATTTCCTGTTTTAATTTTGACCAGTTGTTTTCTAAGGCCTGTTGCAAAGCTAACACCTCAAGAATTATTTTCAAAGAACTCTTGAGCTGGCTTCGACATTATACACCACTAATGTCTTTCTAATAGGTCTTTTCATCTCTATTTTGTAGGAATACTACTTGACATCTCTTTGTAGTTGTTTAATTAACATCTCAAATTTAACTGATCTTCTCACTAGACCTGCTGTGTGCACAGGCTTCCTTCCTCACTTCCTCTGTTAAATGACAACTTCATCTTTCCAGTTGCTCAGGCCAGAATTCTTAGAACCACACTTGACTCTCTCACACGGTACATCTAATCCAACAGGAAATGCTTTATTGCCAGAAGATATCAGAATCTAACCAGACCTTTACTGTAACCATGTGCATCACTGAAGTGGTAGGCATACTACTGTCTCAGAATTGTACATGACCAAATGACTCTGTTATCGTTAACAAACTGAAACACTTAAGAGGTGACAGCTAGGCTGGTAGCATGTTTTGATAACATTCTGATTTGAACATGAAATTATCTCCCATCAGATACCCTTGGCAGCATTTGGTAGCTATTTTCAAATAATTTAGGGACTGTCAAATAGATGGAAATAGTAAGAAGTAATTGTTGGAGTTCACATTATCTGTCATTTATACGGCAACTTCCAGTTTATAAAGCACTTTTCATAGCTATCTCATTTGATCTTCGTAATCTTTCTAGGTAGCTCTTTATGTCACTGCTTTGCCGATGAAGAAACCGAGGCTCAGCATCTAAATGATTTGGCCTATCCTTGTTAATGGCGATGACATCAGAATTTGAGTCTGATTGTTCTGTTTCTAAATCTTATACTCTTTCCATTGCTGGAGGCATAATTAGGACCAGTAGTCTGAACGTATACACATCTTGTAATTAGTGTTTAACGTCAGAATGTGTCCCAGAGATGGCAGATTTTCTGTCAGGGCCAGTGTTGGGGTACACACGGGTCTCTTCCCACTTCCCCCAAGCCCCCTGCTCCTCCACCAACTTGCCCACCCTGGCCAGGGATCCTGTGGAGATTCCACATTGATTAGGTAAGTCTTTGGAATGCCTTCCAAATATCCTTTCAGAGAGGAAATTCTGTCATTTATAAAGGCCTGTGGGCATGTTTGCTTCTATAAGAACCCATACGTCAAAGATACTGCTGGGCCGCCTTCTTGCATTCTCATTTTAATAGAGCTACTTTTTATTAAATTACTGAAACTACTAAATTTTTGTTAAATTACTGAAACTGCTAAATTATTAGTCATAACTCCTTCTGTCTTGTCTGTTAATTCTTTAATATTTGTATTATTTTTTTCCATCCTATATATTTCACCCAGTATATTTAAAACGGAAGAACTTTTCCTGACAAACGGCTGAGAAAATAAATTCTGTATTTCACATGGCCAAATGATATTTGTCTATTAATTTTTCTTGTTTTTTCTTCATTTAGAGTACTTCAACATTTTGTATTAAAATCTCAAAGCAAATCACTTCTGACAATTTTATGATTTGTTTTTGTGTTTGCCAATCTTTATACATTGATATAAGTGGTCTTCCCATCAGGTTTATGATTTTTTTTGAAATTTTTAACATATAAGAGAACATATTTTCATGATATGGTTTATGGAATCTGTTATAGAAGGAAGATTTATTTTAGTTTTATAATCATACATAAAGTAATTCTTACCTTTTATCTCATAGATTTTTTCAGCCAAGCAAAGCCTTTTAAAAATTCCTTTCCCTCAAATTCATTTGTGATGAATTTGTGAATTCACCAGGGTAGTGATTGGTTTTAAAGTTGATGTTGGAGACTTGCCTTTTCCTCTACTCTTCTGTCTTTTTATTAGGGAAAAGTCACTTATGGATGACTTAGGCTCATCTTTCAAAAGGTTGATATGCTTTTCTTCTTTCTCTTTCATTAGTAGTTGTGAGTTAGACTGGAATTGTAGACATTGACTTGGTTTATAACTTTTGCCCTAGAAGATGAATATTAGGGTATTTTGGAAAGTAACCAGTAAAAGACATTTGAATGATTTTAGCACAATGTGGTATACAGATGAAAGAAACAAAGGAAAAAATCCCTGGGTGTTGCAGCTGAGCACTGGGTAGTATGACTTCTCTTTATTGGATTATAACGTTTGGTTTTGGAAAAATTGCAAAGAATGCTGATATTTTCCATTAGTAGACTCATCATACTTTATATGATGTTTCTTGGCTATATTACTTCCAATTCAGTTTTCAAAGTTGTCCACAGAGTTTTCAC
Source organism: Orcinus orca (assembly GCF_937001465.1). NCBI lineage: Eukaryota > Metazoa > Chordata > Mammalia > Artiodactyla > Delphinidae > Orcinus > Orcinus orca. Next base: position 93,126,646 of record NC_064567.1, read on the forward strand.
ATTTGATTCTGTCTTTATACGGTAACAACAGGGTAATTTGGTGGCTTTCTTCTATATTTTACCTTTTCAGTGAATTAAAAAATACGCCATCTTCTACAGATTGTTTGGTACTGCCAGGATAGAGACATGGCCAGTGTCCAATTTCCAAACTCATGTATGATCACAGGAATGCTGCAACGAATGAATTAGCACTTTTTGAATAAGGCTGTCCTGGATTCAAGCCATGGTGTGCTGGGGCCGATGTCACAGGTGACAAGATGGGACCATGCGCATCTTTTTCCAACTCCATGTTCAGTAACATCACCTTGGCAGTTTGAAATCCCTTGCTGGGAGTATTTACACCATGGGAAGCAGCAAATATTACAAACCAGAACTCTCCCCTGACCCCAAAGAGCTGGTTGGTAAACACAACACTGGTTCAAGCACACTTAATTTGTGTGACTTTGCTCACATACTTAATCTCTCTGGGCCTCATTTACCACTTCTCTAAAATGTGGGAAGCTAGTACCTACTTCACAAACTTTTTGGAAAAAATTACGTGAGATAACATAATTATAGCTTTTAACATAGCACTAATGAATGGCTGTAATAATGATAATGATAAAAATAATCATTTCAAACTCAAATAGATTGTTTACATTAATTTACAGGACTGCTTTAGTCACTGTTAGCTAAGTAAGTAGCACGAGGAACAAGGTGGCAAAATGCTGGGAGAAATGTCTATTTTTAGGTGGACACATTCTTGGTAAGCTCTTTCTTGTGTTAGTCTTTGACTTTTTTGGTTTAATTCAGCATCTAATTTCAGTATGTATCATACGGCAAACCACCATGGTAAGTCCAGTGAGGAGTATGTTTTGTGTTTTGCAGCCCATTTCCTTTTGCTGCTTCTGAAACAGTGAGTCAAACAGTTCTTTTTCTTTTTTTTAATATTTATTTATTTATTTGGCTGCGCCTGGTCTTAGCTGTGGCACGTGGAATCTTCATTGCCGCGTGTAAGATCTTGGCTACGGCATGCGGGCTCTTAGTTGCGGCATGCATGCAGGATCTAGTCCCCTGATTAGGGATCAAACCCAGGCCCCCTGCATTGGGAGTGTGGACTCTTAACCACTGGACCTCCAGGGAAGTCCCAGTAAACAATTCTGTAAGTAGGCACCAACGATTTATTTTGTGTTTTTATTCATTCTATTTTCTAAGACAATTTTATTATATTTATTTATATAATATATATTTTCTATATAATTATGATTATAATATTTATTATTGTAACAGGTTGAGAAATAAATGGGAAGCAAGAAATTTAAGATACATAAAGAAATCAGCAATTATAGCCCAGTGAGTACAACAGGAAGATCACTGTGAATGAGAGAGCTTTTCCGTGTTTGTTATTTTCATTTTTCCTGACTTTCTCCTTGTGATGATCAGTGATAAAACTGGGCTGGTGTGAATACTCTCAGAGAGTCAGCTGGAGATGCTGAGCTGCATTTTGCTCTTTTGCTCGTTTCTTGAGAGGACAGAATCTCAAGGGTAGAGTGGGTGGAAGTAGCTACCTAAGGAGAAGGAACTAGGTTAAATCTCTGGGGCTTTTGCTTATAAAGCAAAGGAGAACAGGGGAGGCTGGTCTTGACCTGCAGATCAGCCCTGAGGCTGATCAGAAGGGGCTAGAGTGCGGTTTCCTGACATATGGAGCAGTTAGAGAAATCTGGTGATAAAAGGAAGAGGGTGCCTCGATAGCTTGAGGAGAAGGTAACAGGCAAGGGAAAATCAGAGATGCAGGATGTGAAATCAAATGATGGAACTTTCCGTCTTAATGTAGACCATCTGGTCATCTTATCTTTAAAGCAGTGATTTCTCAGACATTTTTCGTCTTATATCATGATGACCATATGTCCCAGATTTCCTAGGATGGGCCAGATTTCAAATATTTTTGCCATTGTTAGGCCATTAGTCCCAAATTAGGAATGGAAAATATGATCACTGTTCTTACACACTTCTCTTCCAACTTCTGTCACCTTTATCACATTCAGTTTCCAAATAGTTAATAGCATCACTAAGCAACTGTCCAAAGCAGTGGTTCTCAAGTCTGACTGTGTATCAGAATCATCTGGAACGTTTGTTAAAACGTTCCTATGGCACCTGCTCCACCCCTGTAGCCGCCCCCCCCCCCCATTCAGATCCATTAGGATCTGGAAGATATTCAGATATCTGTATTTTTAACAAGTGACCTATGTGACACAAGGCAGCTGGCTCATGGACAAGTTTTTGGAAACCAGTGGACCAGTCAATGCTATTCACATCTTCCTCTGAGCATTGCAAAGCCTCTTACAACAGGACTTCTCATAAGGGGGTTCTTTGACTTAAGGAATCTTTGAACTCCTAAAATTTTAATATTAAACTTCTGAGTATGAGTCCATAAACTATTCCCTGGGAGAGGACCATAGCTTTAATCAAGTTCTCAGTGGAGTTAATGGCCAAGAAAGGATGCAAACCCAAGGCTTATAGGCCAAAAAATACAAGGAGATCATTCAGAAGGTGAAAGGTACTTTTTTCAGTGGTCTTAGACTTCACTGCCTTCACGTTTCGTTTCGTTTCGTTTGTTTTCATCTTCTAATCGATCAGAACTAATTATTGACCTAATAGGAGTCTTTTTTCTGGGTTTAAGGAAAACACACACACATACACACACACCAATGACTTATTCTAAAGCAATGATTCTTCTCTCAGACAAGTACTTTCAATTTTTTCAACCGGGAACGTTTAAGAGAGAGAGAGAGAGAGAGAGAGAGAGAGAGAGAGAGAGAGAGAGAGAGAGAGAGAGAGAGTGTGTGTGTGTGTGTGTGTGTGTGTGTGTGTGTGTGTGTGTGTTTTTGAAGGGTGATGGTTTGATATAGGACTATCTGATCACCTCATATAGCTTCTCTGTTTTCTCAGCCATTCCTGTCCCCCCAGCCCCTTGCCCTCCAGCTTTCTCCGTGTATCCACCAAAGGAGGTTATGGATCTGTGATGCAGTGAAATCCTGTCTGTTTTAAACTTATGGGTTAATATTCTCCAGCTGTGTTGCCTCGGCTCTAGGGAGACTTTTTCCTTGACAAGCATTTGTGGTTTAGGGAGCCAAGCAATAGATTGGAAACTTCAGGGCTAAGAGTTCTAACTCTGGGTCTGCCCTGACACAGCGTGTGACCTTGGGCAATTCATTTGATCTCTGTCCAAACTCTCTGATGCTTGATAACAGGATTTTCTAGAAATCTCCCTGCCAATAAAGACATATGGAACCACTCCTTGGTTCCACAAGGGAAGGCTACACTTCATTATCCTTCAGGCTTTTAACTCTCTTTCTCCATTTGCCCACCTCCCTGTACCAGGGACTCCAGAGTCTTACTATGGGCTGTTTTCCCAAGTCGTGGTACTACTGTCTTACTTTTCTTTCCAAAAACACATCAGCAGTGCTATTCTATTTCAGCCCTCCCCAGGATTCCAAACTTTGTCCCCAAATACATACCCCACAGAACTAAATTGCCTGGGCAGTGTGAACTCTGCAGAACTGGACTCTGCCCTGGATTTCACATGGCTACTGTAAGTAGAAGAAAGCTAAATTTCTCTCATTTTTCTGCATTCTACAAAGTACAGTTTATTGTTTTATGAGCCTACACAAATCATTTTTATACTCCATCTACTTTTTAACATCTTCTTTTATAGAAAATGATTAATAAATTTTTTTAAAAGCAATACAATTCCGAGAATTTTTTTTTTTTTTGTAGGAAACATGCACTATTTCAGCTGTTGGACTTTGTTAGAAGATTATTTGCTCAGATAGTATGTGTCTTTTAAGTTTTGGGAACACACACACATACATGCCAGTGTGTGATTAAGAATTTGGTGGAGTGGCATGAGAGAAAATTATGTTTTGTAAGGAACTTTTAGATTCCTGATGATTGCTCTTTCCGCATTTTAGAATAAGGCTGGAGCAGTGGAGTCGTGAATATTTTTTTCTCACTGATATTTTGTTCTGCCTTCTGTCTCAAGACATCATGTCTCACTGGACATTGGGTTTTGATATTTTAGTCAGTTTATTTCTGCTAACGATAATTAAGCGTCCTTTAAAATACTAGGAAGAGTCAGCATGTGGTTCTTAGTAAGTCAATCCAGTGGACTTGAGGTGAACAATTAATGGAGTAACTTAGGTTGTGTGCTATAAGTCAGACGCCCTCTGACTTGGCGTGGTGTCTGGTGGTTACTCTTATGGGGCGGAGGACTTTCCTTCCCCTTGGAGATTCCCTCACTCTCCCCTTGGTTTGAGGCTGCCCCAGAGCCCCCCACCCCTGGTGTGTCTCCCAGGTAGCTTCCTTTCACTGTGGACCATCTCTCTACTGAGATCTCTTTTGGGTAATTGCCAACCTGGAAATTGTTTGATAAACCATCTGCTTATTATTCCTGTGCAAAGAAAGTGTTGGTTAAGCACTTTTTAGTATACTTTATGCATAATTTTGCATTTAATCATCACACTCATCCTGTGAGGTCTTTTAAATACCCACTCTGTGGATGAAGAACAAAAAAGTGTCAAGGTAATTTGTCTAGACTCACACAGGGAGTAAAGGCTGTCTGATTTGAGACCTGCTTGCTTACCTCATGCACTCCTTCTTTGAAAAATAGCCAGGTGCACCTTTATATATGGTTTTAAAACCATGATGTTCCCCAGTCACGGGAAGAACTGCGATATGTGTGAGAGGAAAATGAAAAGTGGAGGAAGCAAGTAGATGTGGCTCTGCCTCTCCCCTCTTTCTTCTCTCTCTCTTACACACACACACACACACACACACACACACACACACACAGGCACACACGCATGCATCTGCACACACACACCAAGCTGAACAGATGATCTTTTATTTGTTTTCACACTGGACTTCCAAATAATGTTTCATATGAAGAAAAAACTTTCTCTGTAAAATACAAACAAGGCTTGAAAATTACTGCTTTCTACAATCCCACTTATCATAGTGTTTTATCTCCCACCCCGCCCGCCCCGATCTGGAATTGCTAATGTGACTCAGATGTTAGCGGAGGTTGTCCTTGACTCTGAGTTCGCCCTGTCCTTTGAGATTTAAATAAAATTGTCTCAATCCCCCATTTCACATCTCCTGGAAGGTTCCAGTGCCATCCTCTAGACTTCTGCACATTCTCGACCCAGTTCTCCCAATTCCTGGTGAACTCTTGACCGCCCGTATCTTATCTCCCCCAGCCACCTTGCTCCCTCCCGGTGCTCCAGGCTGACCCCAAGGGGAACTCCATCCTCTTCCCTGAACCAGCATCCCCGCTTCATCCCCAGCTCACGCCCACATGGCACTCTTCCATAACGAAGACCTGCAGGCAACAGGAGAGGGTTTATATCCCAGCAAAACCTTTCAGCAGAGTATGAGGCATCCTTGTTCGTAAACATTCTTAAGCCACTTTGCCACCAGAAAGTTCCTATTGGCTGCATTCCTTTGCCACCCCAAGTCCAGACCCTCTCAGCTCCTCTACCCCCTTCCACTCCTTCCCCCACTCCTACCCATTCAACTCCCTCCCTTTCTTCTTGTCATCCCTCAATTCAGAATCCCTGGCCATTCTTCAGCTAGGCTTTGTTTGCTGCCTCTTTCTTAACCATGTCTCCCAGAACCTCACCTTTTCTACCCCAAACAACTTATTAGGGTATTTTTCTAAACAAAGACAGTTTTCTCTCCAGGAGAAACCCTGGTGCACACTATTGAGTTGAGGTTCCCCCCAGCTACATGAACACAGTATAGCTCTATTGGAGGGATAGACCCAGGCGGAACAGCAGACCCAAACCAGAGGCTAGCTATCACCCTCGTTGGAGAAGAATCAGGGGCCTGTGTAGAAAACTAATAAGAACCTACTGTATAGCACAGGGAACTCTACTCAATATTCTGTAATAACCTATATAGGGAAAGAATCTAAAAAAGAGTGGATATATGTATATAAGCTGATTCACTTTGCTGTACACCTGAAACTAACACAACATTGTAAATCAACTATACCCCAATAAAAATTAAAAAAGAAAAAAATGTTCACATTCTGTGAAGTACATATTTGTATTTTCTTTTAAGTAATAAAACAGGTTAAGCAACTTGCCCAAAGGGCACAGAGTTAGAAAGCAGTAGGTCCTGCTTGGGCCAGGCACTGACACTTCCAAGCTCTTCTTCCCTACAGTACTGCGCTACTCAACCACCTAGTGGTCAAAAGAACACTTCTCTTCCTAAATGTTCTAGTCCACCTTCTGGCATCCTTGCTCCCCTGGGGCAGTTCCTCAGGCTCCGTGTCATATTTCTGCCTCCTGAGAGACTCTTCATAGAATTTGAGGGATGCAACTATTTTCAGCTCCCTTCTGGGAATATGTGTTTTTTCCAGTATCCAGCAAAGAACGGAGCTTAATCTGCAAGTCATGTTAAGTGTATGTTTGGATATCTGTATTTCTAAATGAAATGTGCTTAAGTAAACATTCTTTTTTTCCCCTTTTTAACAATAATGAGTGAGCTTATAGGGAAAGGGCCCAGACAGTCATGGGCCTAATCCTGGTTCGACATCTTCTTGTGTGTCCCGTGGCCATTTGCTGATCTTCCCTTAATACCTACTTCCCTACCATAGTGCTTGGTATTCAGAAAATGCTCAATAAGTATCAGTTTCTTTCCCTTTATATTACTAGTTGAAATTCTCCCATCAGCCGATTTTCTTAGTATTTGTTCAAAATATCAGATGGTTTCAACATTAGAAGTGGAGGGAAGGTGATGTGATGTATATATTCTACTTTTCCAGTTCTCCTTAGCTTTTTATGTACATTTTTCTTATAATAAGAAATGAAATGATCATATGGTTTTCATTCTTCAGTTTGTTAATATGGTGTATCTCACTGATTGATTTACATATACTGAAGAATCCTTGCATCCCGGGGATAAATCCTACTTGTTCATGGTATATGATCCTTTTAATGTGTTGTTGGATTCGGCTTGCTAGTGTTTTGTTGAGGATTTTTGTATCTATGTTCGTCAGTGATATTGGCCTGTGATTTCCTTTTTTTGTGATATCTGTGTCTGATTTAGGTATCAGGGTGGTAATGGCCTCATAAAATGAGCTTGGGAGTGTTCCTTCCTCTGCAGTTTTTTGGAATAGTTTGAGAAGGATTAACTCTTCTCTAAATGTTTGATAGGAGTCGCCTGTGAAGCCATCTGGTCCTGGGCTTTTGTTTGTAGGACGTTTTTAAATCATAGTTTCAATTTCAGTACTTGTGATTGATCTGTTCATATTTTCTCTTTCTTCCTGGTTCAGTCTTGGAAGGTTGTACCTTTCTAAGTTTTGTCCTTTTCTTCTAAGTTGTCCATTTTATTTGCATATAATTGCTTGGACCTACTGTATAGCACAGGGAACTCAATACTCTGTAATGATCTATATGGGAAAAGAATCTAAAAAAGAGTGGATATATGTATACGTATAGCTGATTCAATTTGCTGTACAGCAGAAAGTAACACAACATTGTGAATCAACTATACTCCAATAAAAAATTTTTTAAAAACCCACACACTTAGGAAGGCCCATTTTGAGCTGGAAAAATATTTGGGGGTACTTTAATGAAATAAACATTTATTTACATATTAAAAAAAGAAATGAAAATAGAGCCCTTTCTAAATGCCAAGAGGAAGAGGCCTGTTCTCCAGCTCCTACTTTTGGTGAAGATTGAAAAGCAAGAGATGGAGGTGGCTTCAAGCCCATGGGAGGAAGTCCTCTGCAGGGTTGGTGGTACATCGTCTCTCTAAATGTATGAAGGAGTGAGCACGGTTCTCACATCCTCAAAGGGAAATCATGTGCCTGTGTTCATTGGAATATAGCAGTTTACTGACTTTCAGATTTTGGATTTTTATCTTATCGGCATTGACTATATTGAATGATTTTGTATCCAAATGTACTGTGCTTTGTTGCTTAAATGGGCTCGTTCAAAGGCAAGGTGCTCACCACAGTGAGGCTGGGTGGTTAGTACCAATCCAATAATTTGGCAGATATCTTCTTTTCATTTATGTATTTATTTATTTTTAATTGGGGTATAGTTGTTTTACAGTATTGTGTTAGTTTCTACTGAACAGCGAAGTGGAGTTCCCTGTGCTATACAGCAGGTTCTCATTAGTTATCTATTTTATACATATTAGTGATATATATGTCAATCCCAATCTCCCAATTCATCCCCCCCCCGCCTTTCCCCCCCTTGGTGTCCATATGTTTGTTTTCTACATCTGTGTCTCTGTTTCTGCCTTGCAAACCGGTTCATCCGTACCATTTTTCTAGATTCCACATATATGCGTTAATATATGAGAGTGTAATATAATATATAAGAGTTAATATACTCTTTCTGACTTCCTTCACTCTGTATGACAATCTCTAGGTCCATCCACATCTCTACGAATGACCCAATTTCATTACTTTCTATGGCTGAGTAATATTCCTTTGTATATATGTGCCACATCTTCTTTATCCATTTGTCTGTCGATGGGCATCTAGGTCGCTTCCATGACCTGGCTATTGTAAATTATGCTTCAATGAACATTGGGGTGCACGTGTTTTTTCTCAACCAGAAGCGCAAAACATCCCCACTGTGCTTCTCTAGAAGCACTGATCAGGCAGATAGGATTGAATCATCAGAGGATGCCGTTTAATTTCTCCTTAAGTCGGTGGTTCCCGTCAGGTGAGACATCCACAGCCCGCAGGCTCTCTGGCTTGCACAAGGGTTCCTGTCACCGTGAATGGAGAGATCTCACCTGACAGCAAATCCTGCTCCTTTTAGCATCAATAACTGCAAGCCAGAAGGGAACGTGTGTCCTACATAACGTGATCTTTCTCTTTTCAGGTTCTAAATTAGTTCTGAAAGTGAATAGTTGTAAAAATGTTGACATTTACTCTCTGTTTAAGCATGCTTGCTATACGGTATTGGTTCTCAAACCTCACTCCCCAGCACAGTTGTCAGATTCCTAGGTGCCACCCCTCATCGGTTCTGATTGAGTTAACTTGGGGTGGAATCCAAGAAGCTTGGCTTTTCCAAAGCTGCTTCTTGAGTATTTCCACTACAGGTAGTGCCTATCTTTCACATAACTACATTGCAGACAACCAATACATACAGATACCTCCTTTTCTACCTCTGAAATGTCTCTGTTCTTCCACCTTCTCCTCAGTTCCTCCACCGAAATCCCATGTGGTTTTTTGATAGAAAGTTGTGTTGCAAATATCCTTAGTTTCTATGGGCTCTGAAGTGGAGGGAATTCAACAGTGGGAATCAGCACAGGTAATGCTGATTAGGTAATTAGATCCCGCTAATGCAGGGATCTCAGAAAGTCTGATTTACATGAGCAGCGCCTGGACCCTGATCCAGAGCCGTATTTACTCTGCTCATCTCTCTTGTTTAGGGACAGTTCCACTGCAGACAGCAGGATCGATTATAGCTAGTTTAAGTAGATGAAGGTTTGATTCAGGGGATTAGGTGCTTCAAAACTGTTGGAAGAGCTGGACTAGAAGGCTGACGTCCTAGAGACAAGCTCCCAGAACCCTTCTACTGTGCTCAATCAAGGAGGCCACCACCACCTCTGTAGGAAGCTGATGGTAAGGAAGCCATTGCTCCCAGAGGTCTGCTTCTGCTGCCCTTAGGAAAGCAACAGTGACCACTAATCCAGGAAAAACTCAATTCAGGAACCACATAGAAAGTGGAATGCTTCACACTCTGCTTCTCTCTCCACATGACTCACTATTCAAAATCAAAATTTCATGTAAGGGACTTCCCTGGAGATCCAGTGGTTAAGACTTCACCTTCCAATGCAGGGGGTGCGCATTCGATCCCTGGTCAGGGAGCTAAGATCCCACATGCCTCGTGGCCGACAAAACAAAACATAAAACAGAAGCAGTATTGTAACAAATTCAATACAGACTCTAAAAAATTTCATGTAAGTTCATCTGACTGGTGAAAACTAAGAACTAAGTCTTGCCTGGACCCCTAGTTACAAGAGTGTCTTGGATTTTTACCCCCAAGTTTTAACTCTTTAGTCTCTTGATAACTAGAAGAGAGTTAGAATAGATCTTGGACCAATATATTCTCAGCATCCAGTAATTCCCTTGAAGCTTGAATATTTTCACTTCACTTTGTTACATTTTCCTTAGTATCATTGTTTATAAAGTTAATTTGGGTCCTAGAATTCTGTGATTATTTTATTATAGTCAGTGTTTCTGTGAGGGGAAAAACATTTCTAGAATCAAAGAACATTCGTATCAGTATATTTTTAGATTGACGCTCTTTATAATGTGGAGACTGCCTTTTTGGAGAAACTGTCTTGTTACGCACATGTATATGCATATGTATAGGTGTTTATGCTATGTGTATTCTATGAGTGCAAATTATCTCGAATAGTACATATGCTATAATTAGTATTGAGGTCCATAAGGATCCACTGGAGGCCCAGCCAGATTCTGAGTGCCATAACAATTAGAGTAGATAACGTTTATTGAGCCCTTACTTTGCACCAGGAGTCATGCTATATGTATGTGTTCTTAATCTGAATTCTTACAATTCCATGAGTTTGATATTATTATTATCAGCCCATTTCACCAAAAAGGAAACTGAAACTAAGAGAGAATAAGTAACTTGCCCAAGATCCATCGCTGGTAAGTGGCACAGCCAGGACTTGAATCTAGGACTCAAATCATCTAACAAAATTAATATTAGTGTAACTTTAGTGTAGGTATTTTATTTTAATCTAATACCAGACTGTGAAATTTGTTTTCTCTGTTTCTTTCTGCCTCTTTGCCGGTGTGTGTGTGTGTGTGTGTGTGTGTGTGTGTGTGTGTGTGTTTTGGACATGTTGAGTTTGATGTCCTATGGGGCCTTCTTTTATCTTCTCATCTTTGTTTAGCATGAAATTTAAGATAAAAAAGTTTATTCATCTACAGCTCCAAAAGAAATACTAACCCACATTTGTCCAAATGGTAAGCAGGAAAGGAGAATGTATAGGTTCACAGCTCATCAAAAAGTAGAACACTCTTGTGATACTTCACCATCTGGTGGTCAGAAACTCAAATGAGCCATCTGGGCACTAACTAAGCAAAGACCATGTTATTGAGGTACCTTCTAACTTAGCTGAGAATTCTGTTATATCTTGGCCATTAGCCAGTTCTGAGGACTGCTGGCTAGCTGTCATGTAAAAGTGGAATTCTCAATCCATGCTCTAACCCATGCAGATCTTAGCATATATAAGTATTGTGTGCCTTCCTGTTTGCCACTGTCAGAGGTTCTGGTCCTATACTACTCCACTGAAAAACCATTTATACTGAGGCCACTTATGACCCTTGTAGTTGTCATATCCAATAGCATTTTATACTCTTGACTACTTGTCCTTTCTAAATTCTGTCCTCTCATGATTTCTAGAAATGTACACTCTCTTGTACTTTTCCTTCTGCCCTTTTAGTCTTCCTTCTCAGGCACCTCCTTAAAAGTTCCTCTTTGTTTTGTCAGTTCCTAAAATTTAGATATTTATCAGGGTCCTTTGTTTGGTCTTTTGGGTTCAATGGGAGCTCTTGGCAAGTCTTAGTAACTTCTGAATCCTAACTTCATCCCCAAGGAAGAGGGATGATTAAGTGGGATCAAGGGCAATGACATTTATTAGAACCACGTGCAGGGGAGTCTCTCACTCTCTATCTCTTGATTATTACCCTTAGACAGTCCCTCTCTTCCTCCCATGAAACTCGGAGCAATATGGGTTTGGAGCCATTACTGCTAGGGAAATACCTTATCCGGAGAATACCTTGGTGTCTGGATTAAACAGTCTCTATTCTAGACCATGGCAAAACCCCTTGCTTTGTCCTCTTGTTTACCTCAGTTTGCCTTTCCTTTGACACAGTTTTCCTTGACACCAGAGTGGTCAGTTACAAAGGACTGAGACTTGTGTTTCAGTGTAGGGCAAATGGGCTAAGCTGCCTCTCAGCTTCTTGCATGTGTTGTAGATCCTTTGCATCTGCCTCTGATTTTAGAGCATGGATGGTCCAGTCTCGCTCACCCAGAGACACTCTACACTGGTGAAGGTATAGTGGTGGAGTGTTACAGTGGGAAAGCATACACTTTGGCCTCATCTTAGTTCTTGACCTCTAAGCTTGTATTTCCTTGAGGAACTTGTGATGGGAGTTTGAGGGTAAAGGGTAGAGCTTGGGAATTCGGTGGCAAGACAAAGTTTAGGATTCTGGCTTCTGAATATCTCTTAATAGATTTCCATCATAGTCATAACATACACGACCTACTTCTTATTCTATATATTCTTCTTTTGCTTCTAAACAGAACTCAGCAACCACATACATGCCAGCATTTCCAATATTCTTGTTTTCAGTCCAGTTGTCTCTCTACTATAGGCCAGACACATGTAGTCACGTGTCATCTGGAAACTCTGCCTTGTTCCACAAGACCTCAAACACGTGCCAAACTAAACTTGTAATCTTTCCGTCTCTCACCTCCTGAATCTGCCTTTCTTTCTGTAGCTCACCAATAACAGGCATTCAGGTCAGAAACAAAGAGGTCACCCTTGACCTGGCTCTCTCTTAGCCCCCGCATTCAACCTGTCATTAAGTTACACAGAGAGAACCTTGACGGCTACACGGCTTGTGGGATCTTAGCTCCCCGACCAGGGATTGAACCCGGGGCTGTGGCAGTGAAAGCCCTGAGTCCTCCTCACTGGAATGCCAGGGAATTCCCCAGAGAGAACTTTTAAAATAGCTTCCTTGAATCCACCCTCCCTTCTTTACTCTCACTGTCACTGCTTCATTTAGGCCTTCATCGTTTCTCAACGTTTTATTACAATAGCATCCTAAGAGGTCTCTCCAATTACAGCCATCCCCCAACAGCTTCCAGCTATACATGGAATGGAGTTCAGTATTCCAGAACAAAACCGAAAACCCTCATCTCGCTCCTCTTGTCCTCTCACTGCCCATGCTGTGCTCCCATGGGTCGACGTCCGGTCCCAGAGTGTACGCTCTCCATCCCTGGCCCAGGGACTGCCACCCCCTGCTCCTGCGGCCCCAGGTGTCCTCACCCTGAAGATGCTGCTCAGAGCCACTCCCTCCTCCCTTTCTGACCCCTCTGTCTGGGACTTGTTCCTTCCATATCATCTCTCAGCACCCTTTGCTTTTCTCTGTCGTAGTACTCGCCTCATCACAGTATGATTTTCCATTTCCCCAACTGTTTAATCATTTTCTACTAAACGGTGATCTCCATAAGATCAGGAACAGAAGCCCAGCCCAACACACAGCCTGATGTTTACTGAGCATAATTTATGTGGTTTAAATCAGTGAACTATATATTTGTCCAGAAAGAAAGAACCTTGTGTGCCACCCTTCAGGACATGTGAGATCTAAATAATTCAGCCAATCATTTGAAATCAGAGTGTCCCTCATATAGAGAGTAAGTCATAAACTAAGGGCAGAGAGAAGATTCTCTGTTCCTCTCTTCCCGAGGGCCCTCAGAGTGCTCAGATGAAGACCGTTGAGGATGGCCTTGAAGGTAGACTCGATTTGTCAAGAGGTAGAGGGACTTCAAAACTCCAGCTATGAACATGATTTGGGGGACCTCCAGGAATCCTATGTGGCTAGAAAAGGGGATGGGAGTGTGGAAGGAGGAGAGGGTTAATTCTGAAGGACCTTGAGAAGGTTGTCCTTGATCTTGAACTTGACTGTGTTGTCCACAGTCACATAGTCTATAGTAACTGAGTGGAGAATCAAGTTATTTTATTTGAGAATGAGCCAGGAAAGTTATTGCTCAGAAGTAGTGATCAGAGTTCGACTGCCTCATCTGTCAGATTATGTATGTATCAAGAGTTATCAATCTTGAAATCTGGATTATATATTTTATCCAAATATAAAATTGACATTACATGTAAAATATGTAATGACCCTTCAAAAGATCTGTCAGTCCACGAGCAGAGCTCCATTTTGTGAACTGCAGAGTTAGAATGAGAAGCTACAGAGTTTGAGGAAAAACATCTCTAAATTTTTGAGGCCAATTTCAATGGGGGAAATAAAACCCCAGCACTTCAGGGGAGGAAGATTTCAGGGGCAGCCTGCCTCTATTCCCCCTGACTTCCGGCTTCCTGCTTCTCCGTTTAAACCTACACTTAGGCACAGAACGGCCCTTACCTCCCCCTCAGTTGGTCAGCTCAGTCCTACACTTTGTGCTTCCCAAAATTTCCTCTACCCCCTTCTTTGTGCTTTCAGGAAACCCCTGCTCTGCCAGCAACTCCCCGACTTCACCTGCTCTTCCCTTTTGCTCCTCCAGTAGCTGTTTCTCAGACCAAACCTAGAGTCCTCTGATGCCAGCAACCTGTCAGGTCACACAGAAGAAGGAAACCCCTTATCCTGCTCCACTCAGGAAGTGGGGGAGGAGATCTGCTTCTTCATTATCTCCTGCTGCTTCTGTTTGCATGATAAAATACCTGCTCTCCATCCACAGTTGCTCAACCCAGTATCTGAGAACCAAGATACTGTTTCTTAGAAAGGAGTAACCACAAAACAAGGATAAGCAGAAAGTAGAAATAGCAGATCTCTCACTGTAACGTCATTTGTGGTAAAAGGATCTTGCATGTGCACAATTATGATATTGGAACTCAGGTGCTGTCTTTCTCTTGTTCTCATTTCCTATCTTAAATGGAGGAGAGGGCTCTTGTGACATGAACACAGTGAATGTTAGAAAAACAGAGCCAAAAAGGAACTTTTTTTTGAGTACCTGCTCTATGCTAAGACCTTTCTGAATCCTCATGACAGAAAGATAATGAGATATATGTTCTGTCCCCAAAGAGCTCTTGGTTTAGTAGAGAAGGCCAATTTATAACAAATATGTTGAAAGTTGTGTAATAGCGTACACACAAGATTCAGAGCTAACAGAATGGGAATTAATTGTTTGGGGTGTGCATGTGTGGATATGTGGATGTGTGTGTCTGAGAGAGAGGGAGAGAGGGGATCTCATTTGTTTCACATGAAACTCCTCTGAGATAGTCATTAATATCTCTCTTTTACAGATTAGAAAATTGAGGCTCAGCGTGGTTGTGTAATTTGACCCAGGTTATCTAGCAAGTGGTTACCTTGACATTCACACCCAACTCTGTCCAAAGTCCAGAGTTGTTTTATTTCACTTTACTGTCTCCTGTCTTCATAGCCCCATGATCTAGGATGGTAGAAAAGAACAACGGAGTGGAGCTGGGAAACAGTATTTGTTATCATGAGCACTCTATTGTAACATAGATGTCTTGTGCGGCTTTACTCTGCATGACTCCGGGTTTCTCTCAGCACTGTTTCTGTGTAACTAGAAACCATTTAGCCTTCAACAGGCACTCCTGATTTATGTTTAATAACACCTTTTCTTCCTAACTGTGGCCGTATATGCATGTTAATGGGTCTTTTAATGTAGTGTGCATCCTGGATGAGATTACCCTGGGACATTTGTTGTCCTGTCACCAGCTGTTTAGATTTAGTTTTACAGATTGAACCTTCAAGAGGTTGTTTTTACTCATCAAAGAACCAAATCAGTAGTTGGCCTACATGTTGGCAAAAGAGCCCTTTCACGATCGGAAACACTGTGCCTGAATTTGCATCTGGGTAACTGTGGGAGGGATAAAGTGATTCGATTTTAGACTTTTTCTTTTTGTAATCAGGAAGGTAATACCATGGAGTTCTTGGATGAGATTCTTCTTGTAGATGTCCACCACTTCGGAGACCTAAGACCAGTTCTATCTCAAAATTCCAGGTAGGGTATGACAGACATAGCGAGAAGACCACTGAGTTGAGATTCCCTTGCTCGTGGACAGGGCTTTCTCTTTTCTCTAGGAAAATAGAAGTCTGCTTTATTTCTACAGGGATTTGAACTTTTTCCTTTGAGAACTTGGAGTTATCCCCCATTTGCACCCACCTTTGACTTTTAACCCAGCATGGTTGTTGAAGTTACTGGCTTCTTTCTTTAGACTCTGACCTTACCCCCTGCAGATGCCCACAGCCCAGAGCCCTTTCTAACTGTTTTACTGGAATGCTAGCTCCAAGGAAGGAGGACCTCATTCATCACAGTATCCCTGGAATGGTGCTTTTCATAAGTATGTGTGTAATAAAGTTGGTACCACTAGATACTCAGGACGATCCATCTGAGCCTGAGACTGATTTCCTCTTGGGATAGAAGTCCCCCTCCATTCTTGGCCATATGTCAGCATCACAGCAAAGCCTTTTGTTTTTCTTTTCTTGAATTTTTTTCCCAGTTTTATTGAGGTACATTTGATACATAACATTATATTGGTTTAAGGTGTACAACATAATGATTTTGATACACATATATATTGTGAAATGATTACCACAAGTTTAGTTAACGTCCATCACCTCACATAATTACAAATATTTTTTCTTTGTGATGAGAACTTTTAAGATCTAGTCTCTTAGCAGCTTTCAAATATACAACCTTATAGCTGGAAGCTTGTAACTTTTGCTACCTTCACCCAATTCCCCCATCCAGCACCTCCCACTTCTGGCAACCAAAACGTCTCTTTTTCTACGAGCTTGGTTTTTTAGAGTCCACATATAAGCGAGATCACACAGTGTTTGCCTTTCTCTGTCTGACTTATTTCACTTAGCATAATGTTCTCAAGGTCAATACATGTTGTCGCAGATGGCAGAACTTCTTCCTGCTTTTTATGGCTGGATTCACGTTTTCTTTATCCGTTTATTCACTGATGGACTCTCAGGTTCTTTCCATGTCTTGGCTATTGTAAATAATACTGCAATGAATGTGGAGGTGCAGATATCTTTGGGATAGTGATTTTGTTACCTTTGGATATATCTCCAAAGTGGAATTGCCAGATAATCTGGTAGTTCTAATTTTTTGAGGAAACTCCATACTGTTTTCTATAGTGGCTGCACCAATTTGCATTCCCAGCACCAGTGCGCAAGGGTTCCCTTTCCTCCACATTCTCGCCAGCATTTGTTATTCTCTTGTTTTGTTCTTGTTTGTTTCTTTGATGATGGCCATTCTAACAGGTGTGAGGTGATATCTCATTGTGGTTGATTTGCATTTCCCTAATAATTAGTGATGTCAAGTACCTTTTCATGTACTTCTTGGCCATTTGACTATCTTCTTTAGAAAAACGTCTATTAGTGAAGCTCTGATATACTCTTTTGCTTGCCTTTTGCTGAAAGATGAGAATTAATGCCCTTTTATCTTGGGCCTGGCATAAAGCTTATGGCTAGTAAATGCCAAACTTTCTCAGCTGAATCTTCTACCTCTGAGTCCCCTATTAGGTGCTTGGAGATGGCCATGGGTGTTATTGTTCAAGCATTTGTCCTTCTGCAATTCACTTTTCACTTCCTAGTCATCCTCACTCAGCATGAAGAGAAACGAGGCAAACATGAAAAAGAAATGTGGCGCTTACTCCACTCTGTATGACAGTCTCTAGGTCCATCCGTATCTCTACAAATGACCCAATTTCGTTCCTTTTTATGGCTGAGTAGTATTCCGTTGTATATATGTACCACATCTTCTTTATCCATTCCTCTGTTGATGGACATTTAGGTTGTTTCCATGTCCTGGCTACTGTAAATAGTGTGAAGTAAGTCAGAGAAAAACAAATATCATATATTAACACATATATGTGGAATCTGAAAAAATTGGCATATTCGATCTTATTTACAAAGCAGAAATAGAGACACAGATGTAGAGAACAAATGTATGGATACCAAGGGGGAAAGGGGGAGGTGGGATGAACTGGGAGATTGGGATTGTCATATATACACTATTGATACTGTGTATAAAATAGAAAACTAAGGAGAACCTACTGTATAGCACAGGGAACTCTACTCAATGCTCTGTGGTGCCCTAAATGGGAAGGAAGTCCAAAAGTGAGAGGATATATGTATATGTATAGCTGATTCACTTTGCTGTACAGCAGAAACTAACACAACATTGTAAAGCAACTACACTCCAATAAAAATTTAAAAACAGTGTAGAGCCACCCCCACCAATTCTTTTCTTCTTTCTTGCCCTTCTATGCTTGAGCAAGAAGAAAAATACTAAGTTATGTAGCTGTTTCCACACAGGTTGTGTAAAATCATGTTAATTTATTCAAAAAACATTTAATGCGTGTTAACTGTGTCACACAAATTTTTGAAAGTATGATTTTTTTTTCTGCCTCATAAAAGAGATTTAGAATCTCTCATTTATAAATATTAAACAACAATGACTAGTTTATGAGTTCTCTTGAAATTGAAGGACAATAGTATTTATAAATTCCACTAAAATTACTGTTAATAACCTGCACATTTCATAAAACTGGATACAGACTGCATTGTAAAGAGCGTTTTCTTCAGCTAAGGGAACTTTTTTTAAGTGTACCTCTAGGAGAATATCTTCAAAAACCATGAAGGGGAGGGGAGGAGGGAGAGAGAGGGGGAGAATCAGAGAGAGACAGATTTACAAGGGTTTCTTCACATATTATAAAACAACTATATTGTAAATATTATAAAATCAGCTAGAGGAAGAATTATGTCTTACACATTCTTCGTATCACCCGGTGAAGGTACTCAGTAACTTTACCTCTGAGTTCCTATAAAGACATATTTTAATAAAATTGAAATCAAAAGTATCTGTTTTTTCCTTTCAAATCTATTTAATACTTAATAGTAAGGATTAAAAGAGAATCTCTCCTTTTTAAAGAAAACAAACTTTCTATAAATGCAATGTCCTATATGCAGAATCTGACCTTTTTGTAGAAAGACAAGCCTACACCGAAATGGACTGACTCAGCTCAGAGTTTTTGAATGTATTAAAGTTTGCTCCCATTGAACTGACATGTAGACAAGTGTTTATATGAAGTCTGTTGTCAGTGTATGTGTTGAATCATCTGCACCTCCAGCCAGGAAAATGATACTTGGTGCAAAATCAGATAATCGGAACTTGTCTTTGAAAACTAGAAGAGCTGAAGGGCCAGTTGTCACTTGCCTATGAGCTTGTTTATGCTATGAATCTAAAGCAAAATTCACTAAAAAATACAACAAACTAGTGAATATGACAAAAAGAGAAGCAGACTCACACATATAGAGAACAAACTAGTGGTTACCAGTATGGGAGGGCCCAATAAACAAGTGGGGGAGTGAGAGGTACAAACTTGTGTGTAAGATAAGCTCAAGGATGTATTGTGCAACACGGGGAATATAGCCAATATTTGGTAATAACTTTAAATGGAAAGTAACCTTTAAAATTTATATTAAAAAAATAGGGAATTCCCTGGTGGTCCTGTGGTTAGGACTCCGTGCTTTCACTGCTGAGGGCCCTGGTTCAATCCCTGGCTGGGGAACTAAGGTCCCACAAGCCTCATAGTGCGGCCAAAATAAATAAATAAATAAATAATCAATCAATAAAAAATAAAATTAAATTGGAAAAAAAAAGCAAAACTCAGTGATTCAAAAGATTTAAAGGCTCCTAAACAGAGCTGTGGAGATCTGCAAAAGGTTTATTTCCCATGTGAGGGTGTAACGTGTGTTACATGTCCTCTGCTTTTGCATAAATATGCACATGTATTTAAAAGTTGTATTCTTTTGGTAGTACTAGTACTGAATCAAATATTCGTCAGATCCCTGTGTTACCTAGAACACTTGCTTAATAGTAGTATTTTCAGAGCAAATGTATTATTTTATGCAGTGGTAGGCTCACTTTACCTTCTCTTCATGATAAAGATGAAATTTTTAACTATGAAAATTACAGGGATTTTCATTCAAAATTGAGGAAAAGAACAGAATTCCTTTTATCCTAATTTGTTTCTTCTGTGGTCAAGATGACAGAATGGGTATACTTCCCCATTCATTTGGAACACAGAAAATCGAAAAAAAAAAAAACTTTTTTTTTTAAAGCAGAGTTTCACTAAAAGCAGAATTTAAAATAAAAATCTCTGATGAACAAAAATAGAAAGAAAATCCACATGGTAAGCAGGAGCTGAAGTACCCAGGACACTGAAACTGGAAAGTGGGAGCAGGCCCAGTAGTCCAAGCCCCATGAGGTACTAAAAAATGTACCCACCATGGTGAGTCACAGGGGCCCATGCCCTCCATGATGTCAGGGGCTGAATTAGAAATGACATGCAAGGAGAGGAAGCAGAGCTAGTTGCTCATTCCAGTGGATTTTCCAATAATGACTTCATTTGCTACTACGCAGACTGGGACTGTCAGCTCCCCATTGGGCAATGTCCCAAGCTTCTAGAATAAGACCTAGTTCTGAGCTGTGGACTCTCGGGTCAGGCTGAGGCAGTGGTGAAACTGCCCACTATACGAATGTGAGTTTAGGAAAGGATAAAAGCAAAGAAACAAAACAAATAAAATTTCCCTGGCAAGGAGAACTCACAAAGCCCAAATTTAAGACTATGTGGAAATTCAAGATTATGAAAGATAGCAAGTGTACCCAACGAGTGGGAGAAATTACACTTGAGGAATAAGAAATAATCAAGCATTTGTCAAATGATTTCAATAAAATTATTTTATATATCTTTGAAAGAATAAAAAAGGACTAGTATCCAAATTAAACAGTAATTCGAAATTGTGAATTAAAAAAATCAAAAAATTTGAAACTGGTGTCGATAAATGCATCTAAGAACCCATTAGAAATCTTGAAAATGAATTTTTTGTATAGATTAAAAACAAACCAAAAAAAGACTCCAATGAAGAGAATAAATAGATTGGACACAGTAGAAGCAATGGTTAATGAAATGGGAAATAGAACTGAGTAGGTTACATAGAATATTGAGGAAGGAAGGAAGGGAAGATAGAAAAGAAAAGAAAGAAGGAATAAATGAAAAATATGAAAGAGAAGAGTCGGGATGAATTGAGACACTGAAATATATTTTTAATAGGAGTTCCAGAAGGATAGGATGAAGAAAAGACAATATACAACAGATGATAACAGCTAAGAATTTTCTAGAACTGAAGAAAGCCATGAGTTCATAGCTAGAAAAAGCACAGAGTGCCAATCAGGTTAAATTAACACAAAACAACAAAAGTCTATTGTAAACACATTTTATGGAACCTTTAAGTTTAAGTAATATTTTGAAACGTTAATTTTTTTTCTTTTAGCCATGTTGTTGCCAGGCAGGACAGAGTTTGTTTGTATTATCTCTCTTTCTGCCACCACGATCATCTATTAACCTGTTTTTGTCAACAGTATTTATTAAGTTAAGGGGCATGTGATTAAAATAGCCAAAATCTGAATTTCGTTTTCTTATCAAGGAGAAATATACTTTGATTTTGCCAGTGGATTAGTTTTCTATCCGCTGTTTTCTCTCATCGTTGATTTTTTCTCTCATTATATGTATCCATCAATAATATGAATATATCTAATGCTCAGTTAAGTATTTTCTAATTTTCTCCCAAGGTTTGAATATTACTGGCTATTGTGCAGATACTCAGGTATCGCTAGTTCATTCAAGACTGTTGATTCCTTCCTTCCTTAACTTTGGTCTAAGTTACTATGAACTCATGTAATTGAACATTCCGAAGCCATCTTGTCTCCAAGAGTTCCTGGAGTGAGTTTCTGATTTTTTTGCTTGATCTATTTTATGGGAGACTTAGAGGACTGATATTCAGCTGATACACACCTATGTGATGTTACTGGCCAGCAGTGACCCTGATTGGTTGGTGTTTCAATTATCTATTGCTGCATGACAAACTACCTCAAAATTTAGTGACATAGAATGATTAAAACATTTATCTTTCTCATGAATCTGAAGTTTGGGGAGGGTTTGATGAGGCCAGCTTATCTCTGTTTCACTTGGTGTCAGCTGGGGTGGCTCCAAAGCTGGGGGCTGGAATTATCTAAAGACTCGCTCACATGTCTGGTGGTTGATGATGGCTATTGGCTGGGACTTCAGCTGGGGCCATGGCCAGAATACCTATACTTGATCTTTCCATGTGGCTGCTTGGCTTCTTTGGAGGATGGCAGCTGGATTCCAAGGGTAAGAGACAGAGAGGAAGCCAGGTGGAAACTGCATGGTCTTTGTGACTTAGCCTTGAAGTCACCCAAGGCCACTTTTATTTATTTATTTAAATTTTTATTGGAGTATGGTTGATGTACAACGCTGTGTTAGTTTCAGGTGTACAGCAAAGTTAATCAGTTATACATATACATATATCCACTCTTTTTTTTAGATTATTTTCCCATATAGGCCATTACAGAGTATTCAGTAGAGTTCCCTGTGCTATACAGTAGGTCCTTATTAGTTATCTATTTTATATATAGTACTGTGTATATGTCAGTCACGATCTCCCAAATTATCCCTCCACCCCTTTATCCTCTGTTAACCATAAGTTTGTTTGCTACATCTGTGACTCTACTTACGTTTTGTAAATAAGTTCATTTGCACCCTTTTTTTTAGATTCCACATATAAGTGATATCATATGATATTTGTCTTTCTGTGTCTCACCTACTTCCGTCAGTATGACAATCTCTAGGTCCATCCATGTTGCTGCAAATGGCATTATTTTTTTCTATTTTTATGGCTGAGTAGTATTCCATTGTATATATGTGCCACATCTTCTTTATCCATTCATCTGTTGATGGACACTTAGGGTGCGTCCATGTCCTGGCTATTGTGAATAATGCTGCAGTGAACATTGGGATGCACGTATCGTTTCGAATTATGGTTTCCTCAAGGCCACTTTTAACTCATTCTGTTAATTAGAAGTGAGTCACTAAGGCAGATCCATATTCAAGTTAGACTCACCTTTTGATGAGCAGCAGTATCAAAGAATGATAGACATTAAAACCCCTATCGTCCTTATAGGAGGTACATAGAGTAGGCAAATTGGTAGAGATACAAAATAAAGTAGAGATTACCAGGGGCTGGGAGTGAGGGGAGAATGGGGAGTTTTTGTATAAGAGCTATAGAGTTTCTTTTGGGGATGCTAAAAAAGTTCCAGAAATAATAGTAGTGATAGTTGCACAACATTGTGAATGTACTTAATGCTACTGAATTGTACACTTAAAATGGTTAAAAGGGTAAATATTACGCTATGTATATTTTACCACCACAATAACATAGTCTGCACCCGTTCTAATTAATCAGTGCCTGACTTTTGGTCTTAATGTATTTTAAATATTCCTTCTGAATGCATGTATGTCCCCAAAGTATTCATGAAAGGTACGAACTCCTAACCCCTCCTTTTCCTGGCAGGGACTTCACAAAGGCAAATACTACTAATGAAAGGAGTGCTGACTTTTGCTAGCACTGGGCTGTAAGATCTAGAAAAGTTTGGAATAAGCTATTTCCAATTTTATTTGGTGAGCAACCCAACAGGGGAGCTACTTATAATAGGTAAGGATGCCTGATGAAGCACACGTTTTTCCATTTATGTTTGATGAGTGAAATTTTGTTTCACTCCAGGGAGAACTCACTAACAGGGAAGTTATAATGGAGATTTTCAACTTTTTTTTTTTTTTTTTTGGTGGTACGCGGGCCTCTCACTGCTGTGGCCTCTCCCGTTGCGGAGCACAGGCTCCGGACGCGCAGACTCAGCGGCCATGGCTCATGGGCCCAGCCGCTCCACGGCATGTGGGATCCTCCCGGACCGGGGCACGAACCCGTGTCCCCTGCATCGGCAGGCGGACTCCCAACCACTGTGCCACCAGGGAAGCCCGAGATTTTCAACATTTTAAACCCAGCTTCCTCTTTCTATTCATCAAGGGCAGGAAAAGCCAAATAGACTCAATGACTCACAAAGTTGCACTGGGACTCCGCGAACGCTGTGTTAAGGCTGACCACGCAGTGAGCAGCAGGCCCAGAACCTTTCTGGCTTGTGGCACCTGGCACCTCCACTGAGGCATTTCAGTTCAGTGTCTGGTATCAAGGAGAAGCGTGGCTGAGATATAGGAACCAGCATCTCTGAAAAGTAATAGAAGATAGTATTTAATAGTGAATGGAGGTGGGCAGTCAGCCCTGGGATCTTTTGTATGGCTCTAGACCCTAGGCCATTCCCAGAAACAGAAATGACTTTCTGGTATATTTGTGGTTAATTCCTTAATGTCAGACCTTAGTTAGTAAGCTACCGCAGCACATGGCTCACTACCCTTAGAAAAGTGGCTGTCCCCATTTCAGTGGGATGGTTCTTTATTAGGAATGCCAGAGCTTGGTTTCTTCCTGTTTTGCCACTAATTGAGGACCTCAACAAATGTTCTAATATGTTACCTCTGTGGTTTCTTAGTTTTACAACGGTGATAACATCCTCCTGCTAACTAATTGATTATTATGCTAACAGCATGGAATGTACTCCTTTGAGAATGCAGTATAGTGGTCGGAAGATTCTTTAAAAGGAAAGGTTTAGTAGATGTAAAATTGAACACAGTCAGCCAATGTGGAAAGGAGAACTTTGGGCTGTTTCATAGTATTCCTCCTTCTGACTGTTTTGGAGTTTTCGGAAGTATTTGATAGCATTATTGTTATTTGTGGTGATACTGCTTGAATTTCTCAGAAAATGCTACGGGGTAAATACTTGCACACATGTGTTATATTTTATCAGACCTACTCGTGCCTTCAGATCATGTGCCATAAAAAAAGCTGATGTGTGTCTTTATTTTGGAAGTTTACCTCTATCATATAGTAAATTTCCTTAAAAGTAAGTCAGTTGCCTTTAGAAGGCAAGGTAACTAGTCCTTGTCTTCAAACCTCTTGCAATTATTTTTGGTGGCAGGTTTGTAACCACGACGCCTTAGTTGTAAGGTGTGTTGTAAGCATAGATAATTGTTACTACTAGTTAAGTGAAATTTTAGAGTGCTTTATTTAAAAAAGCAGATTCAAGGTTTTCCCTTTAATAACATTCCTCACGTGCATTCTGCAGTGCTTTCTCGACGGAAGACAGTAGGAGAAGCTGTGACTGGATCACTCCCATGTGATTGATCATCTACCACGTGTATGTCGAAGAACTCTGGTTAGTTTGGCACTTTACTGGCGCCTGCTTTTGGAGACTCTTAAGACCAAAATGACTGAGCACATGTCCCAAAGTGGCGAAAGCTGCATTAGAGTCCTTCCAGAAAAGTTCTTTTCTGCTTCAAGTGAGGCAAGGACTGAATACCAGAGAATTGTATGAGTTTGTCCTTTCTGCCTTTGGGAGTTGTGCAATCCTAGTGTGCAGAGGTGCTCTAGAGCTCAGTAAGGGAGGAGGGGAAATGGGGTGTGTATTAGGAAGAGGATGGAGTAGGGATGCATTTCCTGGGGTGTAAGAGAACCTTGGAGAAGGGTGATGGAGATAAAAGTGTCATGGCTGGGTGAAGGGAGAGGGAGTAACAGATTGCTTTGGCCATAGAGGTAGGGCGTGTGCTAGAGAGGAGGGCATTAGAAAAACTTGAAATCCAAGGAAAGAAAAGTCAGTTATTCTTTTCTTTGCATTTAAGAGCTCTTCCAGTACCTCTCACCTTATTAACATGCTGAAATCACAGTCAACCAGAGAAAACTGATTGCATGGTATCCTATTTAAATAGAAATGTCAAGATATAGAGATTGAATTGAGTGAACAATTCAACTTTAAGTGGGCTGACTTAAAGTTCTGGGGATGAATGTGATTACTCAGCAAGTTTTTTTCTGAATGTTCTGGTGCAGTTTACAGAATTGGTACCATTTGGCCAGGTTTAGCTTGCGTTCCCTGGCATGCTCTACTCCTCCTTAATAACCCGTTTCCCTTGTTAGTACTCCTTGTATGTATGTCTTCCTGGCAAGATTGTAAACTGTGAGGGCAGGACCACATCTACTCTACTAACTACTCCATTTCCAGTACAATGCCTGGCAAAAAGTCAGTGCTAACTAAATGTTGGCAGAAGAAGCAGCATGATACAGATTCTGTAAGAATTAAAGACAGTGTTTATAAAGGACTTCATTCCGTTTCTGGTTCTTAGTAGGTGCTGAATAAATGCTTTTATTATTTGTAATAATAACATGAAAATCTTCTTTCTCTGGTTCTTGTTTTATTGGTTAGAAGAGACCACTGCAGTGAAAAAGCTATAATGATTCAACATCACTATGTTTGAACAAGTATGTGAGAATGTGTAAACTCTCCTTAGGATGCTTGCTAGAAAGTCCTCATTTCACAATAATATAAAGCAACGTGTGCACCTTCTTTTTTTTATAAATGTATTTATTTTATTTATTTATTTTTGGCTGCATTGGGTCTTCGTTGCTGTGCGCCGGCTTTCTCTAGTTGTGGCGAGCGGGGGATACTCTTCGTTGTGGTGTGCGGGCTTCTCATCACGGTGGCTTTCTCTTGTTGCAGAGCACGGGCTCTAGGCACGCGGGCTTCAGTAGTTGCGGCACACGGGCTCAGTAGTTGTGGCTTGTAGGCTCTAGAGCACGGGCTTAGTTGCTCCACAGCATGTGGGATCTTCCCGGATCAGGGCTCGAACCTGTGTCCCCTGCATTGGCAGGCAGATTCTGAACCACTGTGCCACCAGGGAAGCCCTGCACCTTCTTGATGAACCCTTCCTTCCAACTTCTGGTGGCTGTCTTTTTCCATTATACCTAGTAAGTCAGAAAATCAAACAGTGAAACCAAAAAAGCTAAAACTAACCATGGGAAGTGAAATAAATATTTACACATGGCTTCCGTAAGCATGATATATGTTTATACCTTTAGTATGTTTTGATTTGTGTATCCTACCACCTCAAGATGTAAGCTTTTAGCAGCTGGGATCCTTATCCTGGACATATTTTGTATGTTCTTTATTGTATCTAATGACTATCAGAGTCCACCAGTAAATACACCAGACTTAGTAGAGATGCACGCATGGCTAATTCAGCAAGCATTCTTATCTACAAATTTTGTGTTTTTGCTCAGCTGCTGTATCAGTAGACTTGAAGACTTGGCTACAGCTGTCCTGAGAGGCTATCTATAAAAATGCAGGTGTTCAGCATTAGCAAATAGTTCTTATTATGTGGATTGACTTTTGGCAGTTAGTAACGATGTTTCCTGAGATTGAAAAATGATTTTCTACCTTAAACAGTGGTTTCACATTACTGGAATGCCGAATTAAAAAAAAAAAAAAAAACCCCCGCGAAATTCCTCTCATCAAGTAGTGCTGAGACTGTTTTTGTTAGTTGTATACATTTCATGATTTGTATATTTTATAGTAGAATGTAAGCCTTTCTTTTTAACTGTTGTGGTTAGGTTTAGGCCCTTTGCCAAATGAAGCAGACTATGAAGAATTAGGAAGGGTAATGCATCCTGGGGTTCTGTTTCCTTGGCCGGAAGCCAAGGAAAGACCTGGGGCTGGAGATGTTTTCAAGGTTTTAAAAATATTAGGGCATCTTTGTGTTTTACTGTTGTTTTGCATCATCACCTACTAGCAGATCGCCTTTCATTCCTGTTTACAAGGAGTTCAAATGCTCTTTGTGATACATCTGTTAACCCTTCCTTTACCTTAACCTGAAGGTCATGACTGGGCAGAATTTAGGACCTTGCTTAAAATGATTTATGGGAAGTTAAGACATCCCCTGTCTGTATTTCCTCTGTTTCCTATATATGTACCTATTGATTAAGCCAGAGGATGTGCTATATGGCTTGGTGTCTGTTAACCTCTAGGTCAAAAATACAATCCTAGTAAAACACTTGAAGTACAAGGCAGAGATGTTTTCCTTTTGGAATACTGTAGAAAAAATACAGAGATCATTGGCAGAGCGTTAGTGAAGCTTGCATACAGTATATGAGCTCTTCACTGCTTGCTTGGGGGTTTGCTGAGGCAATACTGTAGAAACCAGTTTAAACAAATAAACGAGAAGATGGTACTGTTGGGTGGGTGGCACTCAGGGACTATAATTGAATTGATCTTAAGGAAGGCTGGTTCTGTTAAATAATTTTCCTTACTTTGGCCACACATCGCTGACTTTTTGGAGTCTTTTCAAGGCAGGTAAGCCTTGATATTGAGGAAAACCAAACAAACCAACGTCAATTATCTGAACTAAGCTCTACATTAGCAGACTTGAGTTACGGCCCATGGCAGGAGAATTCAGAAATGTTTCATGTGTAAAGGTTTCCCCTTTATCATCTTACCTTCTCTCTCCTTCAGGTCTTTGCAGCAGAGTGCGTTTCAGGTTTTTGTTCGACATATGAAAGGCTCAGTTTCAAAGGCTTGGGTTTTCACATCCATGTCAATATCACAGATTGAAATGTGACACGCGTACCTGGCTGCATACTTTCTTTAAACCTGAGCCAGTAATACTGCAAATGTGAGGGGAGGCACTCTTTCATCTCACACTTTAAAGTGAAAGGTTTGTTGATGTAACCCAATTTCCAGTCTGCCGAGGTCACCCTGTAATGTAGCGCAATGATGATAAGCCCATCAGTCCTGTTTGATGTTCGAAGTTCCCTTCCCCTGGTTTTTACCCCCACTTTGTTTTGTAAAGTAAGTTTAGTAATAGTGATATTCTGGCTTGCTAACATGTGATGATGTGATTTCCCCTGACGCTCACAGAGTGGCTTGTTAAACCGTGCATGTGCCTTGCAGGGATTATGCCCTGGATATAATTAAGAGAGGGATAATAGAAATAAGTATGTTCTTACATACTTTTGAGAATGTTCTTGGGAAGGGTAAGTGATCAAATGCAGAGATTCTAACCCTGGTTCCTGGCTCTTCTGTGACCTCTAACAGTAGTGAAAGTTGCTCTGCATTGTAAGCATTCAGTAATCAGTATGAAACCAGTTGGTGGTCTCAGTGCAGTCTCTGTGCAGTCTCTGATGCAGGTGTGTGGGCATGAACTGAGGGTCAGGGGAAAGAGGGGGATGGACAGGAGCCAGTGTTAGGGAGAGGAAGGGCATGAGAGAATGCCTCTGACATGCACAGTTGTCCTTGGTAGAACACATGTAACCTGACATCAAAGGCCACGCCATTGTTTCTGGTCCTGGTCCTAAGTTAAGAAGTAGAATCAGGGATGAACATGGACCAGAGCCTATTGCCTGGAATACTGGGAGGAGGTCCACGTTGGTTGGGGATCCGGCCAGTGAAATACAGGTTGAAACACATAAAAGAGCCAATATTTAGCCATTTATAATTTATAAAAGCGTATATGATTCAATGTTTTCATTTCACTTGATTTCATGATTCAACCTAATTCTGTCTTCACTAGCCAAATAGGTTTTATCCTTCTGGTTTGGAAATACCCCCTTCACCACCCCTTTCTCATGGAGGGCCAGGGTTACAGTGGGGACAGTCAGTTCTAACCAGCAGCTGTCTATTGTGACAGACATCTGTTATCTTTGTTGACTGGTCCCTTCTGGGAAGGAGAGACAGAAAGACACATTCAAGCTATAGTGCTGGAGGTCACCCCAGAAGCTCCTTTTATCCTTTTTTCCTTCAGTTGAATCATCCTGATGATGATTATTTACCCTTTGGCAAAGATCTCTGTCAGCAGCAATGGCGGTGTTCAGTGTGAACTCTGCTGAGTATAGCCTCTGCTAAGACCAGTGGACATTCGTAGATGAGATGTATGGTAGTAGAAAAAGAAATGAGACCAGTACTAATAAGGATCGCTTCCACATGAGTCGAAACTCTCTGTGTTATTTTCAAGCCCTTGTCGAGGTGCAGGGTACCATGATGGATTCTAGTAGCTCCATCTCCACCATTGACTCAGCTGCACAGTTCGGGCAGTCATGTAACTTCTCTGGTTAGCATTTTCCTAGCATAGTAAACCATTTCAGAGGTTTAGAAACTATAGCGGGAAGTCCTAGGGATCCTCTTGAGTTACCTCTGGATGGCTGCTGGGGAGGGTGAGCCATCCTCATTGGTCCAGCCTGGGTTTTCCACACCTCTTACCTCTCAGCCAGAGTAGCTCTGTCTTTTGTGTTTTATATTCAAAGAAAGAGTTCAGCAACTAAAAGAAAAAAAAAAAAAATTTGAAGACCACTGGACCAAATGATCTTTAGGCCCTCTTCTAGCTCACTGAGGAATTAGAATTTTTCCCCTAAATATCAAAATGTACAATCTGACAGTATATGCCAGTACATTGCAGGGAGAGTAATTTTCTTCCTTTTCCAGGCATCCCTACTGAGGCCCATAAAATAGAAACATCTGTCCTTCTGGAAATACTGGGAAGGGAGGAAACTTTCAGCCTTCCTTCCAGACCCTTCCCAAAGGAGAGGGGGACTTATTTCATTGCCTGATTGGGGGAGAGTCACTGACTTCGTGTGGCTCAGCCCCCCTGGGTTTTCTTACGTCAGCCCAGTCTGCTTACAGGCGGGGCTTGTTCTTTGCCCCTTGTGGCAACCGGTCGGGGTAGGCTGTGACCCTGCATTGGGGAAAACCTGCAGTTTGGGATGGGTGTGGGGAAAACCTGCAGTTTGGGATGGGTGCCTGATGTGACCTCAGGTACTAGCCACGGTTTCTGACGCAGCTTTACTGGTAATAAAGCTGACAGACCGATCCTGGTGTGACTCCTTGTATCCATTTCTCTGAAACTGTAGGAGTGATGGGAGATGGAGGAAATTTCCTTGGAGAAACTCCAACAAACAAAGTCCTATTCCTTGGCCATTAATTCTAGATTTCCCCGGTAGAGAGCCCATCTCCCCACTGCCCCACCAATCTCTTGACCTGTAGAGCAGTGGCTTCCGTGTCTAGATTAAGAATCTGTCCTGCTGTGTGCCTCTTCCTTCCCTACTTACTGCCTCTTTTGTTCTGGGCTGTGCCTACACCTGGTGCACAATAATTGCACATTGGATTAATAAGCAAATCTCATTACTGATTGCACTCTTCTGTCCTGGTGCCTTGCTTTTCTTCACATTGCCTGCAGTTCAGTTTAATTCACAGCCTGGTGAACTGTCATAGGTGGATCTGGTCTTTACCAGAAAGCAGGGAGTTCAGTCTTGGTTGACAAGAGCAACTGGCTCAAGCACAGTGTTCTGTGCTCAGACATGCGGAACCCTTTCATCTCAGGATCCCTCTCTCCGTTCCGTCACGAGCAGATGTGCCTGCCAGTTGCAAGCTGTCAGGGAACTGTGCCTCCTGGCATGAAGTTTGCAGCTCCAGGAGGAAGCCCCTGCCTTCGTTCCTTTGTCTCTTTACTTCCCTCTGGGGCAGACTCCGTGCGGCACTTGCCCTCACCGCGATGTGCCCTTCTCAGACTGGTTCGTGGTGTCCACCAGGGTCCCTTTTTGGGTCCATCTTCATCTCTGCACCTGGGTCCAGGGGGAAGGCAGATCCTACGCCTTTCCTCAGCTGCACTGCTGCGCTGCTGTCTTAGCTTGTCTCCCCTGCTTGTGGCATGATACATTTCAGAATGCTTCCCTGCCCATCTCCTCTTCCCGCCTCCTTCCAGTGTCCCATTCCTGCTGGCGTGTGAAACTTACTCCAGCTGAGAGAGCCAGTGGACGCAGGGCTTTTTTTTTTTTTTAACATCTTTACTGGAGTATAATTGCTTCACAATGGTGTGTTAGTTTCTGCTGTATAACAAAGTGAATCAGCTATACATATTCATATATCCCTATATCTCCTCCCTCTTGCGTCTCCCTCCCACCCTCCCTATCCCACCCCTCTAGGTGGTCACAGAGCACCAAGCTGATCTCCCTGTGCTATGTGGCTGCTTCGCACTAGCTATCTATTTTACACTTGGTAGTGTATATATGTCCATGACACTCTCTCACTTCATCCCAGCTTACCCTTCCCCCTCCCCGTGTTCTCAAGTCCATTCTCTACATCTGCATCTCTATTCCTGACCTGCTCCTGGGTTCTTCAGAACCTTTTTTTTTTTTTTTTAGATTCCATATGTATGTGTTAGCGTACGGTATTTGTTTTTCTCTTTCTGACTTAACTTTACTGTGTATGACAGTCTCTAGGTCCATCCACCTCACTACAAATAACTCAATTTCATTTCATTTTGTGGCTGAGTAATATTCCATCATATATATGTGCCACATCTTCTTTATCCATTCATCGGTTGATGGACACTTAGGTTGCTTCCATGTCCTGGCTATTGTGAACAGAGCTGCAGTGGACATTGTGGTACATGACGCTTTTTGAATTATGGTTTTCTCAGGGTATATGCCCAGTAGTGGGATTGCTGGGTCGTATGGTAGTTCTATTGTTAGTTTTTTTTTTTTTTTTTTTTCTGTACGCGGGCCTCTCACTGTTGTGGCCTCTCCTGTTGCGGAGCACAGGCTCCGGACGCGCAGGCTCAGCGGCCACGGCTCACGGGCCCAGCCGCTCTGCGGCATGTGGGATCTTCCCGGACCGGGGCATGAACCCGTGTCCCCTGCATCGGCAGGCGGACTCTCAACCCCTGCGCCACCAGGAAAGCCCCTATTGTTAGTTTTTTAAGGAACCTCCATACTGTTCTCCATAGTGGCTGTGTCCATTTATATTCCCACCAACAGCGCAAGAGGATTCCCTTTTCTCCACACCCTCTCCAGCATTTATTGTTGGTAGTTACAGTAATCCAGACAGTATGGTACTGGCACAAAAACAGAAATATAGATCAATGGAACAGAATAGAAAGCCCAGAGATAAACCCACGCACATATGGTCACCTTATCTTTGATAAAGGAGGCAAGAATATACAGTGGAGAAAAGACAGCCTCTTCAATAAGTGGTGCTGGGAAATCTGGACAGCTACATGTAAAAGAATGAAATTAGAACACTGCCTAACACCATATACAAAAATAAACTCAAAATGGATTAAAGACCTAAATGTAAGGCCAGACACTATAAAACTCTTAGAGGAAAACGTAGGCAGAACACTCTATGACATAAATCACAGCAAGATCCTTTCTGACCCACCTCCTAGAGAAAGGGAAATAAAAACAAAAATAAACAAATGGGACCTAATGAAACTTCAAAGCTTTTGCACAGCAAAGGAAACCATAAACAAGACAAAAAGACAACCGTCAGAATGGGAGAAAATATTTGCAAATGAAGCAACTGACAAAGGATTAATCTCCAAAATTTACAAGCAGCTCATGCTGCTCAATATCAAAAAAACAAACAACCCAATCCAAAAATGGGCAGAAGACCTAAACAGACATTTCTCTAAAGAAGATATACAGATTGCCAACAAACACATGAAAGAATGCTCAACATCACTAATCATTAGAGAAATGCAAATCAAAACTACAATGAGGTATCACCTCACACCAGTCAGAATGACACAGGGCTTTTTAATGCACTGGAACCGATGTGAGTCAACCTTGTTCTGGCCGCAGTTGCTGCCACAAGCTATGTCCTGCTCCTTTCCGTCTCAGTCACCAAGTCAGCACATACTTTAGTGTGAGGCTCCCACACAGGCTGTGTCTGAACTCTGTGCCTTCCCTCCTAGGGGCTCTGCCCCAAATGCCCTTCCCACCCTCAGGGATCTGGTCAGCAAGACAGGGAGTCATTGATCTAGAGGGCAAGGGAGAAGATGGTCCTAAAGGAACTCCAGGGCCTGGTGCTGTTGACCGTGGCTCTCTTCTCTCTCCTGGTTGCTGTGTGGTGTGGCAGGGCCAGCTGTGCACAAAGGGCCAGGGACTATGTGGGCAAGAAAGAAATACTCTCAGGACTACGTTTCTCGTATACCCCTCCATTCACACTGCATGAGCGTACATCTGTCCAGTGGAACACGAAGGAGACCATCCGTCCCAAGATTTTTCCCACCCTCACGTCCCTCAAACGCTGTGATTTATCTCCTGCCGAGAGGCACTGCCTTTCCACCATCTCATTTAAAATGCAAGCCCCTGGTAAAGTGCAAGCATGTGGTCCGGTCCAGGCTGGATCCAGATCAGAGGAGGCAGATCTGGGGTCTGGAATCCTGGCAGGGCGTCTCTAGGTCAGTTCAGTCTGCATGAGGGGAAACCCAGCGGGATCCAAGGGTAGACCTCAGTTGGCTGCAAGGCCGCCACCTCCGTGAGGAGCGGTGGGTGGGAGGTCAGTGCCCCACGCCACCAAGCTGGCATTCAGGCCAAGGCTCCGGTCGAGGTGGGAACTGTCGCACAAGGTCTGGGCAGTTCTGACACGGACCAGCTTTCACGTTTTCATCTTGAGCTCAGACCCCACATCTCAGTTCTAGATGTGTATGTCTAACTGCCTCCTTCATTTCCCTGTGGATACTAGGTTTCCAGGTATTTCAAATATCACATTTAGAAAACTCAGCTGTCATTCCTGTTTTCAACTCCATCACCACCAGCCCCTCAAGAAGATTTTCTCCAAGTCTGTCCTCCCCTCAGTCAGTGGCCCTACCATCCAGCCACTTTGCTCAAGCAAGAATCCAGCAGTGACTATTGGTTCCTTCCTTTTCCCAATATACAAAGGAGTAGCAAGCTCTGTCATTTTTTGCCCAGCCTAAAGCTCAAATGCATCCATTTCTTTGCCACCACACTAGTTGAAGGCTTAATTACACTTCATACGGAACTTAGTCTCCTTATTGGTCCCCTCATTTCCACTCCTTTCTATTTTCTCTCTATATTCCGGAAAGCAGTCAATCCTATAAAAATATAATTTGAATAACCGTTTAACTGTTGTTCCTTTGCTTAAAACCTATCAGTGCCTTCTTCTTACTGTCAAAACAGAATCAAAATGTATTTCTTACTATGCCCCACGAGACCAAACTCTGCTAGATCTGGCCTCTGTTTATCTAACCCATACCCATATCTTTCCTCCTTCCCCTGCACCGCTACGCTGATTTCATTTCTATTATTTGAACTCGTCTGTTGCTTTCCCATTCAGGACCCTGATCCAACATTCCCTAACCTCTCCCGACCCCAACACTTTGCCTAGCTTGTTCCTCTCATCATTGAGGTTTTTATTTCATCGTCACCTCCTTCAAGAGGTCTTCCCTCTTCTCCAGTCTAACTGGGTCACCTCTTTCTGTCCTTTTTTCCCTTTCTTTGCACCCTGTCATTTCCTTTGTGCTGCTAATCACCATGCATAATTCTGTATTCGTTTAGCGCTTTACTTCACTCAGCTCTGGGAGGGCAGGTGCTATTTTGTTCAGTATCTAGTACAGGTCCTTGTATTCCGTGAATGTTTGTTACATGATTGACTTACTTAACCCGGTGTGGGTCAGGGTGAGGAAGGTGGTGGTGCTGACTCAGAAACTGAGCATCTCTGCGGCTGCTAGTGCAGTGGGCAAATGCCAGACTGCCCTGCTCTTGCGGAGAGTGCTGTGAACACACGGCTCAGCAGGCCGGGCGGGGCCGAGGTCCCAGGCCTTCAGCACCTGCAGTTTGACAGGGCAAGGCAGGAACAGATAGGAACTGGTAATATCAGGGCCTTCAAGCACCTTCTGTGGCCTGTTTCGCTGGGGGCTGGACAAGTAACTGAAAGTCTGTAACATTAAATCATTATAAGATCAAGGCACTTGAAGGATATCAAATAATACTGGGAAGTGTATCCGACTTAACCTGTGTGTTTGCTAGGGGAGGGGCAGGGGGAACTGTACAATCACTTTAGGACCTCTATGTCTTGTGTGTCATTAAAGTCATCATACTGCATTTTAGGGAAATACACTCAATTAGGTTATACACGTGGACTATTTACAAGATTCAGTATTACTACCACCACTTCTATTCCTACTAAGACTATCAGATATACCTTATGAAACTGCTGGCCAGATTGTAGATAGAAAGCCACTGACCTGTCATTTTTGTTGACTATATTAGGAAAAACTTTGCTAAAATAATGTTCTGATGTCCTAAATAACGTCCTATTATATTTCCAGCTTAGAGGTCAGGACTCTGAGATGCAGAGAGGTTAGGTTATTTGCCCAAGTTCATACTGTCAGGAAGTACCATATTCTGACTGTAAACCCAGGTTATTTGCTGTGTGATCTTAACATTGCTTGTAGATTTACAACCACTCCACATCCCATCCAGTCCTGGAGGTTCATTAAATTCCTTCAAAAAACACGTAAGCATATCCACAACCATCTGAAGATGGTTATGAGAAATATACTTTACTTTTCCTGTTAAAAAGAAAAACAGATTATGAAAGTCTAAAAAAAATATTCTAACTGTAAGAAAATATTGAAAGTATAGCAAATTATGAAGATGATAAAAAAATTACCTCTCATCCTACCAGCCTATGTTGACCACTACTAATATTTTAGTGCATTTCCTCTAAGGTATTTTTCTGTGTGTATATATATATGTACATAGATGATTTGAAGTTATTATATCTCTTCATCTACTTAACTATCTATTTATATTTTAATATACTTTATATCATATCACTAACATTTTCTCACATATTAATTATTCTTCCATAATCTGATTTTTAGTAGGTTTTTTTTAACTTTTAATTTTATATCGGAGTATAGTTGATTAACAATGTTGTGTTAGTTTCGGATGTACATACAGCAAAGTGATTCGGTTATACATATACATGTATCTATTCTTTTTCAAATTCTTTTCCCATTTAGGTTGTTACATAATATTGAGCAGAGTTCCCTGTGCTGTACAGTAGGTCCTTGTCGGTTATCCATTTTAAATATGGCCGTGTGTACCTGTCAATCCCAGACTCCCTAACTATCCCTCCTCCCCCACCCTTACCCCCTGGTAACCATAAATTCCTTCTCTAAGTCTGTGAGTCTGTTTATGTTTTGTAACTAAGACAACCCTCAGAATGGGAGAAAATATTTGCATATTTAGTAGGTTTTAAATATTTTATTATATGAATATATGCTAATTTGACTATCTCCTTATTGTCACATATTCTAATTGTTTCTGATTACTTTTAGGTGTGCTTTTGTAAATAGCACATAGCTGCTCTGGGTTGAACTGTCCCCTAAAAGATATGTTGAATTCCTAACACTTGGTACCTGTGAATGTGACCTCCTTTGGAAATAAGATCTTTAGACATACTAGAGTTAAGATGAAGTCATACTAGATTAGGGTTGGCCCTAAATCTAATGATTAGTGTCCTTATAAGGAGAGAGAGATTTAGAAACAGAGTTACATGCACAGAGGAAAGATGCCCACCTGGAGATGGGAGCAGGGATCAGGGAGCTGTGCAACTACAAGACGGGGAGGCCGAGGAGTGCAGGCAACCACCAGAAGCTACAGAGACGCAAGGGTGGACTCTTTCTAGACAATGCTCACCCTGTGCTGGCCTCCAGAACTGTGATGGAATGCACTTCTGTTGTTGTAAGGCACCCAGTTTGTGGGAATTTACTTCAGCAGCCCTAGGAAATGAATACAGTAGTAATATTTTGTTTTTTGATTGAATTTGAAAAACATTTTCCTTAAAAAAGTTGGAGGGCTTAATCTAATTTTCATTTGTTACTATCATTAATGTATTTAGTCTCATGTCTTTGATTTATTTGATGTTTTTATATGCTTCCTGTCCTACATTTTTTTTGGGGGGGGGGGCGTCTTTTTTTTTTTTTTTTTTTGCGGTACGCGGGCCTCTCACTGTTGTGGCCTCTCCCGTTGCGGAGCACAGGCACCGGACGCGCAGGCTCAGCGGCCATGGCTCATGGGCCCAGCCGCTTCGCGGCATGTGGGATCCTCCCGGACCGGGGCACGAACCCGTGTCCCCTGCATCGGCAGGCGGACTCCCAACCACTGTGCCACCAGGGAAGCCCCTGGGGGGGTCTTTTTATTTGCTTAAATCTTCTCCAGTGTTTTGAAATATCTATATTCTGTTACCTTTACATTTTTCCAAACCATTCTTGACCTACATTTTTCAAATTGTCAGAATTCAGATTGAAACAACAGTATTTGAGTTGCCTATACTTGAGATTAGGAGTTGAGCAAATTTACTTTTTCCCTTTTCCATTGTTAGCCCTTAACATATAGTGATAATACCTCACATTTACTGAGTAAGTAACATGCTCTAGTGCTATACATGTAATAGCATATCTCTGCTTTACAGGTGAGGAGACTGAAGCATTGAGAGATTATGGAATTTTCCCAAGGTTATTAGGTATCCTTCCTGGAGCCATCACTCAAACAAGTGTCTTCTACTCCTGGAGCTATGTTCTCTACCACTGTACTATCAGGCCTTCCAAATAAATTCTGAGGTTTTAGACCTAATTAGATTTAGACCTAGATTAGACCTAGATTATGATGTTCTACATTAATTATATCTTCTATTTTAAGATGTTATTGTACATTTTATTTTAGTATCAAAGATAGGTTGATTGATGTATTAATTGATGGATTAGTCTGTGTAGCCCATGGTCAGAGACTTGATGGGCTTGTATTAAGTGCTTGCTGAGATCAGAGGTGACTCCTGTCTCAAGAGCAAGACTCATTTTCTGTTACTTAAAACCAGGCCATATGGTAGAAATTTCAGAACATGAAGTGACCCAGAGACCAGTCAAAGATTTACTTTCTATCTCCTTATTCTTTACTCAGTATCAACTTGTTATATATTGGTTATCTACTGCTGCATAACAAATTACCCAACACTTTGTGGTTGAACAGATTATTGACCAGGGGACTTTTGCAGAAACTAACGTCTGTGGCCATAATACATCTGTGGTGAAAAATGTGTTAAAACAACAATCATTTCTTATTTCAGTTCTTGGGTCAGGAATCTGGGCATGGTTTAATTGGTGCCTCTAGCTGAAGGACTTTCACAAGACTGCAGTTGATATGCTAGTCAGGGTTGCATTCTCATCTGAAGGCTACTGGGGAGCTGAGTTTTGTTGTCAGGGTTGATTTCCTCATAAATTGTTGGATTGAGGGTCTGAATTTCTCACAGGCTCTTGGATGGTGGCCTGTCTCAGTTCCTTGCCAGTGGTCCTCTCAACTGCGCAGGTTACAACGTCGCAGCAGGAATCCTCAGGGAGGGAGAAAATGAGAGATCCCAAGACAGAAGCCAAGTCTTTTGTAACTTAATCTTGGAGGTATCATTCTGCTACCTCTGTCACATTTAATGCTTTGGAAAGGTATAACTAAATTCAATCTATGTTCAAGGAGAGGCGATTCCACAAAAGCACATATACCAGGAGATGGGGATCAGGAGATGGGGATCATCAGAGGCCATCTTAGAGGTTTCCTACCACGTCTTGGTTTTAGCTCTCTGCTCATAGATAATGTTTTAAAATTATACTTCTGAGGAAGTCTGAATCACCTGAGATCTTTTACAGGAAGCTGAGGGTTTAGACTGCTGTTGGGCATATGCTTCTAGGGGAAATGTTCTGCTTCCTCTTATAACCTGTTTCTGGCAGAAATGGTTAGCAGGGATTACATAGACATGTTTTAACCAAATATTAGCAATAAATTAGATGTTCCTCCAGTGTCATTTGGTATTTAACATCACAAAGGATATTGCTAAGAGTGATCAAAATTTGTTGCTTTGTATTCCTGAACTTGGAGTTTTTGTCACCTAATTTTTACTTTAAAAATGTGATCAGGATGTGCCTAGACATGCAATTTTTCATCTGTTTTCCTGTGAACTATAAACTGTCACCCATTGCAGTCTGGTTACACAGGTCTTTCTTCATCTCAAGGAAACCTTATCTTCTTTTATCTTTGATTATTGCTGCTTTTCTTTCATTTCATCCTTTTTTTCAGAAACACCTTTCAGCCTCAACTTGGCTTTATAATTTTGATCATCTGTAGCTCTCATTTCCTTCTTTCTGCTTGGTTTTTTCCTTTGTACTAAGAAAACTTCAATGCCCACCACCACATAATTTATTTGAGTTTTTTGTGTCATTGCTTCTGCCCTACCCTCAGTGCAAATTTAAATATTATTTTAATTTTAGTATGTGATTTTAGTGTCCTTGCAATATTTTTTCATTTTGTTATTACCCTTTTAATTTTGTCCTTTTATCTTTTTATTTTAGCCTGTTGTTTCCTTAAGATGATTTGTTCCTATTCATAGTTGTCTTCTTGTCTTTCATTGAGGAAATCAAACATTTTCTTGAAATTTCTTCTCAGCCTAGAAATCAGTGTTATGAAGTGTTTTTTTTCTTTCTTATCTCGTGGGTACTGTTGTTTTCCTCCCTTTTTCTGAAAATTATTTTCTCCATATTGGTTTTCCTCTCACTTATTTTCAAACAAGGGTCATGACTCAGTATTTTTCAGTGAACAAGACAACTAGAATTTCCTTTATATACCCTGAGACCAAGTTGATTTCTTAGTTCTGCACATGGAGGGCAGGTTTATGTATTTGTCTCCCATTTCCTAACAGGCTTAAATTATAATGAACCTCTGTCCCATTGAAGGAACAACTGGCTTCTTCCCTGCCTTCTTTTTCTGGTTTTATGAATTGATTAAATACATGAAACACTATAACATTTGTGATCCCAGAGTTGTGTTCCAAAATTTACTATTCTACCTCTAGACCTTCTCCCCCTATGTTTACTACCATGGCTTTCTGGTTTTCAGTCTCTGGCTGCAGTAGAATATTGGGGAGATGTTAGGGAGATAGGCATATCTCACTCTAGCTCGACTATCTTCTAATTATTGCCTGTTTTCTTAGATTTGGACATTGTCTCTTGATACTGGTTTTAGGTGTATTTTTACTTTGCTGTGTTTTCATGGAAATAAGTTAGGGGAATTGCACTAGTGGCTGCTACCAAACATCGTTTTGAAAGAAAAATCTGTATTGATATAATAATACTAGCCTCTTCAATGCGTTTGCTACAGTGCTGCCTAAAGCTCTTAATAAAAGGCATAGATCATGTCATCCCCTTCTTAAAGCCCCTGAATGTTCTTTCTGTCCAAACTCCTTGTCATGGAATATTTGATCTTCTTCAAAATCTCACATCTGCCTGAGTCTCCAGCCTCATTCCTCATGCTGTACTCCAACCCTCTTTGCTTTGACTGGTGTTTTTCCCTCTGCTTATTATGTCCTTTCATTCAAGTTTGTCTTAAAAATGCTTGTTCAAGACTCAGCTCCAGATTCGTTTCCATGAAGAGGAGACATGATAATTCCATCTTTGTGCATGAGTTGGTTTTGGCACCTCCATCTCCTCATTACTTTTACTTGATCATGGCTGGGCAGAGGAGGTTTCTAGTTTACCTCTGTAATCCCAGAAACTAGTATAGCACCCAGTACATATTAAATGCATTAAAAAATTGTTGCTGATTCAAAGAAATCTTGGATGTGTAAATAAATTTCCTCTTGCTCCCAGTAAAATAAAAAGAGTGATAAATATGCGGGCTAGTTCCTCTCTTTAGTTCTCTTAGTTCTCTCTTTAGTTATCTCTTAAGGATTTACTATCCAGTTCTTGAGGTTTTATTGTTGTTGTTGACTAAAATTGAAATCTCTGATCCTGTTAAAAAAAAAAAAAACAACATAAACTGCATTGTGACTTTATTGTCCATTACCTCCTCTTTCGTTTTTTGTTTTTTTTTTTTATAAATTTTTATTGGAGTATAGTTGCTTAACAATGTTGTGTCAGTTTCTGCTGTACAGGAAAGTGAATCAGCTATACGTATACATATATCCCCTCCTTTTTGGACTTCCTTCCCATTTAGGTCACCACAGAGCACTGAGTAGAGTTCCCTGTGCTATATAGTAGGTTCTCATTAGTTTATCTATTTTATACATAGTATCAGTAGTGTATACATGTCAATCCCAATCTCCCAATTCATCCTACCCCCCCTTCCCCCCACTTGGTGTCCGTACATTTGTTCTCTACATCTCCTCTTTGTAACAGTTGGATACATCAACCTTCCTGTTGGGCTCAGTGGCTTAAGATGGTAGCTGACTCATGAATGGACAGTCCTTGAGTCTATTCAAAAGGTTGAATTCAATCACTTCTCTCCTTTCCCCTCACCTTCAGCTCCTATTCCACTCCTTTCCAGGATTGTTTATGGTTTCAACAACCAGGATAATCTGGGAGTTGCCTGATCAGTTGCATGTATTCCTAATGTTGGCCCAGCTAGGCTGTAAATCTTGGGGGAAACACTTTACCACTTTGGGTGTCCCACTTTTAACCTCTGAAAAACAGGTTGACCTGGTTTACTCAGTTGTTTCACATGAAATCTGACTATTAAGTGGCAGAAAATTAGTGTTGCTTCTCCCTTCCCGAATGCTATAATTAGCTTCTGTGGAAATGATTTAGTTGTCACTAACAGTATTATGGACTCCGGTGTGACACAGTAGCAAGTACACATCAGCTGTTAAGAAACAAAGATCTTGCTTTCCTACTGGAGACATATGGTTAAAACCACCACCACCACAATTACAAAAAGTACCAAAAGGATATTTTGCACCCACAGAAAAAATTCAAGAGAATTAGTTTAAGCAGTATATCCCTGACTTTTCCTTGAAGTATCGCAGTCTCTTAAACGCTGAAGAACACTGATTTGATGTTTTAAAATTTGATGCTAAGATACCAGTCACTTCAGCAACACGGAGATGGATAGAGTACATTAGGGAGTGAGAAGTAGTCTTTTGCTGTTGTCACTTGTGAGAATGAAAAGTATAAGAAGAGCTCAGGCAAAGAAGAAAAAAATTCATTTCTAATTGCAGTGCAACCCACAAGCTTGCACGTCCTATAACGAGAAAGCTCCCTGTTAGCTGCCAAAATCTGCCATCCAATCTGTCTGGTAGTTGATTTCGTTATTACATTTTGATGTGCCCTTGACAAGCTTTAGCACACAAAAACTCAACACCTCCTCCGGAGCCCCTTCGGTACCAGAAAGATCATGGAGGGATGACAAAGGCCTGGGCTTGGCTCTTTATTATTCACATAGCTGGAATGTTTATAAACAGAACAGAGTGTAAGGAGAGCAAATGCTCAACCACATCAAGCGGCTCCCTTCTCTCGCATGTCATTTAAGTATCGGCTCTATCTCGTCCCCGCACTCTGTGCATCATACGCACAAAGACCGAGTCTAAGTGC
The DNA here is from genome assembly GCF_937001465.1 of Orcinus orca. NCBI lineage: Eukaryota > Metazoa > Chordata > Mammalia > Artiodactyla > Delphinidae > Orcinus > Orcinus orca. Next base: position 93,169,459 of record NC_064567.1, read on the forward strand.
CTGAGAACTGTCCTTAGGGGTTTAAAAATGTGGACAAACATCTCTCTTTTCTTTTGATAATTCGGATGCATGGATGCATTGTTCCACCACTTTGGGTCGGTAGCATCTGGTGTTTTTGATATCATCTTTACTTGTCACCCTGATCTCCTTGGTCCCAGCAGCAGCACCGGGCCACTCTCCGTCCCCGAACTCATCCTCGTTGCTCCTGCACCTGGACTCAAGTGGGGAAAATAGAAAGGATTCAAGATTACTATTAATTTCATGAAATGTACTATCAACCTCAGAAAAACGTAAGGGAAAGGCAATAAAAACGACCCATGTCACGAGGCCTTCACAAATATGTGTATATCCTTGACCTTTCTCTCTTTTCCATTCACTGGTGTTAATGTGATATAAATGTTCTGGCTGAGTTTCATTTGAAAGGTCATAACCTTCTCCTCGGGAGTAAAACGTTGCTTTTCAGCATCTTTCTTAGCTACACTAAACTTCTTCATTGCAAAGCAGAATTTTGTCCTCCACGCTGGGCAAAGTATTCGTTTGCCAACTTGTCCACTGGTAACCCCGAATGTTCAAAAGAGATGGATTACAAAGGCAGTTCCAAGATGTATTATAACCCCAGGGCCCTGTGATTGCCTTGATTTTGGTGAATCAAAAATTGTAATATGCCACTGTGGACAACTTTTGGTGGGTTGGGGGTAGGCAGCGGAGAAAGCATAAAGGTACAGTTTGCTACAGTCATAAAAATACATGTCAGGAGATACATTCCATGAAATGCCTTTCACTACAGTGATAAACTTTTCTGAGATATCCAAAGGCAAACACTTTGAAATCTATGTGTGTGTTTCATTTCTTATTCTTTTGTGCTGTGCTACTGAAATTTTAAGTCATAGGGAACATGTAACCTCCTGTCTCACTGTATTTGCCAAAAATGTATTGCTTTTAGAAAAATAAGTTAATAAAGGATAGAGGAAAGAGAGAAAGGGAGAGTCAAGAGAGTTAACTTTTGTGGAATACTTCTTATAGCCACGTAGTCCCATAATCATTAGGTATTTTACATATGCTATATGATTTAGTGTAATAACCGGAACAGAGATCTATTCAAGATAGGAATTATTCCCATTTCCCAGATAAGGAAAAGATAAAGATAGATTAAGTAACATTCCCAAAGTCACACAGCTAATAAAATTAAAATCTAGGTCAGTCTGATGCCAAAACCATGCTTCTGCTCACAGCATCTTTTCATTTTTCAAAGAGACAAGATGTCTGAACACCTAGATTTGACCCTAATACACAAAAACTCCCAGACAAATTGTGCACCTCAAAGGGCCATTTGAAAATTTGTCTTTGTTGATCAACAACTGATAGAAACCTCTTATGGATAGAGTACTAATGATTCTCGTTGAATTGATAAACAAATATATTCACTAGCTTGAGGAGACCTGTTTGCATTTGAGATGAGCTGGCATTCCTAGGTTACTCTCTCTTGTTTTAAAAATATAATCAAACCAACTGTCCTAAGAAAACTCTTCCTTCTGTTCCACGTATAACCAGTTCCAGATGTGAAACTGCTTCCCTACGATAATTGGTTAGTGTTTTACTTTGACTGGTTTGACTTTTCTTAAAACCTGCTCCTCTCTCAAACTCATTTAGATGCTCGTTTCCAGCCTGAAATCAAATTTGGACCCTCAAGTGAGGAATGTCTGCAAACTGAAAATTCCAATTTAATTCACACACTGCCCTCAAAACATTAGAACGTGAAGGTAAGGAAAGTAATGATGATCTCCCAGGGACCAAAGATCCAACCCTACTCTGGTGTGTTCCTGTGGCTTAGCCCCTCTTCCAGGCGAGACCCTCGACGGGGGCTTTCTTGGCTTGGAGTCATTTTGCTGCAGTTAACATTTAGTTCACACATCATTAGGCAAAGCCCCGGTTACAAAGATACACTGCTCTTGTCATTGCAGAAGTATGCTGCATGCACCTGCAGGTTGAAGTTTTTGTTGAGGGAATAGACTAAAATGAATGAAAAGATTGAAATCATTTACTTCTTTGTGACTCCACCTGCTGTGGTATATTTTTGTTGGACGGGATAACCAGAGGTGTGTTTATGGCTTTAGGGAAAGGATGCATTAGGGGTTACATGGTTTTAAGGCTGTTTTTTTCTTTAAAGCTATAAATCAATTTTCCATGAAAATAGTTATATGTATACATATAACTGTTATAGACGTGTGTGTGTGTGTGTGTGTGTATCATGCTTTTTCTCCCCTTTGATGAGTCAGGAAGGGACCATTTCTTTTGTTGTTGTCAGCCCAGGAATAATTTGGTCATGGTAGTACTCTGTCAGTACTGTATCTGTGCTGTATTTGACATTGACAACAAGGTCAGAATAAAAACTATCCTACCATTTATATAAATGTCCAGTTATCAAATTCTGATTTAAGTGTCTCTCAGGACTGCATATTCTATATCAAGTGTTCAGTTAGGCCCTAGTGCATTTTAATTAGTAATCTCATGAAGTAGATTTTCATAATCCCCATTTTCCAGAGGAAGGAAGTAAGGTCAAAGAGGATAGGCGACTTGTAAAGCTCTTGTAGCTCTTAAGTGATAGAGCTGGGATGCGATCCTCGGTCTATTAACAACAAACCCAGTGACTTACTGCACAGCAACACCACTATTCAAAACCCTAAAGCCCCAAGCAGTCAACCACATTGTCCCTCTATTAGTATGTATCAGGTCTTCAGTTAACCCATACATTTCTATCTATTGACTTCTACATATTTCTTCTATATGGTATTTCTCCATTAACCTCTGAATAGTTACAAGTCAGAATGACTATATGATGTATCACCCCTATATTGAGGAATCTCAACTCATTGAGATGGAAACAGAAAATGGTCTTGATTTTTACCAGCTGTTATGTTGGACCCCTCTCCTACTTTCCCATCTCTTAACATCATATTGGAATGACTCCAGATATTTCCAGTTTTTTAAACATTAGTCTAACGCCATACTCAATTTAAAGCCTTGTCTTTCTCCTGTCACAGGCTAGACTTCTCCTTTAGAGTGGAAGGGTGTGATTTACCTTCTTCCCACCCTCTTCTAGACTTCGATCCTTATCTGTTGGGGTCAGGCAGGAGGAATAGCAGAGGCAGATACCTTATATTTTTTTAAGCTTTATTGGGGTATAATTGACAAATAAACAAACAAATAACTTTGTAATATATTTAAAGTGTACAACATGACAATTTGAGATATATACACACACACACACACACACATTGTGAAAGGATTCCCACCGTTGAATTAATTCACACATCCATCACCTCACATATTTACTTTTTTCTCGCTTGGCTTTGGGTGTGCAGCATACCTGTCTCTCCTTCTCCCTACATATGCTGTACTCCTCATAAAACCAGCATTCACCTCCCGCCTTTTCTTAGTCCTCTCCTTACATGAGCTAGGGAGGGGGTATGGGGTCATGGTTGGTGCGTGGTAGGGACACTGCATCTTAGTAAATTTTTGAAGAGGTCTCTGGGTCCAATTATGAGACACATGATAGATACATATGGGTCAAAGTAACAATAGCTGCTGTAGTAAATAAACCCTGAAATTTTAGGGGCTTATTCAACATAAGTTTAGATTGTTCTCACATAAAGTCTCCTGATCAGAAGACTTGCTGTGTATAGTCCTTCAGGCTGAGAAAGGCTCTGCCGTATTTAATAGGAGGCCTGCAGTGTCACCATGACCTTTACATTCAGCCAGTGAATGGGATAAGACTGAAAGCACAGGAAAGAAGTATTTGTGGGTCAGGCCTGCAGTGACATGCATCACTCCTGTTCATATTGTCCAGAACTTAGCTGCACCTATTTCATGCCTCCATCTAATTTCACAGGGTTGGTGAGGGGAGGTATCTGGGACATGTAGTCCCAGGTTAGGAAGCTGCTTCTCATCCTACAGTAAGAAAGGAGAGTACGAACCTTTGGTAGACAGCTAGTCATTGCTGTCATAGGATGGCATTCACAAATCTAACATGGCACACATGTGAAGCGGGATACCCATGAGGAGAGCACAGCCAGATGTTCTGGGAAAGAGCCCCTCCCTGTAGGTATTGGACCACATTCCCTGGGCTGTAGTATCTAGCAGCCACAAGGCCTCCCGGGCTTGCCTGTCACTGAGTGCACACACCCAAGATCGGTCCCATCAGCCCTCACATCCTCAGTCTCCTTCAGAACTCCCCACCTTCCACCTCTGCCACTGCTCTGTGACGTCTCAGTCTCGTCCCACTTGCCACACTCTGCTCCCTCACTCTCCTGACTTCCCCATCGTGATCTCTCATCATCAACTTCCCCACAGTCTCAGCCTTTGCTTGGAAAGTGCTCTGACTATAACCCAACCTGGCTGTCTCCTGAGCACACTGCCTCTCTTCCAAGACCTGTCCAATGATAGCTCTGATTTCTGCCTACTCCACATATATCCGGGCTAGAAGTCCAGGTAGGTATCACCTTTCTCTGTCTTCTGCTTCTAAATTGTCTTTCCCTCTTCTGTCTTTGACATGCATGTCATCAGACTTTATTACTCTTAGCCCTTTCTGTTGTCATCTGTTGGCCTCCTGGCCCCTCTTACCTATTGAAGATGTCAGCATTTGGGTCATTATCTCACTCGTGACCACTTTTCCTTTTATTTTTAGCAGTTTCCACATCCAAGCAGATAATTCGAACAACATGCAGGGTTCTCTGTTCTTGATCTCCTTGGCTTCCATGATCTCTACCACCACCTGTTGGCAGCTCACTCAGGCAGTGATATCCTAGAGGTTGTACCACTTCAGAAAACTTGATTTCATAAAAACAGCCCAGAATGGCCATCACCTCCTGTGTTTCTAGCTCTCACTCCCTCAGCTCTACCTGAGGACTCTCCCACTAAAATCTCTGCTGTGTCTCTTTTCAGCTGTTCCTTATGCTCCTTGTGCCTTCACTTCTCCGCCTACTGGCGGGATTCCATTGCCCAGCAGTATGACATTTCTTGCAATCTCATGTTCCTTACTTCTCTCTCCTTTCTTTGTATTTGACTGGCAAAACCCCAAGTCTGGTTAAATCCAACTGTCTACTTATGTCACACCTGTATCTGTGAAGCTGAACATGGCTAGTGAAAAAACATGCAACTTCACTGACCAGACTCACTTCAAATTTATGCCCCAAAATCTCACATGAGCAGTAGTCTTGGTTTCCATACATAGAAAACAGGAAGACTTTAGTACTTTAAGTGACATTAATAAAACTTCAGCATCATGTCCAAACAATGGCAAAACATTAGCATACCAGGGTCTCTCAAATACTGCAGCAAAGAATCACTGCCCTGTTTCATAAAGATACAGACCCGGTCGATGTTATTGCTTCCGTTTGTTTACTTTTTAATTAAGGATAATTCTTTTAAAAATAACATTTCTTTCCACTTATTAATATAATACATACATATTTCAAAAATATTGAAAAAATTGTGAAAAAAGAAAGTTATGTAAAAGTATTATTTTTAAAGGCATCAGGAGAAAATTATTTCTGACCTTTTGGTACAGTGAATTTGTATGTGTTTGGTTACTTAAAGGTCCTTCTCCCAACTAGCTCTCTTAGAGGAGACCCTCTGTGAGTGAGGTGGTCTCTTGTACATGTGTTCTTAAATTAATCCATACCACATCCATGACCAGTAGTCCACTTCTAGCATTCTGCCCACTAGCTGGTTATGCCTCAGGTAGATGCAAGGCCATTCATCTTGGAATATAGCAGGGCTTCAATTCCTCTCAGTCTTAAGCATAAGAAACATATCAGGTAGGACCTTGCTATCCAAAGTGTGATCCATGGGCCAGCAGTATGGCCATCAGTTGGAGGTTCATTAGAAATGCAAATAATCAATCCCCACCCATTTTGGATGAAAACTGTGTCTCACCAAAATTCTTATATGAAATCCTAACCCCCAGAACATCAGACTGTGACCTTATTTGGAATAGAGTCTTTACAGAGGTAATCAAGTCCAAATGAGGTAATTAAGGTAGGTCCTAATCTAATATGACTGGTATCCTAATAATAGGGGAGATTTGGACACAGAGAGACATGCATAGAGGAAAGATGCTGTCTGCAAGCCAGGCAGAGAGGCCTGGAACAGATCCTTTCCTCAGAATCCTTGGAAGGAACCAACCCTACCAATACCTTGATTTTTGACTTCTAGATACCAGAATTTGAATACATTTCTTTTTTAAAGCCACTCAGCTGTAGTACTTTGTTATAGTAGCCCTAGCAAACTAATACTAACTGTAGAGCCATGAATAAGAATCTGCATTTTAAGAAAATCATCAAGTGATTTTTGTATGCATGTTAAATTTTGCAAGTATGGAGTTAGAATGCTTTCAAGAGCAAGTAAGGGAAAAACCTAACTCAGTAGTCGTCAACAATAAAGAGGATTGATTGTAGTGCTTCTCAGCCTTGGAGGAGTGTTAGAATCATCTGGGGAGCTTTTAAAAAATATAAATGCCAGGGACTTAGCTCAGAACACTTAAACAGGATGGGTCTCAGGTATCCACAAGCTTCCCAGAGGAATCTAATGGACAGCCAGGGATGAGAACTACTGATTTATTGACTTAAGTAACTGAAAATCCTGCATAGTGTGGGCCCTGGGTGTGGTGAATCAGGGCTCGGACTTTGAGTCTCTGTTCTCCATATGTTTGTTTTGTCCTCAGAAGACTTTCTACAAGGTCACAGAGCTGCTGCCGGCAGCAGTTATGGCTGCATGTTTCCTAAGTCACCTTCAGAGGAGAAGGAGGGTGCTTTGCTTTAGTTTGACTGGGCCAATTAGGACATTTCTAATAAACTATAGGTAAGGCCTGAGAGTCACTAGGTGCTGAAAGGTTTAAGCCTGGCTTATGTGCCTGTTCCCAAATCTTTAATGCTGATGAGGGCAGAGGGGCACCTGAAAATGGCTTAGGCTAAAGGAGGCTAACCACTGAAGCCAAAGGTGGGATTATTCCCCTCCAAACTGCTGGGATTTTGCAGAGTAGGAGAGGGTTATATGAAATGTCTTGGACTTAATAATTCAATCCATTTTAATGTTCCATGTGCCAATAAATACATAAATACAGTAAAAAGGAAAGAAGGAAGGGAGGGAGGAGAGGAAAGGGTTTTGCTGAAAGAGAGTAAATAAAGCCAGCTAACACAGAAGGGTTAAATAAGATCCAGAATTTCATAACATAATACTCAAATTGCACAGGTTTTAATCACTCTCATCATACCAAGAACTAGGGATATCTCAAGGTTAATGAAAAAAGACAATCAGTAGATGCCAAAACTGAGATGACAGGGATGCTGGAATTACCTGACAAATATTTTAAAGCAGCCATAATTAATATGCTTGAACTAGCTATTATGAAATGCTTGAAACAAAAGAAAAAAACAGAAAGTCTAAGCAAAGAAATGGAAAGTCTCAGCAAAGATATAGAAGATATAAAAAAAAAAAACCCAGTGGACATTTTGGAACTAAAAATAATAAAATATTTTTTTAAAGAAACCCTCAGCGGATGGAGTCAACAGCAGAGTGGAGGGGCCAGAGAAAAACATCAATAAACTTTAAGATGGAATGTTAGAAATCACCTCATATGAAAAACAGAGAGAAAATAGACTGGAAAAAAAAAAAAGTGAACAGAGCCTCAGGGACCTGTGGGATTTAACACTCCTGTTATTGGCATCCTGGAAGGACAGAATAAAAAGGGTGAGGCTGAAAAAGTACTGGAAGAAATAATAACTAAAAACTTCCCAAATTTGGCGAGAGACATAAATGTAGAGATTTAAGAAGTTAAGCAAATCTTGAAGGAAAAAAACCAAAGAAATCCATGCCAAACACATCATAATTCCGAAAACTAAAGACATAGAAAAAAATCTTTAAAGCAACCATAAAATAATGACACCTCACCTATAGAGAAAAAACAATTCAAATGTCAGAAGATTTCTCATCAGAAGTCATAGACACCAAGAAAGAATTGGCACAATAATTTTCAAGTGCTAAAAGAAAAGAATTGTCAACGCAGAACCTCCTATAAATCCTTCAGGAATAAAGGGAAAATAGAGACATTTTTCAGCTGAAAAAACCTAAGAGAAATTTGTCACTAACAGACCTACCCTAAAATAATAACTAAAGGCAACTCTCTAAATAAAAATGAAAGTTGGAGGAGGGAGGAGGAGAAATCTTGGAACATAAGGAAGGAAGAAAGAACATGGTAAGTAAAACTATGGGTAAATACATGAGATTTCTCTGGAATTTTCTGAATTATGGTTGAGTGTTAAATCAAAAATTCAGACACTGAGCTGGTTCTAAATGTATCAATATGTAGAGGAACTAAGTAAGACCATTATAAACAAAAGAGGGTAAAGAGATGTAAAGGGTAGTAAGTTTCTACATTTAAACCGGCAAAATGACAATACCTGTGGACAGTTAAAAATAGGCATATATAATACCTAGAGCAACCACTTAAATATCTATATAAAGAGATACAGTTCAAAAACACTATAGCTAAGCTATATAAAGAGATAAAATAAAAACACCATATCTAAACCAAAATAGAATTTTAAAAAATATACAAGTAACACACAGGAAGGCAGGAATAAGAAATAGAGAAAAACAGAACACAAAACAAAAGGGTAGACTCAAGTCCTAAAATATAAAAAAAACTACATTGTAAATAAATGGTTGAAATATACCAATTAAAAAATAAAGATTGGCAGAGCAGATTATAAAACGTGACTACAAGAAACTCACTTCAAATATAATAAAATTTGTAAGTTGAAAGTAAAAGGATGGGAAAAGGTATTTTGAAAACATTAATCGAAAGAAAGCAAGAGTGACTATATTAATATCCAAATAAAGTCAACTTAAGAGCGAAACAAATTATCAGGGCACAGTGGGGTATTATATAATGATAAAAGGGTATATACATCAAGAAGAGGTAGGAAATTTAAATGGGTAAGTAGCAGGCAACAGAGTGCAAAATACGTGAGTTAAAACTGATAGAACTGAAAAGAGAAATACTCAAATTTATAATTATAGTAGGAGATTTCAACACTCCTTTCTCAGTAACCTGTAGAACAACTGGACAGAAAACCAGCAAGTAAATAGAAGAACTCAACAACACCGTCAACCAATAGTATGTAACTGACATCCAACAGTAGCAGAATACATATTTTTTCCAAGTGTCCCCAGAACGTATACCAATATAGACTATTCCCTGGACCACAAGAAAAACCTCAACAAATTTAAAAGAATTGAAATCGTAGAGTGTACTTTCTGACCACGATGAAATTAAGCTAGAAATCAATAGCAGGAAGATAATAGAAAACTCTCCAAACACTGGAAGACTAAGCAACACTCTTGTAAATAAGTAAATCATCCATGGATAAAAGAGGAAATCTCAAGAGAAGTAAAGAACAAACAAAAAACTGAACACAATGAAAATGAAAATACAGTGTATCAAAATTTGCAGGATGCTGCTAAAGCAGCACTGAGAGGGAAATTTTTAGCACTAAATGCAAACATCAGAAAAAAAAAAAAGTCTCACATCAATAAGGTAAGCTCCCACCTCAAGAACCTAGGAAAAAAGCAAAATAAAACAGATGCAGAAAGAAGGAATTAATAAAGGTAAGAGCAGAAATCAATGAAATTAAAAATAGAAAAGGCAGTAGAGAAAATCATTGAAACAAAGAGCTGGTTCTTTAAAAGACTAATAAAATTGATAAACCTCAACAAAACAGACAAAGATAAAAAGAAAGAAGACAGAAATGAGTAATACCAAGAATGGATATTACTGCAGACCCTGCAGACATCACCAAAAGGATAATAAAGGAATACTATGAACAACTGTATGAATATAAACTTGACAGTTAGATGGAATGGACCACTTCTTCAATAAACACAAACTGTCACAACTCACCCAATATAAAATAATTAAATAATCAAATAGATAATTTGAATAGCCCTGTAACTATTAATGAAACTGAAGGCATAATCTTAAAACTCCCCCAAGGAAGTGTTTAAAAAAGAACCCTAATTTTACACAATCTCTCTCAGAAATTAAAAGAAGATAGTGTACACTGCAGTTCATTTTATGATGCTAGTTTTACTCAGATACCAAAATCAGACAAGACAGTACAGAAAACTACAGATCAATATTCCTCATGAATATAGAAGTAAATATATCTTTTAAAAAATTCGTAAATAGAATTCAGCAATATGTAGAAAGAGTTATACACTGTGACAAAGTGGGGTTTATTCCAGAGATGCAAGGTACAGTATTTGAAAATACAAGCTTATATGTGTCTTGCTGAAGTTTTGAAAGGAATTGGGTCAAACCTATACATCAGTTTGGGGAGAGCTGACATGTTTCCTATGTTGAGTCCTCCAATCTATGGATTACCATGGATCCACCATATTAACTGGTTAAAGAAGAACAGTCATGTGATCATATCAGTCAACGAAGAAAGAACACTTGGCAAAAATTTAAAACGCATTCATAATTAAACTCTCAGAAATATAGGAATAGAGGAGAAATTTACCAACTTAATGAAGAGTGTCTGCAAAGCTCTGCATGTACAAGCCACTGCAATAAGGCAACAAAAGGAAATAGAAAGCATAAGTGTTGGAAAGAAGAAAATAAAATGGTCTTTGTTGGCAGGTGACATAATTGACTACATAGAAAATCATCAGAAATCTACAGAAAACTAGAACTAATAAGTGAGGTCAGTAAGATCACAGGATGCATGTTAACCATACTAAAATCAATTGTATTTCTATATACTGACAATGAACCTTTGGACAGTAAAATTAAAAATATAGTAACATTTACAATCTCTCAAAAATAACAATAGGGCTTCCCTGGTGGCACAGTGGTTGAGAGTCCGCCTGCCGATGCAGGGGACACGGGTTCGTGCCTCGGTCCGGGAAGATCCCACATGCCACGGAGCGGCTAGGCCCATGAGCCGTGGCTGCTGAGCCTGCGCGTTCAGAGCCTGTGCTCCGCAACGGGAGAGGCCACAACAGTGAGAGGCCCGCGTACCGCAAAATAAATAAATAAAAATAAAAAACTTAAGTGTGAATCTAACAAAGCGCGTATAGGACTTGTATGCTAAAACTACAAATTGCTGAAGGAAATCAAAGAAGATTTAACTAAATGGAGAGACATGCCATGTCCATGGATTAGAAGACTGAACATAGAAAAGATGTCACTTGTCTCAATACTGATATATAGTCGACGCTTTGTATCTGTGGGTTCCATCCATGGATACGGAGGGCCAATTGTACTATGCCCTTTTATATAAGGAATTCGAGCATCCTTGGATTTTGGTATCTACGAGGGGTCCTAAAACCAATCCCATGCAGATACCGAGGGACGACTGTATAGGTTAAATGCAATTCCTATCAAAATCCCAGCAAGATACAGACAAACTTCTTTTAAATTTTAAGTTTAAAGGCACAGGATATAGATTAGCTAAAACAGTTTTGAAAAAGAATAATACAGTGGGGGAAGTTAATCTACTCAATTTCAAGACGTATATAGCTACAGTAATAAAGACTGTGTGGAATTGGAAGAGGGACAACATACATCAATAGAACAGAAGAAAGAACCCAGAAATAGACCCCCATAAATATGCCGAACTAATTTTTGACAAAGATGCAAAATCAATTCATAGAAGAAAGATGACCTTTTCAACAAATGGTTCTGGATAAATTGGACATCCATAGGCAAATAAACAAACAAAATCTATCTACCTTATACAACAATTTAACTCGAAATGTATCAGGATTTAAATGTAAGACATTAAACTATAAGACTTTTAGGAAAACAGGAGACAATCTTCGGGATCTAGGACTCAGCACAGAGTTCTTAGACTTGACATAAAAGCACAATCCATAAAGGGAGAAAATGGTAAGATGAATTTCATCAAAATTAGGAACTTTGCTCTCTGAAGTACCCTGTTGAGAGGATGAAAGACAAGCTGCAGAATGGGAGAAAATATTTGCAATCCACATAACTGACGAAGGACTAATACTCTAGTAACAAGGAAACAAACAAAAATTCTCAATACCACAGTAAAAAAAATCTGATTAGAAAATGGGCAAAAGACATGAACAGATACTTCAGCTAAGATGATATACAAATGACATGGAAAAATGTTCATTTTTAGCTCCTACAACTCAACAGCAAAAACCCGAGTAACCCGATAACCAAATAATGGGCAATGGACTTGAATAGACCTCTCCCCAAGAAGATACACAGATGTCAACACACATGAAAGATGCTCAACATCAGGGAAGTGCAAATCAAACCCACAGCTGGTACCACCTCACACCCAGGAGGATGACTACTATCAAAACACCAGAAAATAACCAGTTTTGGTAAGGATGTGGAGAAATTATAACCTTCATGCACTGCTGCTGGGAATGTAAAATGGTGCAGCTGTTTTGGAAAATAATATGGCAGTTCCTCAAAATATTAAAAATAGGATATGATCCAGCAATCCCACTTCTGGGTATATATTCAAAATAATTGAAAACAGTTATCTCAATGAAATATTTGCAAACACAGATTCCTTGCAATATTATTAACAGTAGCTGGTCTTTGAAACAAAATTACCTGTGCTTTGGAGCCAATTTTATGTTTCAGTGCCAAAAATTGTATGCATTGTGATTTTATTAATCCTGTTGGAGATAATTCCTCCCCCAATTTTGCACAAATTTTTGCTACCTTAGAAGATATTACAGATATCTTTCTAGATACCTTTTCTACTCCCCAAACTGATTTCCTGCCAAAGTCACTTAAAACAACAACAGATGAACCAGTTTGCAGGACAGAAGTAGACACCAAGGGGGGAGAGTGGCGGGGGAGGGGTGGTGGTGGGATGAATTGGGAGATTGGGATTGACATGTATACACTGATGTGTATAAAATTGATCACTAATACGGACCTGCTGCTGTACAAAAGAATAAATAAAATAAAATTCAAAAAAATAACCCAACAATAACAAAACAACCACAATAGTAACGACAATGAAAACCAGTCACAGATTTTAAACTTCAAAAGTTCTACTGAAATTAGTTTGGAGAGGAAGAGTAGTTAAAAATTAAACTGTATTATCAAGGGAAGAAATGTAAAAGGCTTAAAATGTGAGGCTGTTCTTTCTTTTTCTGAAAGAACAAGTTTGTTACTAAAGTACTGAATGCTGTTTCTTCCTAGGAGGAGTGAATGTTCTATACAGAGTGACTGCATAAAATGGAGACTTTGACCACAGGAGTTAGTCTGTGGAAACTTTGTTTACCTTGCCGTGCCAAGTGCCCTGTTGCCTAATTTGTCACTTCTCTTCCAAGAAATACAGCTGGTTAGTGCCACCTACGGCAGAAGGAGAGATCCTTGAAGGACAGGCAGGGCCTTTCATTTCAAAATGGCATCATATTTACATTTCGTGATATGCCCTTTCCTAACTCAAATACTCATGAAGACGTAAGAAAAGACAAACACTTACGAAAACCAAAGATAATAGTGAACCATTTGATAGCCACAGAGGATGTCCATCAAGCACAGAAGGAAGGAAGTTGGATGGAGACCCAAAATTCTGGCCTCTGTGCACATGCTTGAATTTCTGAGAAAGAATAGCTTCATCCAATGGGAGATAAAAAATTAAAATAAATCTTAAACAGGGAAATTTTTAAAAATGACTATCATTAAAAAATAGATAAGGGGAGATCCAGGTTAATTTTTTTTTTGAGGGTGTTGATACAGGGATAGTTTTCAAGAAATATTTAAGTACATAGCAGTATTAGAATCTGTATTGGTGATAGTAAGAAGCATAGAAAATTAAATTGGTGATTTATTAGACAAAGAGGAGGTGTTCTCTCACTCACGGAGTAGAAGGTGGCAGTGGGATGCTAAATATTGGGAAAGCAAGTTTTGATTGAATCTGGTCTACTCAGAGAGTTTAGGAAGGTGATAGAGGACATGAATTAGGCTGACATAACTCTAACATTGAAAGGGAATCTGTTCTGTTAGATAATTATAATTAATTATATAGAGAGACTATATAATTATATATATAGAATATTCTAATGTGTAATTCCATATGTTCCATAATACATGTATAAAATGTACATTGGCTATATACACATACATTCCCCTGTGTAGAAAATTTGGTATATTTTACAAGGAGAATGACTAGTTAAATGTGCAAGTTTAGTTAGGCCAGGTGCCTGGGATCTTTGCTGTATATGTGAAACTAGCAGAATGTTGTCTATACGTGTGGGTAGCACGCAGTGTGCCAACAAAGCTTTACTTTGATAAGATGGTGCTAGTTGTAATATAAATTAATGGATGGAGTACAGCTTCACTTTTGTTCCTTAGCAATTGTTCACTCTTTAGAATGGGCTGTGTCTTGGTCAATTTTTATTTAAATGAGGGTACAAGCGTTTTTTCTTTTTAAAGAATGAATGACTTGAATCTGTATTGAGCACCGGGAGCACGGTGGTGAAAATTATTTATACATTCTAGCTAAGAGAGAGACAAGCCAGTGAGGACTGAAATTTATAGAAGCACACGGTGCTTCAGAAGTGATGTCTAAGAGGAAAAGCCTGTGAGAGTTCAGACCAAAAGAGTCAGAGGAAGTGCTCCAGGCAGAGGTGGCATTGACTGCAAAAGTCTGGGACAGAAAAAGCTTAGGTAAGTGGGAGAAACCCAGCATGGATAGGACATCAAATGAGTATTAAGAGGAGGTATAAAGAGGTGTCAAAACAGGGAGGAATGCAGAGTAGAGGCTGGGGGGCAAGTAAAGGGTGAGTGACACAGAACTCAGAAGTGCTCTGTCAAGGAGCTTTGACTTAATTCTTTAAACGACAGTGTGTAAACATGAGCAAGTATAGACTCGAGAAAGACATCTGTGGCTGCAGTCAGATTGGAGGCGAGCCAGGGAGACCAGTGAGGAGGTGGAGGCCATCAGGGAAGGAGACAACCTTGAGAAATATTCAAGCAGTAGAATTAACAGTAACAGAAACATTAGGAGGAATTAGAGCAGAAGTCTGGAGCCACACGATGGCTGGGCTTGCTTTGTAAGCATCCTCAGTTTTCTCATTTGGCAGAAAGGACTGTTAAAACTTACAGAGTTGTTGTGAAGATTGGATAAAATAATGCATATAATGTGCTTTAAAACAGTACAGGATTGATATATGGTTACTATTACTTTTCTTCTTTGCTGTGCGTGGGCTTTCTCTAGTTGTGGCGAATGGGGGCTACTCTTCGTTGCAGTGCACGGGCTTCTCATTGCAGTGGCTTCTCTCGTTGCAGAGCACGGACTCTAGGCACGCGGGCTTCTGTAGTTGTGGCTTGCAGGCTCTAGAGCACAGGCTCAGTAGTTGTGGCTCACGGGCTTAGTTGCTCCGCGGCATGTGGGATCTTCCCGGACCAGGGCTCGAACCCACGTCCCCTGCATTGGCAGGAGGATTCTTAACCACTGTGCCACCAGGGAAGCCCACTATGACTCTTCTAATGATTGTTATTTTATTGTAGATCAAAAAGTGAAATAAGTTTTATGAGCTCTTATGCCTGCCAATTTTTATTTCCCATTCATGGGCTAAATGGGAAAAGTATAAATCAGAATTTACAAAAAGTTTCCTTGACTGGTATTTATCAAAACAGAGGAAAGCCAAAAGGAAAAAAAATACCTCATGTTTTAAAGTTGCCTATTTAGGTTCATACAAAGATTGTATGTAAACCAGGCATACAAACCCAAAGCCATCAGAAGGACCTGACCACTCAGTGTGTGTGTGTATGTATGTGTGTAAAAGTTCTTACTGTTTGACATGCCGTGCCGTAAAGTGCCCAGAAAAGTTACTCACCTCCCCATGTGAGTTTTCTAAACATTCTGAAATATGAAGAAATAGGGTGCTTGGAAAAATAAGCTATTACAACCAGCTTTTCTACATTTTCCCCTAATACTACATCTTTTCTTCAGTATGCATCCCAGCAGGCAACAGTTAAAACAAATGCTTCACCACTGTATAACCAAGGTAATCCTCTTTCCAAACAGGAATACTTGGAATCTCATAGCCTGTTGTCCTCTCCCTTCTCATCAGCCAATTCAGCATTTTAGGGTCTGTTCTTTAAAGCCCTCCCTCTTCGATTCAGAGTCTGCATCAATTAGGAATGCTGTCAGCTGCAAGTAATAGAAACCCCAGCTAGTAGTGCTATAAAAATAGGGTTTCTTTTAATCACCTACCAAGGTGATAGGATGTAGCCAGCACTAGTTCACCTGGACAGCAGTGTTATCGGGAACCTCAGCTCTCTCCCGTTTGCCCCACAGGCCTTTGCTATTAGTTTTTCATTCTTATGCCTACTGCAGCCCAGCTATAAGAAAGCTGCCTCAGCTTCAAGACGTTATTTTCAAAGCAGAAGCATGGGGACGGAAGCTGTGTAAGTGACTCTCCCTTTGTAACAGTTCCTTTTATAAGAAAACTACCTTAGTAGACGTCTCCTGATGTCTCATTGGTCAAAATTGGTTCCTGGGCTGCTTGTAGCTACAAGGGAGGCTAATAAGAAAATTAGCATCTTGCTTTTTAAAATCTCTACAGTATATGGCAGTCAAAAGAAAATAGAGTTAAAAATGCTGTTGGGTTAGCAGCTGTATTAGTTATCTGTTGCTACGTAACAAATTACTCCAAAATATAGTGACTTTAAACAAAATAAATGGTTTCTGTAGGTCAGGAATTCAGGAGCAGCTTAGATGGGCGATTTTGCCTTGGAGTCTCTCATGAGTTTGTGGTTACTTGTTGGCCTGGGCTCTAGTCATCTGAAAGTTTGACTGGGGTTGCATGGTCTGCTTTCAAGATTATCCAGAAACACGGCCAGCAAACTGGTGCAGGCTATTCGTGGTAGCTTTCTGTTCCTCTCCAGTAGGCCTCTCCCCAGGGCATGGCAACTGGCTTCCCAGAGAAAAAGCTTCAAGAGGTCAAAGCGGAAGCTGCAGTATCTTTTATGATCTGCTCTCAGTTCACACACCATTATTTCTATAATGTTCTATTGATGATGCAGGTCAGCCCTCAAAATATGGGAGGAGACCACACAAGTGCATGAACACCAGAAGGCAAGGATCATTGGTTGCCATCTTGGAGACAGGCTGCCACAGCAGCAAAAATATAAGGTACTGCTCCTATTTCATCTCCTGCTTCACACTGTTTTATTGGCAACCATGGAGACCTTGTTTTTTTTTTTTTTTTTTTTACCACTTTCTTTGCTCCCTGTCCATGAGCAGGGATGAATGAATGTGTGATGAAGTAAACAAAAGGCTTGATCTAGAGTTACATTTAGCTGTCAAGAAAACATTTCCATACCTCCTTACTTCACCAGGAAAATCCTTCTGAACTACCAGTCACCAAATGAAAGAAAACAATCTACAAACAGGGTATCGATGGGAAATCCTTCTTTCCCTTCCTGAGTAAATTCACTGAAAAAAGCCAGACATCACTGGGTGATTTTTAACAAAATAATAAGAAAAGTTTCCACTGCAATAGCACAGAGTGAGTGGTGTGAATTATTTTTATTTTTTCCAGGGGTGATCTGCTCATATGGTATATCTATATGAGACACAGGGGCAGACAAATGTTTTTTCTGACATGAAGAAAATATAGGTATTTTGATCCAATTAATCCTACACTAACCAGTTTGGTTTCCTTGCCCCAGGTTTTTAGGAAGGTCTCTTGACCACTGTTGTTAAAGGACCTTAGCCAATTTGGCTATTCATAAATCATAGGTGATTTCTGGTTGACCTGGTAGCTGCCTGTAGTTCCAGAAGGTGGTGACCAATGCTTTTTCAAATCAGAGGCTGGACACAAGACTTCTTCAGAGAGCCAAGGCCACCATTCTAAAGAGTTTAGACAGTTGAGCTTTTACCAGATTCCTAAACCTCATTTATGGGAAGGTAGAAATGCCATTACAGTATTGCTATCACACATCTTGCCTCTAATTTCATTGATTAAAGAATATTTCTATTTTTAAAAATATATCCATCATGCTAATGAACAAAGCCCCTGGTATTTTTCAGATCTGGAGATAGCTGAGGACTCTCTTGTGATAATTGTATCTGGAGTTGTCTTTTGATTAAGATGTTTTCCCATGCTAGCTAACCAGCCTGGAGTGTGTACTCTTGATTAGCACAGATGACCAGCCCAAGGGTATAGATGAAAATGAACCCACATGGATACATCACCTGTCCATGCTGGAATACTTTAAAAGAAAGTTATAATATCAGAGCAGCAACTCATTGGAAAACTGGACAAGTCTGCATCCCACTTCACCAACCAGCCTTTATCATGCCAGTCCCTTCGATGAAGCCAAGGTCCTTTTTAACAATGAGTAGTACTCCAGGCACCTGTTCCTATTTTGTTGTCTTAGTCCCTATTTTGGTGACTGAAGGCAGAGAACACTTTGGCGTAGACAGCGGAAGACAGCCAGTTGGTAAAATAGCAAAAACACTGACAAATTTATGATAAAAAAAAAAAAGCCCAGATGTTAGGGTAGAGTCCTGAGTCCAAGGTCAAACCTTTCACGAATTAAAACTTAGTTTGTCTTTGTTAATTTTCCCCTCCTTTTTCCAAATCTCATTTGCTCTCCTGGGATTGATCCCTTCTTACTGCAGTGTTCTCCCATGTTGGGGATTTCACATCCAGTCTAGACAATGCCTTAACTTAAAGCCACTTGCCGTACCATAGCATTTCGTGCCATTATAGAAAGATATACTATTTCATTTTTAAGCCAGTATTGCTGATTTGTGTCCCTCCATCCTGAATTAAAGGGTTAGAGAAAAGAAAATGTAATGTCACATTTTGGACCCTTCAGTGTTCTAAGGAGTAAGTCCACATGAGCTCATGTCTTAATCTTCACGGAAAGTTTATTTTTACAGAGAAATGCAATCGTTTTCCTAGGAAGGATTTACTGTCAAAATAACCTAAATAAATAGAGCTAATTTTTTTTGGTTTGGTAATAGATGGATTTGGTTCTTTAAAAAATTAAAGTCAGCTGCTTAACACCTGCCAAAGATTCAGGATGTATTATGTTCAATAAGTGTTAACTTTTTAAAAGGGAAAAAGATCTGCAAACAGAAAAGAAGTTCTTAGTACGGTAAATGTTAGCATCTGAGACTCTCTCTTTGGCTTATTCATGAGTGTTACTTAGAAGTCTGTCTGAGGCTCATTAGGCCATTTAAAATCACAGGTCTATCCATCTGTAGACCAAATGTTTAAGAGAGGATTGCACACACACACACACACACACACACACACAAAACGTAAAAGAAAAATAAAAGGCATAATAGTTTTGCTTTGAAAGCCCCAGGATACATCCTATTGTCAAAGGTAATTATATTCCCCACCTCCAACAAAGGATATAACCACTCCTTGTTTCGTGAGGTTTTATAGGGAAAAAAATCCATATTTCACATTGGTAAACTGATCTGGAGGGCATTTTGACATTTATGATCGGGAATCACATATCTCCCATTCTGCATTTTGTGTGCTCTCTTTGGTTATCGAGGCTGTGGTGCCCAGATCCAAATCTGGGATGCGTGGCAGTGTAGTCAAGGTCATTCTTTCTGGGGGTGACAGTCTGGTACTAAAGTAGTAGTACAGTAAGTGAGGCTCTAGAGACAGTAATGACTAATGAGATGAAGAACCATGTCCAGTTTATTACCGTGACCCATTCAACATGAGGTAACATTCACACTTACATTAGAAAAGTCCTTGCATTTTCTTTAAACTTAAGCAAAACTTTAAGTGTGTGCACCTTTCCACTAGCAAAGGACAACTGAAGACTTCCTCTGAGACTTTAACCTCAAGACATCTGATCCCTCTCTATAGTACACCCCACGTACTGGGGACCTTGAGGGAGTTACATAGGAAACTGAGGCAGGGACTTCCCTGGTGGTCCAGTGGTTAAGACTCCATGCTTCCACTGCAGGGGGCACGGGTTAGATCCCTCGTCAGGGAACTAAGATCCCACATGCCATATGGAGTGACCAAAAGATAAATAAATAAATAAAATAAAAAATAAATTCTCTTAAAAAAAAAAAAAAGAAAACTGAGGCAAAAGAGAAAAAAAAAATCCCTTTACTCTCCCTGGGAGGAGGAAGAGAAGTTTTGTTTTGTTTTGTTTTTTTGTTTGTATGTTTTTTAATCTAGCTTGAAATAGTTTTTATTCTTTGTTCATTTTGTGAATGTAGACCTCATATTATTTCATTCTGATTTTTTGATGTCTCCAAAAGGAGAAGATCTGAAAATGAAGAGTGAATATATAGTGTGAAAATTGAAAGAATCAATTCCATTTCTGTTACTGTTATTATTTCAGCAGAGTTTAGACCTTGTAACATGTCAGGGTGGAAATAGGATTCTTTTTTATTTTGTAGTTTGTCAGTAGTTTATATCAGTGATTTATTCTTTCAGAATTTACTGTAGATGATTTTTCTGCTTGAGAAAAAATCCTGGACTTTTTCAGTGATTGGAAATTTTAACAAAAGCAATTTCCCAGTTACTCCGTGTAAATTCCAAATGGTTTTGATGTTTTAGTTAAGAAAGAGGTCATGAAAAGATGCTCAATATTACTCATCCTCAGGGAAATGTAAATCAAAACCATGATGAAATATCACCTCACACCTTTTAGGATGGCTATCATCAAGAATATGAGAGAGAACAAGTGTTGGTGAGGATGTGGTGAAAAGGGAGCCCTTGTGCATGGTTAGCGGGAATGTAAATTGGTGCGGTGCAGCCACTATGAAAAGCAGTATGGAGGGTCCTCAAAAAATTAAAAGTAGAACAACCATATGATCCAGCAATTTTACTTCTGGGTATATATCTAAAGGAAATGAAAGAAGATATTGGAAAGATATATGCATTCCCATGTTGCTCTTTTTTAATGCTTCATTTATTTATTTATTTTAGTTGAAGTATAGTTGATTTACAATACTGTATTAGTTTCAGGTGTATAGCTCTGTGATTCAGTACGTTTATAGTTTATACTCCATCCAACCTTATTACAAAACAATGGCCATGTTTCCCTGTGCTATACAATATAGCCTTGTTCCTTATCTATTTTATACATAGCAGTTTGTATCTCTTCATCCCACAGCCCTATTTGCCCCTCTGCACTTCCCTCTTTCACTGGTTTGTTCTCTCTATCTGTAAGTCTGTTTCATTATATATATTCGTTTCATTTTTTAGATTCCACAAAAAGTGATAATACAGAGTATTTTTCTTTCTCTGACTTATTTCACTAACTTAATACTCTCTAGGTCCATCCATGTTGTTGTGAATGGCAGAATTTCATATTTTTTATGGCTGAGTAATATTCCACTGTATATATATATATATATATATATATATATATATATATATATATATATATATATATATACACACACACCACATTTTCTTCCTCCATTTATCTATTGATGGACACTTAGCTTGCTTCCATATCTTGGCTATTATAAGTAGTGCTGCAGTGATATATGCATTCCAGATTGAATGAGTTCATGGATATACAACTAGCATAATGAATATAAAGGATGAATATATCTTTTTGAGTTAGTGTTTTTATTTTCTTCATATATATACTCAGAAGTGGAATTGCTAGATCATCTGGTAGGTGTATTTTTAGTTTTTTGAGGAACCTCCATACTGTTCTCCATAGTGGCTGCACCAAGTTACATTCCCAGCTACAGTGTAGGAGGGTCCTCTCTTCTCCACATCCTCTCCAACATTTGTTATTTGTAGACATTTTGATAATAGCCATTCTGACAGGTATGAGGTATATCCCATTGTGGTTTTGATTTGCCTTTCTCTGTTGATTAGCGATGTTGAGTATCTTTCCATGTGCCTGTTGGCCATCTGTATATCTTCTTTGGAAAAATGTCTGTTCATTTCTTCTGCTCATTTTTAAATCAGGTTCTTTGTTTTTTTGATAATGAGTTGTATGAGCCGTTTATATATTTTGGGTATTAACCTGTTATCACCCATGTCATTTGCAAATATTTTCTCCCATTCAGTAGGTTGTCTTGTTAGTGATATTTCTTAATGTGACTCCTTTATCATTGATTAAGCTAGTTGGATATTCATGAACTCATTCAATCAGGAAGTTTTCTTATATATTTCTTTGATAACTATATCACCACAGTTCTTTTCTAGATAGATTGTCTTCGTTTTCTCTCCTGTTTTCTATTTTTGTCTTTTAATGCTACAATTCTTTTACATGTATTGAATCTTCTGCTCCCATATTCTCTTGTTCATTGAATGAGAGAACATCTTGGTTTTCTGGGTTTTGTTTTGTTTTCTTTAGTTTTTTGATGTATGCAATGAGTAAATTGAGTAAGTGTGTTATAACTGATTTACCCTTTTCTTCTGGTCCCTGGTTGCCTGTTTGCATTGTTTCCCTTTTTTCCTTTTTCCTTGACTTTGTCTCTACTTTCATTTGGGGGCAGTATGTTGTAGAGATTGGAAGCATGGGCCCTGGGTCCATATTGAAAGTTTGTGAAACTGGCCATACTACCTTGTAGCTTGTAACCTTGAGCAAGTTACTTTAGTCTTTATATATCTCAGTTTCCTACTTGAAAAAATGAGGGTGATAATGGTACTTACCTTATAGTTTTTATGATGATTAAATAAATTTATCTGTATATGTGCAAAACATTAAATGCATACAGCATTAAATGAAGTAATTTGCGTAAAAAATTAAAATGTGCTTGGTGCATAGAAAGACAGCATTGGCTATCTGTTTTTTAAAAAATTTTTATTGGAGTACAGTTGATTTACAATATTGTGTTAGTTTCAGGTGTACAGCAAAGTGAATCAGTTATACATATACATGTATCCCCTCTTTTTTTTTTTTTTAAAGATTCTTTTCCTATATGGGCCATTACAGAGTACTGAGCAGAGTTCCCTGTGCTATACAGCAGGTTCTTATTAGTTATCTATTTTATATAAAGTAGTATGTATATGTCAATCCCAGTCTCCCAGTTTATCACTTCTCCCCCTTATCCCATGGTAACCATAAGTTTGAAGAATGCGACAGTAAAAAGCTGAGGAAGCCTTGTTGACGCATAGGCTGATAAGAAGGCTTTTTCATTGAGGGGCTCCACATATCAACATCTACAGATCTAGATCCTTGGTCTGTTCAGTTCTCTAGAGAGAAATCTTACAAATCTCTGCCTATGGGGTTTAAGCCTGGGTGTCCGTGTTCTATGGGCAGAGCGGGGGAAGGAGGCTAGGGAGTCTCATGATGGCCGTGCAGACCTTTTACTGAATTGCCTAGTTTGCTGCATGGATTATCTCTGTTGTCCTCAGCTGTGGATGGTGCTCAGCCTTTCCAGAAAGCACGAGGAGGGGCAGCCAAGAGTCAACCATCTACAAATGCTCTTGCTTTCAGCTTTACCCCACAGCCCCACTCTTTGGAGGTTGCTGGTGCCTTGAGTTCCAGGATTTGGGTGTTTTCAGCTTAACCTGGCTTGTTTCTCACTGTACCCCACCCTCTAATCCACAGTTTTAGCTTTTTCCCATCTCTAAGTTAATGACCACTCATCCACTGCATTTTCAGCTTACTCAGTGTTGCTACCATCTCTTACTTTATGTCCCTTTTCTCCTTTTCTCTTTGTCCTTCTAAGTCTGTCCTTTAAAAAATTCCTTTACGATCATTTTTGTGGAGAATTAGAAGGGAGTAATAGTAAACATGTGTGTGTTCCACCTACCATGTCTAATTGTCCCTTTCCAGGCAAGGCCTGGCTCCATTGGTGAAGGAGGAGAGATGGGAAAGCAGAGATATGACATCAGTGGACACTTGTTGGTTGTGAGCAGGTATTCTTATATCTGGCTCTGTCTTACTTTCACTGACCGATGGACTCTGCTCATGTAGTGGTTGTGATATCTTGTGGTGACTTTCAGCTTTACTCCACCTCCCCCTCACAGTGGCAAATTCATTTCCCTCCAGCTGTACCAGTAGCTGATGTCACCCCAATCCTTTTTCTACGTGCATTGCCTCCTAGTTTCTCTTTTGGTGTCCTCTTGGGAGCCCCAGAGCTCTCACAGCTCCTCTAACCTCTGTGTTCCTTCTTGAGCAGCTCAGCAACAACTGAGTTCCTCTTCCACAGCTTCAGAGTCCCATGGGGAACTGGAATGGGGGTGCCTACACTTTTTTCTTCCAGCCAACACCATACTACACTGCAATTGCTTCATGTTCTGTTGATATGGGCCACTGCAACAGACCTCCCTCCTTCAGTAATCACTAGATGAGATTCAAGCATCAGCCTCTACTTTCAGTTATTTTTACCCACACATACTTCACAAGACTTTTGTCAAGCTCTTTGGCACTCTCCCACGAGGATCCTCTGAGGGCCTTCGCAGAGGATCTTCCAGATTCTACAAGTCAACAAGTCTCAAGCAGAGGGGAGGTGGCTGTACTTGGAAGTGGAGAAGATAAATTATCCATTTCTTTTGTGTATATTTGGAGTTACAGGCCCAGAAGTGTTTTTGTTTGTTTGTTTTGTTTTGTTTTGTTTTTGTCCATCAGCTTATTTACTGAGGAACTGATCTGGTAATATGGAGCTCTTTGTCCCTCAGTAAAGTTTATTAAACATTTGAGATGTTAAGACTTAACCCAGAAGGTGTCATAGAAATGCAAAAATCTTAGAAGAATTCTTAAGGCTATGGTGGGTATATATTACTGCTGTGTAAGTAAAGACCTTTGGAGTTCCATGGTACAATGAATCTTGGTCCCATAGACTGAGGCTTCTTGCTTATATCTGTATTGCAATAGATGGCATTAGAGACCCAATCTCCCTCTTTTACCAAAATTTCAGCTGAATCTGCAGGGTCCAAAAAGGGTCACTGTGGCCAGACATCTAAAGTGAGATGATTTAAGACCTACTAGCCATTTTGCTTCTGAGTTCTGATTTGCCCCAATAAATAAAAAAACAGCAACAACTATCCCAATCACTGGAATAGTTGCTATGGAACTTCTATTTATCTTGAAATTATGTTTGTCTCCAAGATACCATTAATAATAAAAAATTTAAAATAACTCCCAAAGCCCCAAAATAGTTGTATTAAATAATAGATTATCATCAAAGCATTAAAGTATATAATATTTAAGAGGAGAGAGTAAGATACAAAATTTCTAGCACACTTTGACCACAATTATAGTAAAGTTAATATGCAAAATAAAAAAGTTTGGAAGGAAATATACTCAAATATTAACACTCTTTGTGTTTGGGAAAGAGATTATGAGTAGCTGTTCCCTTTTTTAAAAAAATTTTATGCATTTTCCAAATCTCCTATAATGAAATTTTATTCTTTTTTAGTTAAAAAATAATTTATATGTAACACATAGTATATAATATACATTATATTATCATATAATAATTTATGTGATATAAATAAATTAAAATGATATATTTGTGGATGAGATTATTTAAATTCTCTACTCATATTTTAAAGAAACTTTGGGGGGCATAAACATTCTGAAGTCCCACTATGGAATTTTGAAATTAAATAGATTTATTTAAAGGCTAACTTATAGGACTGTGGGGCCTGAGTATATAATTTGTCAGTGAATGAAGGAAAGGAAGAAACTTACGTAATTCCATGAAGCAATGACTCAACTTGGTGTTTCTTTGAAAACATAACTAAGACTTGCTCAGAAAGCCACAAATCAATCAATATGTATTCCAGTTTCCACTGCCCTGCATTTTTCTCTCTGTTTACTCATTTTAGGCCTATTAATTGAAAAGAAGGCTTTGCTAGAGCAGACATCTCATTGTTCTAGAGAAGATTTAACTGTCCAGTTAATGGCAAGTGATGAACCTTCGAGTTCTGGGGAAAATGAAGATAATGGGGAGGCAGTATTTTATCTTTGACATCCGAACTTTTTTAAAAAAAATCATACATTTCCAAGTAAAGAGAGAGCAGCATAGTTTGTTCAGAATGTCACTCTCAAAGGACAAGGAAGATTATTATGAGTGATTTCCTAATGAGATAATTTAACAAACTTAATGGAATACCTGTCTTAAATTTCAGATGGAGCCTTTCTGCTACTGGCCTGCTGGCTTTCATAAAGACAAAATTTTCCCTTGATCCATAGCTCTTTCCTTCTCACTCTGTGAAGGGCCTCATACAGCAAAGGCAGGGGTCTTTCTCGGAGACCATGGCAGAAGGCTCATTTCTTATAAATAGACCAAGTCTGTTGGTGCAACTCAAATTCTTGTAGCAAACTTCACCAGGCATTTCTCATTTAATTGAGTAGTCAGGGAATCAGATGGATGGAGTGGAAGGTGAAGAAGTGGCTGGGGAATTGGATGGGGAGAATGGTACAGAATGAATGATGAGGATTAGCTGTGAATATTATTTTACTCATGGTGCTCTCTTCCTTAATTCCCATGATTTACCCCTGTGGATTTTCCACATTTAAGCAATAAGTAGCGACTGTAAATTACCACTTAATAGGATCAGTTCCTCATGTCAGAAACCTCAAGTGTTCCAACAGAAAGGGAAATTAATATTTTGCTTTTACTTTCTAAGGATTGGTGCATATGGCCACCACACTCCAAAGAGTTTCAAATTCATATTTAGATAAATGGATTTGTTCTCTTATGCATTTGGAATAGCAACAAAATATTCACGTTTGTGCCCTTATTGTTGAGTCAAAAAAACGATGCCGGAAACATGTAGAGGTTGGGACTTAGGCCAACATGGTAAACATAATGGTTACAATTTGGTTATCTGCAACTTTTGCCTTACAGCTCTTTTTAAAACTTGTATTTACAATTTCATCATATATATGAACATGAACATTTTTGTGACATGAGTTGACTTCTGTTCAAAAAAGTTTAGAACAAGAAAATGTTTTAGACTTTAGACTTTCTTCCTAGTCACCTTTATATGCGCTCTATAAATCAAATATTCTCTTTCTTAAGTGCTGACTTCTAATGGCTGATTAAGTTATACATTAATTGTTGAAAAGCTACATTTTCATAGGTCTTGCTGTAAGTCACATTGATGGACGAGTAAGAGAGATTCATTCATATAAACGTTTAAGCTGGAGTCTTTAGGAGGACCTAAACATTTTGACCATAAGTCACTGACAAGGTCTGTTTCTCCTCCAGTGGCAAAGGCAAGAGTCCATAAAGACCAAATATACTTGGGTCTTTTGCATTTGGCTCTCCGACTTTTCCTCTTGGGGGCAGAAGATGAGGACCTAGGAAAAACAGAGTTTGGGGCTCTCTTCTGTTGGAGTGCTAAGGATCTCAAAGAATACACATGGAGTCCATAGGAACAGGAGAAATAAAACAAAGTTTAATGAAGTCCTAGAGTGATCTAGACTCTCCTTGAAGATGCAAGAAGTCATTTTTGTGTTTAAGGTCAATCAGTATTGTCTCATGCTGAGATGCACTGTATATGCTTCTGTGGTAGACTCCAGAAAACTGATTAATTTATGTGAAAGACTTTTTTTCTTGTCTCTAGGATTGAAATAGGACCAGAGATTTTCTCCTCACAGCCAGATCATAATCAGAAGCCATGCTGCTTTCTGATTGTGAACTATCACAGCCATAGGAGTGTGGAAAGAGGCAAAGTCATTATGATCCATAATTCTCCCCAGAAGGCAGGTCCAGATTTCTGGTGAGTGTGGAGTCAGAATAACCATGTTAGATGCATTACATTTAATGGAGCCCAACCAAGATATCCTGCTATGTCTGCTCCATGATGGTGATGATTTTGATTTTGTCAGTGGGGCCAGAAGTCATTAAAGTCCACTGGCTTAAGAATACTACATTCATCTTCATACTAGGACCACCCCTGATATCAGGTTTGTGGTAGTCAAGTCAGATGGATCTCTCCCTTCTGGACTCTGTTTGGAGGGACTCTCCTATAACATGTCATTATAATTCCCCTTTATCCAAACTTTTAACAGTGGCATTCCTCTGTTCTAAGAAGAAGAAATGGGGTGGGGGCGGGGATGGGAGGAGGATTACAAAGAGAAGATAATGTGCGTAAAAGCCAAGAGAGACACAAAAATTTGAGGGGGCGCCATGCAGCAAAAATGCTTATATCCCTTTCTTATCTAATTCCACTGTCTGTTTCATAGATGAAGAAACAGAGGTTCATAGAGGCAGGTCTTGCCATCACATAGCTGGGGGGGGGTAGAACCAGAATTTAAACCTATATCTCTCTGATATAAAAAATTATACTCTTTCTCGCTATACCATTCTCTGCCTCATCTATCTTAGTCACACTTTAAGGGTCTTTTTCAATAAACCCTACGGAGTGTTTATTATATCTCAAGACTATACTAGGTGCTAAACAGAGAAAGGTTATGAAATAGTGTGTTAACGCTATAGGATTGTGAGTAATTGAAGAATGCAGAGAAGGTCACAGTTTTGCCTTGCAGGGGACACAGATGTTCACGTGGTCTAGGAAAACTGCACTGACAGCATGGCGTTTGTCTTCCCCTTACAGTAGGGGTAGGAGTTTGCCAGGTTAAGAAGGCAAAGAGGTGGAGGATAGGGTAGGGAAAAAAAGATATTTCAGGTCTAGGAAATAAGAACAGCAAAAGCAAAAATTTGAAAGCTTGAAGGTCCTGATTTATGGACTTCCACGGCACAGTCACGGAAAATGCCAAAGGTCTCTTTTAACGTGTACTAAGAATGGGAGCCTTCACTGAGGGGAAACTGGATGAGAAAAATAGAGCTGAAAAATTTGTCGATGTTGTGATTATGCTACCACGATGGACACTTTCGTTAACCCAAGAACAATTCATAGAGCTTGTATTGGGGATGGGTGTTGTGTATTGGGGATGGGTGTTGTGTATAGGGGATGGGTGTTGTGTACTGGGGATGGCTGTTGTGTATTGGGGAGGGAGGAGGCGTGGAAGGGAGAGTGATAGAGGAGAGAGGGTTCCAGAAGAAGGGCAGGTACAAATAGGGCTCAGGCACCAACACTAACCTTCATTTAAAAATTCTGCAAGAGCCTGCTAGGCCTCTTTGCCTTCACCCAGAAGTCAGCTGAAGTTGACTCAGTCGGCAAAATTCTACCGACAACAGACTTAATTGTGACGAGAAGTTTGTTGGGGAAGGAGAGGAGAATGGTGTTCAGATATTCATGCTTTTGCTAAGTGTTAAGGAATGACCTGGTTAAATTGAAGGAAGAAGAGTTTTGATAGGGTTTGTCTTTATAATCAAACCTTTTCAATCCTATTATAAGTGCTTTGGGGAGAGGAAAGGCATCGTAGATGCCCCTGGAGGGTTATGGAGAGCTACTTTCTGAACTAAGAACGTTCCTAATCTCTGCCTTAGCAGCTATTATTTCCTTTAGAAGGAAAGACCAACCCTTGCTCTTCACAGTTATTTTCCCAAATATATTATAGACTGAGTGCTTGCAAGCTTGGGCTTTGAGAGAGAGATTTCAAGAACTGGCTCTACCCCTTCTGAGCTGTCTGACCTTGGGCAACTCTATTTACCTGTCAAATCCTCACTTTCATCATCTGTGAGATGAGAGTGGTGGATAGTACTTACCTCATGAAATCTGGGTGAAGATGACATTAGATAACGAGGGCTAGATTTGATAGAACTCTTAAAACATATCAGGTCCTGCTCTTTCAAAATGCTTTACATGAATTCACTCATTTAATTTTTAAAACAATGACCACATAAGGCAGATACCATCATCGTCCCCATTTAGCCAACGAGGAAGCTGAGGGCCAGAGAGGTTAAATAAGTTTCCCAAAGTCACACAAGTATCACAGCTGGGATTTGAACACAGACCTTTGGACTTCAGTAGTCATACTCTTTGATTACCAAGGAGTGTAGAGCATTGGGCACATTTGCTGGAAGGTATAATCATGGAATAAAGATTAGCTAGCTAAAGAAAACCTTTTTAATGTTCAGCGTATTCCTCAGTATTAGAATTTTGAAACCCTCATCTTAACCTTGATGCCACTTTAACTGATATTCACTTCTTCACAAACCCCAGTTACACGTACGCAGTTAAAAGTTACTCTTTCCATCACCTGGAAAGTTCTAAGGAGTGGTACTTCTTTCAGTTAACTGTTTTAAAATGATTTTATCCCAACCTGTGGAAAATAGAAGTCAGTATATCAAACCATCACAAAAACATCATCCTGCTGTGTTCTCATCATACTTTTGGAAAACGTTCCCACAGCTCAAACAAATCAGAGGTGTCAGTATCCATCGTATAACCGACACGGATCTGGATGTTTCTTGGGGCGCATATTTATATAAGTTCAAGTCCATTCTGGTTGTATCAGCCATTGTCCTCCAAAGGGATCTCCAGATGTTGTAAGAATTAAAATCTTGAATTTGACAAGCTGCCACTGTTGTTTTGCATTTTTGAAAGTTTCTGTCAGAGGCCCCAAGTGTGAATGAGGAAGATTGCCTTTCATGCAAAACCTACCAACTTGTTTCCATGCTGCAAAAATCTGACGTGGGGGAAGTTCAGCGAGGGTGTCAGGGCTGCCCTACATATCTGTCGTGGTTTGCAAAGCATGTGATCAGGCTCTTGGCAAAACCCTGCGGAGGAGAACTTCTCCAGCTGTGGCTGTAGCCTGCCATCCCTCTCTTGAACTTGGCACTTAATGAATCGGTCTTTGGCTTGCTTGCGTCTCAGAGTCAGGCTGGAATAAGCTTCACTTCTCAATGTAGGGCTTTTCAGTTTTGTCTCTAGTATTTCCTTTGCAAGAGAAATTTTATTAACATTCATAAATAAAGTTTTCCACATACTGTCATCTATCTCTCTTACACCTAACTTATCCCAGATTTTCTGGGAATTGTCTGAAAATGATTCACAGTGTGAGTGAACAATTTCCACATTGTTCTTGCTGGTCTCTATCTAGAGCCTTGCCCTTGGTTAAGTCAGTGAGAAAGGTGAGAATTTGTCCTCTTTTGGTCTTGGTAAACAAACAAACCAAAGAAGACATAAAACAATTCTTGACCAGAATTGTTCAGTGGCCAGATCTCTCCTTTCAGAAGATATCACTGCCTAGGAAATGGTGCTGCACTTTCTAAGATAAAATTAGCACCTGGCCTCAAGCAGTAGCAGGAAGGATCTGGACCATATGCCTAGGAATATTTTGTGGGGTAGGATGGTCCAACGCTAATGAGTCACGTGGTCAGTTCTAGTGGCTTTGGCTTGAAAATCAGCACACATTTGTGCTGATCGCCCCTTTGTTTTATGATCTAAGTCTTGGTTTCAGGAGAGATTAAGGTCAACATTGGCCATAAGATGAGTACTTATGAGGTATTACTGAAGGGGGTTGAAATTGCCATCTGCACTCAAATGGCCCCCGCAAAACTGCCCCCAGGTAAGAAGCATTGCATTAAGGACACGATGAAACTAAGGCCTGGAGAGGTTGAGTAGATTTCCAAAGGTCAGCCAGCTAGTAAGTAGCAGAGCTAGGACTACAAATCTTTTCCGAGTACAGAGTATTTATCTACCACCCTATACCACCACTACTCCATCAAACCATCCTCATTCTTCTTTTCTTTTTTCTGTCTAATATCATACGTCTAATGAACATCTGCTTAGTACACTGTGTGTGCACACCTGGATGCACCCATGTCCAGCAAATATCTGTTAATATTTCAGAGCTCTCTTAAACGAACTCTGCATTAATCTTCACACACCATCAGACAGGAATCGTAGAAACAGAAACGTACACTTGTGTCCCTACAATAGCTGTCTCTGAGCCAGTAGGTGCCTTTGAGTGGAGGTCTGAGGTCAGAGGTATGGGTCTGAGTTCAAACTAGGAGTCCGCATTGCAGGCAACTCCTCATTTCCTAGGAGGACTCTAGTTCTCACAACCCAGACTATATCTTGTGTTTGGGGTAAGTAGACCATCTCAGTCTCCAAAGGATAAATTAAATAAGATGAAAAGACTTCCTACCCATTTCCTGTTGTGAAATAGAAATGACACCCAGAGCATTAACTAGCCAACTGTAACTTTTATTTTTCTTCCCATCCTGTAGTCATTATCAAAGCCTCCAAACTTTCGGCCTCTTGTCTGAAGCAATTGAGTCTCTAGGAAGGTGTGAGAATGCTAATCGATCTAATGTTGTGTTTCATTCACTGCTGACTTGACATCAACTCTTCATTACTTCATAAATACATGAATATTTATTACTGTGGGGAAAACACTACTGTCCACAATGACTGCAGCTGAAAAAATGATAATAAACATGAGAGATTAACAGGGCTCTGGAGAGGAAGCAGTTCAGGGATGGTGAACCAGGGTCTGTGGAATGTAAAACAACTGTCATCCGAAGAACAGCTAAAATGTTAGACATGCAAAAGGACATTGTGTTGGCAGAAGATAAACAAGGGGAGTTTTAGGTTATAGCGTGTAATTAACATTTGCATAAATATTCATACCAGGGTACTTTGCAGATGGTAGTAGCAGATATCCAAAATACACGCGTGTGCGCGCACACACTGACACACACACACACACACACACACACACACACACACACAGAGCTAAAAGGCTCAGAAAAAGTGTATATTCCTGTACTCATCATCTAAGATCTGCCTCAAAACTCATCTCTGTAGCTAAATCATCCTTATTTCCCCTGCAGAGAATACTTGGCATTTCACTCGACCTCTATGACTTCTCTGTCTATGAATCCATCACACCTCTAGACCCTTGGCTGACCTGGCTGTTGCTTCCACAGTGCCTAGTGAAATACATGTATTTAGTAGATGATCAGTAATGATGGTCGAATGAATAAAGAAGGCAAGGCAAGAATTTTGTGGTTCAGTTTCATTTAACTAACGGATAACGTGCACCAGGCTCTGTGTTAGGCACTGAGGAAGAGGAACATCTCAAACAACTTTCGGCTGTTTCTTCCTGGTGGTCCGAGGTGATGGCTGAGACTGCACCTTATTGCTGTCAATTCATTCGATTAATCAGTCAGCCAACGAGTTCTTTCCTTGGTGCTCACAATGTGCCGGACCCTTGCAGGATCTCCGAGGACACAAGGTAGAGAACTTAAGAGGAAGTACTAGTCAGCGTCATAAATGCTGTGCTTGGTGTATGTCCAGGATTTTCAGAAAACAGAGAGGAAGGGATTCCAACTCAGCCTTGTGGCGTCAGTAGAGACTTGCAGGTTGTGTGAGCTGAGCCTTGAAGGAGGAGTGGGAATTACTGGGGTGGGGGTTCCAGGGGAGGTGCAGCATGAGTGAGTCCCGGAGGTGGAGACAGAGCTGTGAGGAGACGCCGGCCAGTGCGGCACGGCTGGGGCACGGGTGCTGGTGGCTTAGAGGCCGCTGCGATGAGAGTCGCAGGTTCTGGCGGCCTGAACCGAGGCTGCTGGAGGTGCCAGGGAGGAGGTGGCAGGGGCAGGATGGATGGCTCAGAGTGTAAGCAGAAAGGCTGAGGCTAGAGGGTGGACTTGCCTTGATCTGAGTCTTGGGAATCTTCAGGATGGTATGCAGACACCTTAGCGAGTCCATTTGTAACTGGAACACAAGCTCAGGGCTGAGAAGGAGCTCAGGGTGTTGCCTCCTTCAGGACTGGGCCTGTTCACATGGTCCACATCAAAGAGGAAGAAGCATAGGGGCTGCATCAATTTATATTCCCAGCAACAGTGCAAGAAGGTTCCCTCTTCTCCACACCCTCTCCAGCATTTATTGTTTGTAGACATTTTATGATGGCCATTGTGACTGGTGTGAGGTGATACCTCACTGTAGTTTTGACTTGCATTTCTCTTACGATTAGTGATGTTGAGCATCCTTTCATGTGTTTGTTGGCAGTCTGTATGTCTTCTTTGGAGAAATGTCTATTTAGGTCTTCTGCCCAGTTTTGGATTGGGTTGTTTGTTTTGTTGATGTTGTATGGAGATTCCTTAAAAAACTACAAATAGAACTACCATACGACCCAGCAATCCCACTACTGGGCATATACCCTGAGAAAACCATAATTCAAAAAGAGTCATGTACCACAATGTTCATTGCAGCTCTATTTACAATAGCCAGGACATGGAAGCAACCTAGGTGTCCATCGACTGATGAATGGATAAAGAAGATGTGGCACATGTATACAATGGAATATTACTCAGACATAAAAACGTGGATGGACCTAGAGTCTGTCATACAGAGTGAAGTCAGTCAGAAAGAGAAAAACCAATACCGTATGCTAACACGGACATGGGGAGGGGGAAGGGTAAGCTGGGACGAAGTGAGAGAGTGGCATGGACATATATACACTACCAAATGTCAAATAGATAGCTAGTGGGAAGCAGCCGCATAGCACAGGGAGATCAGCTCGGTGCTTTGTGTCCAACTAGAGGGGTGGAATAGGGAGGGTGGGAGGGAGACTAGATGCAAGAGGGAGGAGATATGGGGATATATCTATACGTATAGCTGATTCACTTTGTTATACAGCTGAAACTAACACACCATTGTAAAGCAATTATATTCCAATAAAGATGTTTAAAAAAAAAAAGAGAAGCAGTTACACCCCATGATTTGTGTGGAGCGTTCACAGATGCTTTGAGTTACACATTTCAGGATATCAACATCATATTTTTAAATAGTTTACTCTTTGTTGCTTGGACTTTTACTTTGATTTCAAAGTCAACTCTGTCTAATTGGTTGCTGAGATTGGCTCTAGCATTCAGTGAGGGTTGAAGCACTACATTTTACTATCCAAATAATTGGTGAGTTAAAAATACTTCCAACAGTTTGTGACTCATACTTTTCAACTCATAGATGAAGAAAACCAAGGTGGGTGACTGTAGATGCCTGTGATTTTGGCACAGGCTGAATGAAGTGCCGCTGTGCTCTCAGTGTGATTTCTGGCCTGCTGGGAAAGCCCTAACACTTCCAAGTCGTCCCTGACTTTCAGGCTACGCCTGGAATTAGTAGAGCCACATCCATTTATATTCAAGTTCATTATCTGCAGTGGTGTACAACATTTTAAGTTCTTCTCAGTCACACAGTATTTTTAATGTGTTTGAAAGATCTCTGAGTAGGTTTTGATAGATAGGAGTTGAGGTTGAGAACGAGAGGTTACAGGATATGGGATGCACAAAATTGACCTGTTTTGCAATTTTATCAGATTGGTTACATTGGGCTCAATTTGCCAAATATTTATGGGGCACATGCTGCATATAAGATGTGATACCACCTCCTCTGACCATCAAAGATGGGCCTCACAGTTTCCTTGTCCTCAACGAAGGTTCCAACCTTTAGGAACACAAGATAAGTACACAAATGACTGAGTGACAGCGCCTGGTGTGGTGAGACCAGCTTCTAGGGGTGCGGAGGGTGGAGAGTGAGTAGGTGTGTGTGTGCAGGTGAGAGCAGTAGTGACCTGGGGAGACAGAGAGCTCAGGCCACACGGGACGGACACCCAGCAAGAAGGCTGTGTGTGACAACAGCTCTTCCGAGATAGAAATAGGACCTTCGGCAAGTCATGCAGACCTTGCTCATCTGTCAGCTCGGGATGCCAGAGACTCCCCTTCTCGCTCAGAGGTTTGTTGTGAAGGTCACATATGTTGCTTCCTGTTATTGAACTGGAAATATATAAAAGGGTGGTTACATGCTCTTCGTTGTTTAATTGTCAGCAGAATCAGGATTGGAACCCAGGCTATTTGATTTAACCCCTGAACCACTAAATTCTGGGAGTGTTCCTGGAATTTTTTTTGTTTGTTTGTTTTTTGCTGGGATTTGCTTCACTGGAGAAATCTTTGTGATTGCTGTCGGCAGCTGCACGTGTCTCTCGATTCACAGAGGAGGGTGGAACAAGGACGAGAAGAAGATGGTGTGGGTGGACGATTCTAAATTTTGTGAGTCCAATACAGTTCCTGGGACTCTGAAGATGCTTGGAGCCTCCTGAAGGGCCTCCTGACACGCTGCGTTTTAAATTATGCCGCGTACGTGCTTTAGCTAAGTGGGCCTGCACTCACGTCTCCGGTCCCATCTTAGGACTGGAGACTCTTAAAGCATTAAGGAGAACTTAGCTTTTTCTTAACTGATGGGTTTTTCAGGCCTTACTTGAGTAGAATCTTATATTGCAGGACTTAAGTGATCTTGAAATGAGAAATGAAGCATTGAATCTATGCAGGGTATTCATTGTGGGAAACCTTCCCAACAGACTAGTGCTTGAGTAAGTTGGAATGCTGAAGGAAATAGGCCAGTCATGCTGTCTGAGGATTTTGGACAATTTTCCAGTTGTTCTGCTTCAAATCAATTATTCGTATTTTTGTTGTGACTGAGAATTGACAGATCTCAGAGGCAATGCTTCATGATTTTCCCTGGTCCTGGAAATCAAGTGAAAGAAATGTGTTCATTGACTATATTGATGGTTTTATGTCTAAGTTATAGCCTCCGTTTGAATCAGTTTCTTTCCTGATTTGAGATAGCAAGGGATACTTGCTGAGCAGGCAGGACATTTTGTTAGAATCACTAGGCGGTGTGTGAGGCAAAATGAAGTCATTGATTCTTTTTTTTTGTTTTGTTTAAGATTTTTTTTTTTTAATGTGGACCAGTTTTAAAGTCTTTATTGAATTTGTTACAATACTGCTTCTGTATTTTGGGGGGGTTTTGGCCGCGAGGCATGTGGGATCTTAGCTCCCCGACCAGGGGTCGAACCCGCACCCCCTGCATTGGAAGGCAAAACCTTACCTGCTGGACTGCCAGGGAAGTCCCCATTGATTCTTACTGAGCTTCTTAAATGGATCTATCGTGGGAGCATGAGAAGACCAAGTACCACTGTAATCAGTTATTGAGGAAAAGAAGTACCCCAGAAACTAAACCGAACCTCATGTCTCTTCTGAGGAGCTTCCTACGGCAGACCCTGTCTGAAAATTATAAGCAAAGGTTGGGTTTGAGGGGGAGCCTTCTCTTGCCCCTCTTTGGTTTGGTTGGTAGTGGTCCTGCTAAAACTGTGGTTCTTTTTTATCATTCTTTCCTTGGGTAGTTGCTTCAGGAAAGCCCCAGGCCCCTGAGGCCAGCTTCCTCTTCCCTCAGAGATTTTACATATGAGGACAGGGAACATGTGTTCGGATTTTTCAATTTATGACACAGTTGCCCACTCCCCTACCCACGCACCCTCATTTGGTGCCTCCTGAAAAGTTCTGCCGACATTAAGCAACCACCTTTCAATGCGGCTTTGGCTGAACTTGTCCTGGGACGTGAGTGTGGCAGGGTACTGGTATCTCAGCCACTCCAGCCACTTGTGAAAGCTGAGCTCACCCCCCGCTCACTCCAGTGTTCAGAGCACTGCGGGGCAGGCTGGCTGCTCCGGAGAGAGGAACTGCACTTTTCAGAGAGGTAGCTGCTACCTGCTTTCGGAAAGACAGGTATCCTGGAAGACACTGATTATACGCCAGCTGTATGCAGAGCATTTTCCAGATGAGCATCTGAAAAATGCCACAGTTTATTTAGGGAAATAGAGAGATACATAGAGATCGAAGGAGCTGTTCAAAGCCCTCGAGCCATTTCAGCATCGGTAGAAGGTGAATTTCCAGATCTGCATTCTACCATATTTCATCTCGTGAGCTGCGTTTAGTAGCTGTGTGTTTTCGACTCTTGAGAATCTTTAGAGCAATTCTAAAAATGTAGCATGGTCTGCCACTTCGATTCGTTATATCTCCCCTGAGAAGCTCTGTGAAGTAGGTAAGTGGGAGCTTCCCTCTACCTTGCAGCAGAGGAAACTGACCTGTAGAAGAATTTATGTGTGGCCTGGAGCCAAACAGTGAGTTAGCGGGAGATGTTCTAGAAACTCAGCCTCGGGTTCAGAGCCCCTACTGTACGTCTGGGCACAGTTATAACCCTTAGCTGACACAGGCTTGCCAAGGTGAAGCAGTCAAAATGCAGAAGAAACTCAGAGATTAGTGTGAGATCCACCTGGGTTACATCATCACAGGATGCGACTCTCTCTTTGTCATTAGCCTTTCTTTAAATCCAGCCAAGGACTAGCTTCCCCAAATAACCCTCACCGCCACCAAAAGCCTGAGGATTCTGCAGGACGCAGGGCAGCTAGAAGGCAGCTGGCTTGCCTCTGATTGCCTAGGTGGCGATAAAGAGATAATTATCAATGACCAGATCGGTCTCTTTTGCATCTTACTGCTTGGGCTGGATGGGCAGGCAGGCTGTTAGAACAAGTAAGGAGAAATTTAAAATCAAGTTTCTAACCTTTCATTCTGTTGAGGTATTTTTTTCTAATGTGAAAGAAACTTGGCACGGTTTCAGAGGAGGGAAATAATGGAGTAGAAAACACATTTTCATGTGACTTTCTCCATAAAAACATCAAAGTCAAGACAGCCAAGTTAACTCATTATTCATCACCTCTAAGAGCTTCAGATTACCTTCTCAGCTTCCTGGTTGACGGGCGTCCATCCTCATTTTCCTCCTGTGCGATCAGCAGTGTCGAGCGTGTGGTGTTGGTACGGTAGATTTATGCGTATTTTAAAGGCACTGAGTCCACCTCACTTTAACCTTCTATTTTAAGGGTCAGCCTACTGTAAAGCTGCTTTCAGTTTCATAGTAATTTATCAAATTTAGTCTTGTTTCCCGCTTTCGGGGTCGAGAGAACTGTGGGGTGAGGTGTTCGTTCTTATTAATACCCTGCTAGCTCCAGTGTGGGATTTCCAGCTCAATAAAAGATCACTGAAATGCGTTTTTCCGGGCTGCTTTCTTATCCTGCAGGGCCCTCACTTATAAACCAGAGCTAAACATGGAATTCTTTTACAGTCAAAAACCATGCTACTCTTAAATCATCCCACACGCTGTGCAAGAAGATTTTGACTAGAGGTTGGTTCTGTTCTGTGCGCATAACAGCCATTCTGACATTCCTGTACCCGCTTTCGTTATCCCAAGGAAAAGCATCTAAATGATATCCACATCGGGTATTGTAACAGGAGAAGTATACATTCTGTATGTGTGTGTGGGGGGAATATGTGTACGTATACCTGTGTCGGCCTGTCTCCTCTATGCGTGGTGGTTATTGCCTGGGTCCAACTGACGTGGTTCTTTCAAAGAATTTTGCCCTGGAGAGCTCAGCACAGGTGAAGCTCTACATTGGTCCATAGCGTTCCCTCAGAATGTGTTTTTTGAGCCCTCTTCTCCTCCCACCTTCCCCTTTCTCTCTATAGATACTCAAATTTATTTGGCAATTGGAAGGATTGGAGGTACCATCTTATAGAGTAGATTTCCTGCAAAGTGATAGATTCCTTTTACATTGCGCAAAGAGAGATCCAGTAAAGTTTATCCACTTGCCCAAGGTCACACTAAATAGTGATTTTACAAAAGTTTGTTCTTGGTCCCCAGAGCTGGCAGTAAAGCAAATCCTCTTCCTCTTTCTTGGTATCAGGCTACCTGACACTCAGGCTTCCATACTCATAATCCCAGGTGGTCATTCATACACACAAGAGTTTCTCAAACAGAAACATGGATCATCTTTTTAAAACACTGTTCCAGATTTGGGGGCCGACGATCTGAAGTTACAGGCCACGGCACTAATTGTTTTGAGTGGGTACCAGATAATGTCAACACGTGGTCCCTGTATTCTATGAGCCTCCAATCTATCTGGGGAGACAGATAGATTGGAGGCTAAAACATCGTAAGAGCACGGAAAGCAATGTGTATTCCTGTATAGAGTGTGACCCAACTATAGGAGCAGCTGACTTGTCCAGATGAGACTTGTATGGTGTGTACTACTTTTTGGAACACTGACAAGAAACAGCAAGAAAAAAGTCAGGAGTCAAGAAGGTTGTCCAAAAGCCCATGCTAGAAAAAAGTGGTTTTGAGCTTAGGTGCTACTACTTGCTGGCTGTGTGATCTTGGTCAAGTCAGTGACTTCTGTGAGTTACCATCTTTTCTCTAAATGGAGATAGTAGTAATATCTACCTAAGGACACTGTGAGGGTTAACAGAGCTAATGTATGGGAGTGTGCGGGTTACACACTGGTTATTGACACCAGGGGCCTCTTACAATTATCCTGTTACGAAATTACAGTGGACTAGAGGCACAGCACGAGAAGAGAAGTGGGCGCATAACCACAGAGGTGGACACATCAAAGAGAGAAGAGATCCAGCTCACAGGTGACCACAGGGGAGAGGTCACTTAATACAGATCATCAGCTATTGGGATCAATGTCCAGGCCTGACTCAGCCTGAGGATTTCGTTCTATCAGGACAGTCTGTCCAGTCTTAGGCAGAATGAGTTTAGCCAGCCAGATCCTGAATAGCAGAGAGCCTGGCATCACAGAAGGATTTATCTTTTTTTTGTACTGAATTGTATCTATTATAACAACAACAACTAACTCAGCTAATACTGCACGTGTTACTATGTTCCAGGTACTATTCAGATACTGTGTTCCAGATACTATTTCACAGATGGTAAAGTTGAAGGGCAGTGAGGGTAACTTTCTTAAAGTCACACAGCTATCAAGTGATAAGAGTCATAATTTTAACCCTAGCGGTCTGGCTCCAGAGTCCACACTTTTAACCACCATACAGATCATATTAATACTTCTAAACTCTCATTTGTCAGCTATGGGGAAAACATCTTAATATTTGCCTTTCCAGTTCGTATTTTTGGACATTCAGAAATTTCCAATTTTTATATGGTTAAATTTATCAATTAAAAAAATGAATTATTCCTTGCCCACATCAAGTTCAGCCACTCAGTTTTACCTTATTCTATTTCTTTTATGATTATGTTCAATTTTTATTTTTATTTTTGTTTTCTTTTTTGAGATAGAGCTTCACCAGAAGTTTTTAAAAATAGTACAGAGGAGTCCTGTGTACCCTTCACCCAATTTCCCCCAAAGGTTACATTTTACATAATTATAGCACACTATTAACATCAGGAATTGGTACAATGTGTGTGCATAATTCTGTGCCACTTTATCACATGTGCAGATTCATGTAATGATCACTCCAATCAAGATGGAAAATTATTCCATCATCACAAAGCTTTTTATGCTTTCATTTTTATTCAAAATGTTTTGATTCATCTGGAATTTATTTTGGTGTTATTGAGAGGTAGGGAATCTATCTTCTAATTTCAAATTTTCTCAGAACCATTTATTTTATAGATGATCATTTGACACTAATTAGAAATTTCACCCTTATATTCCAGCACTGAATGATTATAAACCCCAGATCTTTCAGAGCTCAGGGCAATTGTTCTTCCAATTTACTACATTACCTCCTAAAATTTGGGTCATGGCAGAAGTGGGATTTGATTTTTATGCCATGAGAAACAACAGAGCTTACATCAGGGTCTTGGGCTACTTAACTGTGCTATTGTTGTGAAATGATTGCCTTTATTTCTTTGAATTTATCCATGAGTCTCATTGGTACAGCGGGGAGGGCTGGACCACCTGCTGCACGTACTGGTGTCTCCCTTTTAGGGTAGCACATCTCAGAAACTCAGAAGGGACTGGGCATGAGTTCAGAGTCACAAAACTCAAGGTTCCATCACTTTTCTTAATTTCCATCATTTTTCTTCAGCCTCAACTTCCTCATCTGTAAAATGAGAAAACTTGTATCTGCCTCAGGGCTATAATTTTTATGAAGGTTTAAGGAGGCAATGTATTTCATTTATTTATTTATTTACATGTAATTCTTTTTATTCTCTCTTTTTATTGAAGTATAAATGACATACAACATTGTATTAGTTTCAGGTGTACCCCATAATGATTCAATATCTGTACATATTGTGAGAGGGTCACCACAATACGTCCAGGTAACATCTGTCACCGTACATAGCTGCAGATTGTTTTTCTTGTGATGAGAACTGTTAAGATCTATTCTCATAACAACTGTCAAATATGCAACACAGTATTGTTAACTACAGTCACCATGCTGCACATTACAGCCCCATGACATTTGTTTTATAACCAGAAGTTGGTCCTTTTGAATCCCTTTACCCATTTTTGCCCACCCCACCTCTGGCAACCACCAATCTGTTCTCTGTATCTATGAGCTTGTTTTTTGTTTGTTCATTTGTTTTCTAAGATTCCACATGTGAGATCATATGGTATTTGTCTTTCTCTGTTTGACTTATTTCACTTAGCATATGCCCTCGAAGGCCATCTATGTTGTCGCAAATGGCAGGATTTCCTTCTTTCTTATGGCTGAATAATATTCCATTGTATATATACCACAACTTCTTTTTTTTTTTTAACATCTTTATTGGAGTATAATTGCTTTACATCGTTGTGTTAGTTTCTGCTTTATAACAAAGTGAATCAGCTGTACATACACATACATCCCCATACCCCCTCCCTCTTGTGTCTCCCTCCCACCCTCCCCATCCCACCCCTCCAGGCGGTCACAAAGCACCGAGCTGATCTCCCTGTGCTATGCGGCTGCTTCCCACTAGCTATCTGTTTTACGTTTGGTAGTGTATATATGTCCATGCCACTCTCTCACTTCGTCCCAGCTTACCCTTCCCCCTCCCCATGTCCTCAAGTCCGTTGTCTACATCTGCATCTTTATTCCTGTCCTGCCCCTATGTTCTTCAGAACCTTTTTTTTTTTTTTTAGATTCCATATATATGTGTTAGCATATGGTATTTGTTCTTCTCTTTCTGACTGACTTCACTCTGTATGACAGACTCTAGGTCCATCCACCTCGCTACAAATAACTCTATTTTGTTCCTTTTTATGGCTGAGTAATATTCCGTTGTATATACATGCCACATCTTCTTTATCCATTCATCTGTCGATGGACGCTTAGGTTGCTTCCATGTCCTGGCTATTGTAAATAGTGCTGCAATGAACGTTGTGGTACATGACTCTTTTTGAATTATGGTTTTCTCAGGGTATATGCCCAGTAGTGGGATTGCTGGGTCGCATGGTAGTTCTAGTTTTAGTTTTTTAAGGAACCTCATACTGTTCTCCATAGTAGCTGTATCAATTTACATTCCCACCAGCAGTGCAAGAGGTATACCACAACTTCTTTAGCCATTTATCCATCAACACTTAACTTGTTTCCATATTTTGACTATTGTAAATAATGCTGCAATGAACGTGGAGGTGCATATATCTTTTCAATTTAGTGTTTTCATTTTCTCTGGATAAATGCCCAGAAGTGAAATTGCTGGATCATATGGTCATTCTATTTTTAATTTTTTAAGGAACTTTCATAATGTTTTCCATAGTGGCTGCACCAATTTACATTCCCCCCAACAGTGCACAAGGGTTCCCTTTTCTTCACATCCTTGCCAACACTTGTTATTTCTTATCTTTCTGATAATAGCCATTCTAACAGATGTGAAATGATATCTCATTGTGGTTTTGATTTGCATTTCCCTGGTGATTAGTGATGTTGAGCATCTTTTCACGTACCTGTTGGCCATCTGTATGTCTTCTTTGGCAAAATATCTGTTCAGATCTTTTGCTCATTTTTGAATCAAATT
The DNA here is from genome assembly GCF_937001465.1 of Orcinus orca. NCBI lineage: Eukaryota > Metazoa > Chordata > Mammalia > Artiodactyla > Delphinidae > Orcinus > Orcinus orca. The sequence continues at coordinate 93,212,935 of NC_064567.1, forward strand.
GTTGTTTTCTTTGTTTGTTTTGCTGTTGAGTTGTATGGATTCTTTATATATTTTGGATATTAACTCCTTATCAGATATGTGACTTGCAAATATTTTCTCCCATTCCATAGGTTGCCTTTTCGTTTTGTTGATAGCTTCCTTTGCTGAACCTTCTTAGTTTGATGTAGCCCCCCCTTGTTTATTTTTCCTTTTGTTGCCTTTGGATATATAGCCTAGGAAGGGCTCAATGTAGTCTGATATTTTTATGATCATTATGATTTCCAACAATATAATATTTTCTTTATTTATGGCAAATATGTCTTTATTTATTTATATTGGTAAGTGCCTTCAATCTTGATGGTATTTCCTATTCCCTCTTGAAAGGTCAGAATGATAGAGTCTTAGAATTGAGGGAAAATATGGTTGTTGTAAGAGTGAGGTTGAAGTTGATGATCAATGTCTTAATCCATTTAGGCTGCTGTAACAAAAATAATATAAACTGGGTATCTTATAAATAACAGAAATTATTTCTCACAGTTCTAGAAGCTAAGAAGTCCAAGATCAAGGCACCAGCAGATTCAGTGTCTGGTGAGGGCCCACTTCTTGGTTCATAGACTGCCATGGTTTCACTGTCCTTACGGGGCAGAAGGAGAAAAGAAGCTCTTTAGGCCCTCTTTTATAAGGGCACTAATCCCATTCCTGAGGGCTCCACCCTCATGACTTAATCACCTCCCAAAGGCCCTACCTCTATATACCATCACACTGAGGATTAGGTTTTGAAATGAATTTAGGGGAGACACATGCATTCAGTCTATAGCAATCAATAATCGGAAACTTCCTCTTTCCTCCCTGGGTGGTGTTTTCATGGCAGTAGCTTCTTCTATTGGTAGTAATATCCAATCAACAGCAGGACAGCTTGCCTTGTTCCCGAGACCACCCCCAGTGGGCAGCTGTCTCTCGGGACCTTGCTAAGGCTTAATCTAGAGGAAACCACAGCACTGTCAGGGGTTTACAAGATAGCTTTGTATGGTAGCTTTGTGTTCAGAAAGCTAGGCTATGTAACCCTGCTGCCCGCTCTTTTTCCTTTTGTGGATACAGCCCCAGAGACTCTCACTTAGGTCAGATGAGCAGTCCTATTCCTTAAGAGAGTTGTTACAAAGATTGTGGTCATGACACAGCTCTGACACCTAGAAAACTACTCACCCTCATTGTTCATCTTCACCTTGGAACACACCAGCACCAAGAGCAGCCCTGGGTATTCTGTAATTGCCTAAGGTAGAGCTTCTTTGAACCAAACTCTAATAGTGACTCAGATTACATGAATCTGTCTCACACTATAGGAAGAATCTGCCTTTAAATGAAGGGTATAGATTTGAAATCCCAGTGTAAGCTATGAAAATACTGCAATAACTCCTCTTAAAAAAAAAAAAAAGGAGAGGCAGTTTGGGAAAAGAAGAAAATATCTTCTCTTTTTTCCTGCTTCATCCTCATTTTGTTTTGGGAGGTGTTTTATATATGCATATATGAGTGTTTTGCTTCTAAGTTGCCACTATAAAACACAGGAATGATGCTGTGATTATCATTTCCTAAAGAGGCGCTCCTACAGGAAATTGGGCTGCAAGAAAGGAAAAGTGTGTGTTTTCCTGAAGGAAGTGCTTTTAGAAAGCTAAATCTGGGAAACAAATCATGGAGAAGGTATAAATAAACCTCTGGTGCTTTGCATTTGAATGGTGAGATAGTACCTTTGGTCTCAAGGAAAGCAATTTCTTTTTGGACACGATCCTCAAGGCATGTGAAAGATTCAGGTTTAATTTTAAAACCAGCACCTTCATTCTTCTCATTTTCCCTAAACCACCTGAGCACAGGCACATACTCCACAACCACCAACACCAGGATGCTTACAAATGGGAAAATTGAATTCCACTTAGAAGAGAAGTATTAGAAATCTCCATGGATGTAAGCCTTAATATTGTTTCTAAGTAAGCTCTGGTGGGGTTTTGTTCCTTTCTGAAGAGTTGACTTCCTCTGTTAAAACTCTCTGGATTATAAATTGTAAATGAAATCTTTTTTCCGTGCATTTAAAAACTGACAGTAAAATTTTAGCAAAGAATAGATGTTATTGGAAGCAAAAAATGAAGTAGAAATTTTTAGCTTTTAGCATAGATGATATCAAATGCCTTCTTTCATGGTATTGTTTAATAATATTTATGTACTTTGAATAAAATGAGATGGAAATAAATTGTTCCTTACATTGTGGCTTTAGAGAATAGGACTTGGTCTCAGTGAAACTTCCCAGAACTTCACAGTATCCACACAACGATAGGAACCAGGGAGCTGTTTTATGAAATATAAGCAAGCTAATGTCATCATGGGGGACCAGGACTGAAACGCTTCCTGGGTCATTAAAGCACAGAAAGTACTTTAATGATGTCCTGTTCCTAACTCAGTCTGGATGGCTGAGACTCAGTGCCTTCGTAAATCCTTCCTTTCCATTCCAGCCTGTGGTAAAGAAGGAAGGAGATTTGCCTAGAGTGTGCACATGTTGGAGGGCCATTCAGAGCTCTCACTGAATTAAAGAGGTAAATGATTAGGATCTTCTCTAGTGATCCAGTGGTCCAGTGGTAAAGAATCCGCCTTCCAGTGCAGGGGACATGGGTTCGATCCCTGGTCAGGGAACTAAGATCCCACATGCCGCGGGGCAACTAAGCCCATGTGCCACAACTACTGAGCCTGCGCTCTAGAGCCCGCGAGCCACAACTACTAAGCTTGTGCGCTACAACTAGAGAGAAGCCTGTGCGCTACAACAAAGTCATGTGCCGCAACTAAGACCCGATGCAGCCAAAAATAAATAAACAAATAAATAATAAATAAATCTTTTAGAAAAGTAAGTAAATGATTAATTAGGTAAGTAAACTTGCCTGGAAGATGGTAAGTCTTCATCTCAGTCTTGTCTAGTCAACACTATACTTAGACTCCTATGGGTATCTCCTATTTAGGCATTCCTCTCCTCACCAAACGGTAACTACTCCCACCTGTCATGGCCCTAAGAAAAGCTTTGCAATCACTTCTAATCATTAAAACTATTAATAATGTCTTAGTCTGGTTCCCTAGAAGCGGAATGTGAGAAAGGGATTTGGGTGCACTGATTTAATGAGGCAGTAGTCTTTAGGAAAACCCTGTGAGAGAGTGAAGAGGTCAAGATAGGGGAGGAGAAGGATGTGGTCTTAGGTAAAGTCTAGCTTTGGCCTGAAGCACAGGACTCACAGGCATGAGCTGTCCTGCCCTTCAAAGGGTCCAGCTTCAGTTTCTTATGTCAGTTGGTCACTGGCTGCCCCAGGGGTGAGGGTGGTGGGTAGGTGGCTTCCCAGCCATCTCTCCTCATTCTGTCAGCCACGGGTAAATCCCTGGAAAAAGTCACAGGAGTAAGTGCTCAGCTTTACTCCTCAAAGCAGCCAGAGGATGGGTGCGCTGGCTGGTCAAGGGGGTCTGTATGGGTGTACACCAACGTCTCCACTACACACGGATCCTCCATAATGGCTACTCGCCCTAGGTTGTAGCAGTAGTTCTCAGACTTCAGCATGCATCTAAATCGTTTGGAGGGCTACTTAACATACATATTGCTGGGCCCCATCCAAGAATTTCTGATACGTATCTGGGGTGGGGCCAAGTTCCCAGGTTTTGCTGATGCTAGTCAGGGATGGGAGAACAACTTTGAGAATGTATCACATTGAAGATTTCCTTGAAGTCATCCTGAGACAAAGAAACCCAAATCTTAACTCCAAAAGGCATTGGAAGTCATATAAATCTTTACTGAAATTTTCTTGAAGAAGGGGTAGGGATGTATGTCCACTACATCACATTCAGCAAACTTCCTACGAAATAATTTGTAGGTATTGTTCCTCTCTTCAAAGTTTTACTTCTCGCTGTTAACTGCCATCTCTCCGTGAGTTATAAAACACTCTCTGAGTGTTAGCTGTAAGGAGGGACACCTCTTTCCCATTCCAGAAAGTGTTGTCGAATGCAAGACAGAAACACATTACTACACACATAATCTTAAATTTGCTTTTGTTTATTTATATAGAAACAAGTTATTAGTACATTTTTATTCTGCAGGGCTTAGGAACAAATTACTTGTGATCCATCTCACAGTTTATGGGAAGAATAAGATACAGTGCCAGCCTCTATTTTATAGCTGATGAGTAAGGGGCACCGAAGGGGGTGAGGCTTAATGTTTTATGCTACATTCCTCTACATCTTGATAAAAGGAATGATTTTAGGGATTTGTGTGTGTGTGTGTGTGTGTGTGTGTGTGTGTGAGAGAGAGAGAGAGAGAGAGAGAGAGATTAAGAGAGATTTCTAAAATCATGCTTGAAGAAAAAAGGATAAGAAAAACTTTCTAGTCCAGGAAAAAAAAAAAAGATTCTGAAACTAGATACTCTTATTGGAGTGGGGAAGCCTAGCTAATAATCATCAATTTATTGAAAATTCAGCCCTACTCCTCCTCAGAGGTTTTATTATCGTTTGGTTCTCTTTTTCGGTGGGATCTTAATTTAAGAAAATTTCCTTTAAGAATTTTTGTTTGCAAAGATGCCATCTAAAATAAATTCAAGCTTTGCCTATAGTTTCTCTATGTTCAGAGTGTGGAACGCACCCCTTGAGGTGTTAGAATATGGGTTCCTGCCAGTGGAATGGGGTCCAGAAAGGAAGAGGAAGTAACTGGTGGTTGCCTGGGTAGGTTGATGTTCAGTCAGGTTAGGATCACTGTTTAACAGGGTCAGTGACATTGCTAACTCAGAGAACAGCAATCGCAGGTACCTACAAGGGCCAGTCAGGGACCACTGGTAAGGGCAGGCAGAAGGGGGGGAGAAGCTCAGCCGGAGACTGCTGTGGGGAGCTAGAGGGTGGCACACCTCCTCTCCTGGGGGCAACTCAGACTCAGCCTCTGTGTTTAGAAGAGAAGCTCGAAATCAGATTTTGTTGTGAAATCTTACAACTGAGCCACCAGTTTGCAACGTCCATATTAAACCTTCCCATGCCTGTTCCTCTTTGCCAGTTCAAGCCCCTCCCCAAGCTCTGCACCCGCATCGTTTGAAACCCGAACACTTCTGCTCACATCCTTCACTTCCTCCTGTGGAATCCTGGCACTAACTCTTTGAGCCACCCATTGGAATTGACACTGTTTTGTGAATTCAGTTTTTATCTGGATGTTGTTTAAATGTCTCTTTGTATCCCCAACGAGATGGGAAGCTTGTGAACCCTTTGGACACAATATCCAATCTTGTCTTTCTCACTTACCCTGAAGGGACTCAGACCTTGACGTGTGCAGGGGAGGTTCCTGGTTTACATATAGGTAGTCCTCACCGTATGGCAGGGGTCCTTACCGTGGCCCTACAGTAAGAGAGGCCCACATGGAAGGGAGGACACAGCCTCAGCAAGCCTGCCTGACCTCCAAGGTGGCCCAGTCTTATGGGGAGGAACTGGCACTTGAAATTGACTTAGACTTTGTTGCCCTCTATGTGAACGTCTTAGCTCAGGCTTCTGTAACGAAAACGCTACAGACTAGGTGGCTTAAACAACGGGCATTTATTTCTCACAGTTCTGGAGGCTGGAAGTCCAAGATCAGGGTACTGGCAGATCCTGTGTCTGGTCGGACTCACTGCCTAGTTTGCAGAGGGTCATCTCTTTGTATCCTCACATGGCAGAGAGAGCAGAGTAAGGAAGCCGCTCTCCCGTATCTCTTCTTATAAGGGCACTAATCTCCCTCGCGCGGGCTCCACTCTCATGACACAGTCATCTCCCAAAGGCCCCACCTCCTAATACCACCACATCGGAGGTTAGGATTTCAACATGGGAATCTTGGGGGTGGGGTGGGGGGACAAACATTCAAGTCCACGCCAATTTTATAGACTATAGCTACTTTGCCTGGTAAATAGGGATTTGACATGATGAATCAATGATTGAGTATTCAAATTATTTTATACTGATTGCTAGACAATCATCTTGTAACTTTTAGGATATGCTCTTTGATAAAGGGGGGATACTAAGAGAGAAGGAGGTTAGTGAGGTCTGGTGAAAAATATAACCTACTTCCTTTTAGCCACAAGTAATTTTATAAGAACAGATCAGCTCTATTTTCTAGTCAAATAAAGCATATTGCTTTTCCTCAGCCAGAACTGGAAAGCAGTGTGTATCTGACATTATGTAGCCTAAGTCAGTTGATTTCTCCTCCTAATTTGTGGTAGGATGTTATGTGAAAGCCCCCATAGCATAAAGCAGTGTGGAAGGAAAACTACCAATTGCCTATGCAGAGAAAAATAGAGAATTTAGGATCATATAAAACTTGGTTTGAGTATGCAACTCTTACTTGTAGAGAAATTCTGGCCATATACTAAAATGTAGGTATGTTTGGTTTTCTTCTGTTTATTATAACTTCTAGTTATATGGTATCCTTGCAAAAAAGTATGTTGAATCGCAGTTTCAACACTGAGCCTCCGAATGTGCCTCATTCGCAGGATGGAGGCTCTGACCCAGTGGAGCCCTTGGCGTTTGCAGGCCTCACATCTCCCTAGAGTTAAACTTAGGAGCAGGTGTCACACCTCTGTGCTTTTTAAACCCTTGGGTTTTCCTGCCATTGCATCTTGGGAAGATCCCATCACTTTTTCAGTGATCTGCTAGTAAGAAGTCTCCCACATTGCTTGCAATCACAAGATTCATCTAAAATGTAATTCCTGTGTCAATGACAGTGGAATAATAATATCTCTGAACTTATTTTAAAACGATAACTGTTATATCCCCCCTAGCCCTGGCCCACTTTGATTCAGAAGTCCGCTGGGGTGGGGGACAGAAGAGGGACGCACGGCTGGCTTTGGTTGCCTTTCCACACCGGTCATTTATCCCCTGACCCTCATTCTTGCCAGGAGAGGGACCCAAGGAGAGAGTAGGGCAGAAAAGGCCTCACTTGACTGGTGTTGGATGATCTGGTGTAGACCCTCTGGGCCTGGAGACAGCTCACAGCTGACCCTCTCATGATGTGCTGTCATGAATTACTCTCAGAGTCTCCCACCCAGAAAATCTGACCACGGGTCCCTTAGCTCAGACAGTGCCTTCCCTGCACCTGATCGGTTAGCGCTTCCTCAGCCCCAGCCTCTGAACCCAGCAGGTATAATAAACCTTTCCTCTTTTCTTAGTTGTCTTATTTAAACTTCTCTTATTAAGCTTGAGGGAAAGAGGACTTTTACATGGCCAGAGGGTATTGTTACAATAAAGGCCATCATTTGCCAGCATTTCATTGGTGGCTGTTAAGAGTTACAAAGCTAATTTTTGCTACCTCCTTGCAGGTCCTACAGAGGTGGTCTAGAACCACAGCAACCTCTTATTTTGTGTTCACCTTTGTTTGGTCTTTAATATCCTGTAGCACATGTGGTCCTGCTCTGGACTTAGGGATCTAGCAGTGGTCAGTCTGAGTATTTTTCTGGGAAGTATCAGTTGTGTATAGAAATGTTTGAATCATTCTTTCAAACACTTATTCCTTGAAACTCCAGCTCCACACCGTCTCAAACCCCTACCTCTCCCCCGACCCTCAAGCTTTATGTGTTTCTTCATATTCTCTTTCCTCTTTCGGAAGGGGGGCATTTTGACCACATAAGGGGATGTAATATGGCATCCACCTCCCTTTTGCCAGTAGAAAACTCTCCAAAGTTATTAAACTAAGAAATATTTTAAACTTTATTTCACTTCCCGTGGTGAAACTATTTAGCTAACATTAATTATTGAAAACAAAACAAAACAAAAAAGAAATACAGCTACTCACTCTCCCCCCACTCCAAAAAGACAAAAGATTTCCTGAGATTTGTCATATACTGTGTTCAGTGTCTCTGAAAACCGAGAGCTGTGGCTCTGCTGTAGTTTCTGTTTAATCTCCCAGTTTTGCCCGAAGCCATGAAGTCAGCCTCAGAGCTGAGCCTTTCTCCAGCCCTAACTCCCCAAATGAAAACCATGTGCTTGTGTGGGTTTTCTTTGTTTTTCTTTTTAAAGTTCTTCTCCATTATTTAATGAAACCATTTAGTAATGCATAGGTCTTAAATAATAAGGTTCACATTGGCTGTTATCAATTAAGTGACATTAACACTTGTTCTCAGAAGCAAATTTAACTCTGGACCTGTTTAAAGCCGATTGTAACACCCTGGAGGAAGCGAGAAAATCTTTGAATTTTTACAAGTCAAACTGCACAGGATAATATATAAAACTAATATGTATGTGAAATACTTAATACTTGCACAGCTCCCATCCATCCTTTCCTCCTTTCGTGAAGGCAACTTATCAATTGAAACTCCCACCCTGGATAGTGGTACTTCTGACTCTTTACTTTAACGGGAGAAAAATCGAATTCACAGAGGAGTTATATCATATTCCAGAAATCGGGTCGCAAATCACAGGTCTGTACACCTACTGAGTTGTGAAGATGCCTCCTCCTTCCACCTGCCAGGAGCTAAGATTGTCTTGAAAAAGAAGAATTACAGGGGTGTGACTTGGATTATGAAAATCACACTTTTAATACTATTGAAACAGTATCTTTTAAAAAATCTCTCTCTTGTTCTTAAAACAGACTAACCTAGTACAAACAGGTCATTCTTGAGCACTTATTCATTTCATTTGTACAGCGAAGAATGAGTAGTTTATGGACAGCACAGCAAACACAACAGAGGTGTTAATGGTTGGGGGGGATGAGATGGGGAAATTTCGCATCTGTGGCCTAATTTGCACAATTGCAAAGAACAGTTGGCTTGCTTTTGTTGCCTTCCTAAAGCCCCTTCTCCTGTTTTCTGACCTCCCCTCTCCTGCCTTTTGGGAACCCAATGTCTACTCCATCCATGGATTCTGCTTCCCACAAAACAAACAAACAAGCAAAAAAGCTCAACTCTCATTTCTCAAGGGTGCTCCCACTAGGAAAGCAAATGAGCTAAAGTAATTTACAGTTGGATGTGATTGACTCTCTCCTGAGCTCCAGATAACCCAACTGTGAGCTGAGCATAGCTACTACAATATATCTGCCTCAGCGGCTCAAACTCAACACGTCTAAAACTGAGTGTACCTTTGCCCCTCCTCCTGTGTTTTCTGTCTCAGTGGATGGGTACAAGCATGTTCTCAAGCATACAAGCTACTAAATGGATAATCTGCCCAGACTTCTCTCTGTCCCTTCCTTTCCATATTCAATCAGTTGTCAAGTCCTAATTTCACCTCTTCACAGTATCTTCTGTCTGATTCTTTTTCAGTTTCTCCCAACTTAACCCTAACCCTCACTGTCATTTCAATGCCCAAGCCCACAGGTCTGCTTGCAGTTTCCTCAACCAAACAGCCTGCTGATACAGACCCCATATCTACATGTTAAGGTGTTCCAAGCTCTCATATCCCCACTCTACATCTTCAGATTTCTCTGATTCTTCAGATTCCTCTTCCATTTGGTTTTTCTGTTCTCCTCCCTTCCTCTTGGACCATTGTTTACTCCTTTGTTCTCCCACTGTACATTAGTAAACTAAGGACTGGATTTTATAGCACTTTACTGGCTGGTCTCTGAGAAACATTTTCAGACCTATCTGCCTATCATTAATTCGAGGCACAGAATAGCTGCTCATCAAAGGTTAGTTGAGTGCACTGCCTGGATGCAGGCATTGTAAAAGATGAACTAGTGAATGCAGCTGCTGATCAGGGTGAGGGGTGTGTTCTGACTTTAGCGTGTTGCCCTGGTGGGCTCTCGATCCATTCCTGTGGAGTTTTGTTGAGTACTGAAAGCAGAGACTTTCCAGCACTGCACAGTAAGCCCTCCTGACTGACTCCGGTTGGCCAGAAGAATGGATGCCAACAAGGAGGAACACTAGTTTTCAGTTTGCTGGATCCTATTATATATTATGTGAGTGAAGCAGTGATAGGTCAGGGAGTTAAAATGGCCAATTGGCCTTTTTTTTTTTTTTTTTTTGCTGTACGCGGGCCTCTCACCGCTGTGGAGCACAGGCTCTGGACGCGCAGGTTCAGTGGCCATGGCTCACGTGCCCAGCCACTCTGCGCCATGTGGGATCTTCCCGGACCGTGGCACGAACTCGCGTCCCCTGCATCGGCAGGCGGACTCTCAACCACTGCACCACCAGGGCAGCCCCCGATTGGCTTTTGACTCCTAAAACCAGAGTCCCTTCAGAAGCGCTAAAATGTGAGCTCAAAACCTGAACCTAGAGCAACCTCTACAAATTGCTTCTACAAATTTAATTAATCAACCAATGAAAATCTATTAAATGGTTGTGTTTGAGACAGTGAAATAATAGGAATTATTAATATTCAAATAGAAAAAGGTTGGTGATATATGAGCAAAAATGATTTATTCAGTAAACATTGGGGTAATTGGCTAATTCATTTGTGAAAAAGTAATTTTCAAGTTTATTAAAGATTTAAATGCAAAATATAATAACAGGAGGAAACACAGGTGACTGTTACACAAAATCAGAGAAATCATGAGCGTGACAGCTAATGAAGACACTATTGGACTATACAAAAACTAAAATCTTCTGTGTATCTGTTAAACCTAGCCACACATATGAAGGCAAATACTAAATTTTGTGACACTTAAGACATTGATAATATGATACAACACTATAAGTATCACCAGAAAGGGAAAAAATAAAAAACAGAATTAACAAATATGATATGCCATCAATTGTAAAATGTGACTTGTTTTTAAGGATGAGAAAATGTGCCTCTTGGGATCAAGAAAGTATGGTAGCAAACTAGAAAAAAAACAACATGACAGAAAAATGTCATTTACTCACCTCCAGTGGGAAAGTAACAGTACAATCTTTCTGGCTGCAATTTAGCAGTTATGTACCAAAGTTTTTAAAACATGCATCCTTTTGACCCACAGATTTTACTTCTTGGAATTTACGCTGAGGAAATAATCAAGAATGTGTAGAAAGATTAAGCTACATATTTGTTCATTGCCATAATGTTTATAAAACCAAAACACTGGAATGATTTGTGTTCAGGAATCAGTGATTAGTTAAACAAACTATAGCATATCTACATCAGGGCACTGTTTCAGTCATTAAAAATGATGCTGTTGATGAAGATTAATTGGCATAGAAAGATCTTTGCTGGTTTGATTCCATTTCTCCAAGAAAAAAGTATATATATGTGAATACAGAGAAAAAAACTCTGAAACTAACTTTGTATTTGAGGTGGTTACTGAGGGTGGAGCCATAAGGAGAATTCTATTTTCCTCTTTTTTATATATTTTGATTTTATTTATATCCTCTTTTTATTTATATATTTTGAAAACTCATCTATAACTATATAATAATGAAAAGTTATTTTCTGTTTAAAATGAGAGTCATGCCTTTAATAATTTAAAATTATTTGAAATATTAAGGGGAGAATACAAATGAAAGTTATAGAACCTAAAATATAAACTATGCCCTTGATTTCAGTCATTTGTTTAAAATCATATTGCATGCAAAGTAGTGAGCCTTCTGGGATAAAAACTAGTTTCTCCCTGTTTTATTGCTACTTTGATTAATAACAAGTCAAGTTCGTATTTGTGTCTTTTGTACCTATTAAGACTCTAACCCCTGCAACCAAATCCAACAAACTCTTGTGAAAATTTTCAGAAACAATTCTTGGGAAGTAACCAGGCACTTAAAAATTAACAAGTATTTGATGTAACCTGACTTTGAGTGTCACATTTTAACATCTGTTTTTCATGTTGTGATACTTATTTGAGATTTGGTATTATTAAGTAATGAGGAAAATATCTGTTACCATAGGTAACCGGGTAGTAACTTGAGGCCGATGGGTCAGCATGCTTTGTCTATATAATGTAATTCAAATAAAGTCATAACATTATGGCTATTGCCTTCATCTGTCAAGCATTTATACACTTCTTTTCTCTGATAAATGAACTGCTAGGTTTTCTGGCTCGTTAATAATAGTACAGCTTTTGGTCTTCTATTTAAAATTGCTATCTGCAGTTTGGAGATTTAGGTATATACATAAACTTTTTTTTTTTTTTTTTTTTTTTTGCGGTACGCGGGCCTCTTACTGCTGTGGCCTCCCCCATTGCGGAGCACAGGCTCCGGACGCGCAGGCTCAGCGGCCATGGCTTACGGGCCCAGCTGCTCCGTGGCATGTGGGATCCTCCCAGACCCGGGCACGAACCCGTGTCCCCTGCATCGGCAGGCGGACTCTCAACCACTGCGCCACCAGGGAGGCCCTACGTAAACACTTTTAAGTGATTCTGCAGTGACATTTTTTTTCGGTGAAAGAACTTTGAGTATTTTAAGTAATACTGAAATGGATTCCACGTACTTGTGTTTGAGCCACTGTGCACACTATTGCCACAAACTCTGGGAACAAATTCTTATAATATTAGAGACTACAAAAATATTCCTTCCTTCTCAAAGACTATATAATATAAAATTTTAAAGAAAAAAACAACCCATTGATATGAAAGGAGACCACTTTGAAAAGGTGATTGAATATGGTTCCTTCAGCAATTAAGGTTGATCTTGAGAATTCCTAGGCAGCATTCCTAAAATGCAAATTTTACTGAGTTACTGCATGTTTAAACTTTTTAATATCCCTTCATCGTCCTTAGGATAATGTCCAAGCTCCCTAACACAGCCTACAAAGCCATACATGATCTGGCACTTGTCAGCCTCCTAAGCTCGTCTTCCCCCACTGACTCCATCCCATTCTGCCTTCTACCAGGCAGGGCTTCCATTAGGGCATTGGCTGTACCCTGCTCTCTGGCATGTGGGCCTTTGCTCATGCTATTCTTTCTGAGACTGTCTGGCTATTCTTTCCCTTCCCTCTTCTCTAGTCCTCTGTATCCCAGTCTGTTTCCCAGTCTGTTCCAGGCTCTTTGCTTCATCTGTCACCGTCATCATCATCATCATCATCATCATCATCATCATCATCATCATGAACTCTTCTGCTGCTCTAGCTGTCTGGTGTTTGCATCCAGGCGATTTCTCCATTTCTGATCTCCCTTGGGAGCTTTTGGTTCCTCTTGTTCTTCTCGCTTTGGCCCCTTTGTTAACATACCCAGCTGGAGCTAGCCCTGAAGAGCCATGTGTCAGGGGGCCTCGAGATGTATGGGACCTCTACAAGCCACCGATTCAAGAACAGCAAAGCTGAAAACTGGGTCAGGCAAAGGGTTACCAAAAACCACAACAGAAAACCTGAAAGCAGAATGAGATTGAGAATTGGGTGAATACAGAGGGAGAATTGGGATAAATAAGAAAACCTGATGGGCAAGTTGAGGCAAGAGGCAATCAAGCTTCTGAAATAGGAAGGCATGGAGTTCTAGTGCAAGGACACGCAAGCTCAGATGAAATGTCCGAGGCAACCTTTGGTTACCACACAAGGCACATGCAATGCTGGTGTGACAGTCGTAAATCTAGATTCCAGTCTCTCTACTGCTATGTGTGACCTTGGGCAAGTCACTTAATCTCATGTGATTTTCGAGTCATGTGACTTGGTTAAGTCACAAACTCTTGGGGCTCAAGTATTATCTATCAACTGAGCAACTTGGGTTAGATTTCTGTTTGTCAAAGTTTGGCACAGAAATATCCAGAGGTGCAAGAGGACGTGGCAGGGGTTCACAAGGCTATAGGATAAAGATGTCACAGCTGCTTGGAGCATTAATTTTATGTAGTGAGGCAATGTTAAATAGTATTTTTTTAATCCATAGAAAAATGGATATGCAGTAGAGTCAAATGCAAAATTTGAATACAGTTGTAGGGTAAGGTGTGAGATTACAAAGAAATTTTATTCATGGTCAGCTGCTGTAGGATTTTCCCCCAAATCTTTGAGGGATCCCTGTTTATTCCTCTCTACCATTTGGGGCCTTTCAGTGGACACGTGTGAGAACAGAGACTATAGCATTTATTACTCAGGCTTCTTCCAGCTAAACAACAAGGTTTTTTTTTTTTTTAATAAAAGGATTAGGGTAATATGTTAAGTATAAGCTTTGTTAATAGTAGCATTCTCTTTCTTTGAAACAAGTAAAACGTAACCTTACTGTGACCAAATGCCACTTATCTATTTTACATTTTGCTTCTTGAATGCATGTATCTTATATTAAAGCTCTTCTTTTACCTGTCATCTTTGAAATAGAACAAGAAGCTACATGGTGTTTTGACAACACAAAGGAAGGTCTATCACATGTTACATAAAAGATTTTAAAACAGACCTGTATTTTCTCTGTGTCTTTCTAGGTTCTACCTGGATTTATAGCAATAGAATTTTTTTCCCTCCTGGTCTTTATGAACTTGAGCTTCCAAAAGCACAGCTAAGGTTCATTTTCCCAAATACTCCAACAATGAGTCTGGTGACAGTAATTGGGGCTTTTGATGTGCCCACTTGAGTGACTGTTTATGCAAGAGCCCTAAATAGGCAGGTCCTGGAGCCGGTCTGCAGCAGCTCTCTTCACTCTGAGGATGTGTTGATGGGTGAAAGCAGAACCTAAACAGTCACTACCTGTCAGTTGCTCCGTAAATGAGAACGCTTTGATTAAGAAAAAAAAGCTGAGGGGTAAATCTTGGTGCTGGGAGGTAACAAACCAGATTAGCACAAAACGGTGCTTTCATTTTATCCTGTACCTCGCTCAAGTGGCACTCATTCAAGCTGCATTTTTCTCTCCATCTCTTGAGAGGCATTATGGACTTGCTTTACTGAGTGTTACATGGAAGCCATTTGAATAGTTTGCTGTCTGCAACAGCGGTGGCAGATAAGGAATGCTATCAGTGCATCTCACTGTGAGACATAATGGTGAAATGCTGCAATGCAGGGAATGTATTTGGGACTACAATTTAATAAATGATGGACTATCTCTAGGTCAAATCTAGTCCAGATCAGTCACTACCATCTGTCACCAAGCTACAGCCAACTGGCAGCTGCTTGGTGGCCATTATGAAATCCATTAGTAATTTCAGTTCATTTCTTAGTTAATGGACATACTTATGCACAGAACATTCCATAACTGACCATTTTCTTCAACGGCTTCATTCCGTTCCTATAACCTGGACATTCTTTGCCTCAGAGGAGTGTCCTCTGGTTTGCAGTTGCTACAGTGGGGATCAAGTTTCTTATCACTGTTTAGGCATATGTGTACAATCTGTGAAGGGGTGGAAGCTTTTGAAATTTTGTTTTGCGTAGCTTGAAGTAGAAAATACGATTCCCAATGAGACTTCTAGAGTTGGAAGCGTTTCAAGACTGCCCTTTCATGAGAGATTTTAGAACTGCATATATAATTCTGTTCCAGGATGAAAGCAGGCCTTGTAGAAGCCTATGACCAAGAAAACCTATCCACTTAAATACAAAGAAAGCTGGCCTGTGTTTAGGGTCATTTTCCCAGTCAATTTTTATTTTATATGAACAATTCCATCCACCACAAATTGACAGAGTAGAGGACTTCCTCTTTTTGGGTTGCCAACAAGCACATTTTGCTACCAGTAAATTCTCCTAAATATTAACCACAATGAATAACACCAATTGGGAAAAAAATTAAACAGAAAGAAGGCTGACAGCTGTGAAAACAAGCATGCAGCTCTTCAATTTAAAGAAATCGTAGCTCACTCTTATACTATAATGTAGGAGAGTCTCTTGGCAGAATCATACTTTTGCTCTATTTTTGTATAATAAGTACACATATAATCAAGTGAAAATAGACCTTGGTGCAGGGCTCAGCCATTCCCATGCTGTGACGACAGAGCTCATTTAAATGCTCCTTGGGAATGTTGGCTCATTCAATGAGAAAACAGTCAGTTTTAGACCAAATATAGTCAATTCCAACCAAGCAGTCAAACCAATTGCATGAAAATGCAAGTTTCACTTTTCCACTGGTTGTTTTGGAGTCACATCCGCTGAGACAGAAGATGGAAGGACCATTCTAACACCACGTGTTTCTCCACTCCGGGTATAGTGGCCCTGAAAGAGCTCTGATGAATCTGCATTTTCTTAAGATGCTCACAGTCCCCTTCTGGAGGCAGGATCAGAGCAGGTCTCTCTTGGATCTGATGAGTTGTAGTATGGGTGCTGTGAAGGTCCTGGGCCAGGGTGTGGCAAAGGGCCAGAGAGTGTTCTGTTCCCCACAACCCTGGGCACAGAAGTTTCACCCCTTGTACAGCTGGTGAGTCTGGAACGCAGGCTATGTGCAACTGTCCTGCCAAGGCAAGAGTTTCTCCTTACAAGGAATTAACTTCATGAGGAAAGTAAGTCAGATTTGGGGAGGGCTCACCCTTTATTTTGTATATAAACCTTGACGATGGCTTCATTTCAGCCAGTAGCATTAGAGGAGAGACACCTGGGCTCACAATGTCACTCTTAGTGACCAACCACATAGAGTTGCTTCTTCCTGGATTGACAGCCAATGAATGATGGGCAAGACTCAGTGATTTACTTATTGATTCCTTCATCTGATGAATGAGACAAATGAAAGTTAAGGAAAAAGTGAATCCAAGTCTTCATGCGGTTTTCAGCATACTAGAATGCACAGGCTTGGGCATGAGAACAATGCAGCAGAGTACAAGTGTGAATCAAACGTGTAAGATTCCTGGCGGCTGAGTGCAGACAGAGACAGCTAGTGTGTCTGTTCCTGAGGGGCTTCGGTGTTAGCCTTACTTAAACCAGTGGTGATTAGGTTAGCCTTGCTTAAACCAGCAATGATTAAGTTGGCCATGCTTAAACCAGCTGTGATTAGGTTGGCCCTCGACACAAAAAGCAAAACAAAACAGTCAAAAATCCTCTTAGCATTTTTAAAGCCTCCTCAAGCTGACCTAAAACAAATCGAATCCCTGAAAGGTACTACTTTACATCTATCACTTGGGAAACTGGTCCAAACAGACCAAACGGCTAATTTAATCCTCTTTCCTAGAAGGTCAACATTTTGAAGTTTCTTGGCTCAGAGAGGGAACTACAAAGATCATACGCATATTCATTTTAATAGTTTTGTGCACTTTATAAAAATGGTGCTCAATGATCTATCATGCCAATGAAGACAGAGAAAACTAGGTGTTCCTAAAAGATGCTTGGCTTCTAGTTCTAAAAATCTCACATGTGGAAGTCTACATTTATTTGACCGTGTTCCTTCAGGCAAATAATGTAATAACTGATCTTCCTTTTATTGAATAACACACTATATCCCATTACTTGAGACATACATTGAGGATATTGATCCCTTAACCACTACACATTGCAATCATCTGTTTTCTCTTTGCATTTTCATGATAGGAGATCTTCCCCCTCTTCATTCCCAGTACCTATCGCTTAATAGACACTTGGCAGTTGTTGGTGAATGAATAAATGCATCAATATTTATGTATTTCCTTTCTATTTCCTTAAAGGATTCAAGGCAGTTGGTAACAAAACACATGGGCAACAAAACAAAATTAAAATAAGAAAAAGACCAGACACCATGCAAAGAAAACGAAAAGATATTTATTCCAAGGGCCAGGGCCTGGGATGAGATCACTTGAGCACTAGACTTAACTCTCAACTGAGGCAAAAAAATGAGCACATGATTGACTATGTTGTTCTCTTAACCTGAGAAATCAAAACATACAAGGAGGATTTGTTCACATGGGAGCGCTAGCAAGTGGGAGGACATGACACAGATGGCTTTTGCCACATCTGAGCCTATTTGTGTCTATGTGGCATACTTGGTCCTTCCTCTCTCCTATTAAGAAGATCTGGGGCTGGCTGAATGCAATGGCTTGGAATCTGAGATCCAAGTACAGCAAGTAGTTTACTAATCTCTCCTCTGAAGTCAGTACAATGCAGTTTGAATATGTATTGGATGTGTAATATATATGTTTATTATGCATGTGACATGTTATACAGAGTATATGTATATATATATAAATTTATACATACAAAACATATGTATGTTTCTCTCATATGCATGAAAGCCAGACTTCTATTGGAATCAACTCGATATCCTTTATTTATAAAAAACACAAATTGGAAACAGATAAAACATTAACAAACTCATTTTATTTAAGGTTTGAGAAAACAAAAGGAAAATCCTTTTAAACATCTATTCTGCCATGATAAAAACGCCTTTCGCTGCATTTGCCAGTAGCCCATTTTTACAGCCCTGTTAAAACTCTAAAAGGACTTAGAGTGGTTGAGAGAAGTGCTTGACTAGAGCAGTGCCTTCTCGGATGGGAGCTGTTGTGGACTCCTTCCAGCTCCGGTTTCCCCCAATCACTGCAGCCTGGCCTTGTTTCCCCCCACCAGGATGTGCACATCCAGTGGTCTTCTCATGCAGTTATATAAGTTTTGCTACTCAAGGTGTGTTCTGGCAACAACAGCATCACCTGGGAGTGTGTTAGGAAGGTAGTCTCAGAAATGTAAATCTTCTAAACCAGCTCTCCAGGGGATCTTGTGCATGCTAGGGTTTGAAGCACTGATCGAGAGCACACTTCAGCCTAAGTAGATGAAGGAGTGAATGAGTAAATGAATGAATGGATGATCGAAAAATGGGAGACCTTTCTTTAGAGTATTCTGTTACAGCTATGTATTATCTGAAACTTTCTTCTTAGAATGCTGATATCTAAATGATACAATTCATTTTCTGTCCTGGTAGAGCGGGACCAGCTTAGAAGTCTTACCCATTTTTAATCTTTTAATCTTTTGAGTTCCTGCTTGCTCACTTTTTTCTTTTCTTTTTTTAAAAAATCTGATCTTGTTTTATTTATTTTCATTTTTAATTGAAATATATTTGACATATAACATTTATTTAAGATGTACTACATGTTGATTTGGTGCATTTATATATGACACTGATTGCCATTGTAGTGTTAGCTAACACCTCTAACATGTCACATAATTATCATTTCTTTTTGTGTGTGTGGTGAGAATAATTAAGATCTAGTCTCTTTAGACTTTTCTTTGTAAAAGTATTTTCTTCTAGATTAAAATCCTACCTATTAAGTAGGTGACCAGTATGACACACTAAGAGTCATGGAAGACGATGGGGTAGAGACGTGTCCTTTCCCACAGCCTTTCCAAGCCTTTCCATTTGTTTCTTCTCTCTCTTTTAGCTATTAGAATTTACCAAAACTTTCTGTCCTAGCGCTTGGCTGATACGCTCTCTCCTAGAGATAATCGCTTGAACCCTATAATTAATCGTTCATACCTACGTTACAATCCTATTTCTCCGCAGACTTAATCCAGGTCTCTAGTTCCCAGAATTGCTGTGCTCTTGATGGAAGTCCCAGACTCTTTCCATGGAGAAATTGGATTTTCCTCCATTTTCTACTACCTCAAACCCTTTGACAGTGTTGATTTGTGACAATAAATTTTTTAGGCAAGGAACCCACCAGAGGGAGCAAGGAGAGTATAGAACTTTACAGAGAGGGGCAGCAAGCAACTCCTGGTGAAAAATAATAGCTGACTTTATAGTCAGGAAGGCAGTAAGTGGAAGACATTATAGAACAGGGGTTGGCAGCTTTGGCTCTGGCACCAGGCGTGCTCATTTCATATCCCATCTCTGCCATTTAAACTGGCTGGGTGACATTCACAAATTACATAGACTCTGTACCTCAGTTTCTTGGTCTGTAAAGTGGGGCTAACAGACAGTGAAAGGAAATAATCCATGCAAAATGCATGGCACACAGTAAGCACTTATTAAATACTGGCAATTGTTACCTAATACAGACTAATCTGCATGCCCCGGTTACTAAACTCTTTTTTAGATGTCTATAAAGGTCAACATCTTATATTCCAGCATAATAGTTCATGGAGTGAGATTACCTTTAGAGCGGGGTAAAAGAGAAGCTGAGGCTCCACAACCATGCAGTAATCTACCAGCTGAGTTGCCAGGATCTTTTTCTGGAGGACCTTGGTGTTGGGTTGGCTCGCCACCACCATGGTGGTACGCACTATAATGGACTCCACAGGTGCTGCTTGGAATAGGCATTTCCATGCGAGGAACAAGTTTGATCATCAGGGGAGGGTTTAATGCTTACAGCCAAAAGCCTGTGCACTAGAAAACAAAGAATGATATATAAACAAGGCACAACACTTGCATGGCAGGTGAAAGATGGATGAGGTGCTTAAGCAAAGCTCTTGAGACAGAGCAATATGTGTGATTGAAGGGCTGCACTGACTGTGTATATTGTGTTTGGAGAAACAGGTGAGGCCCCCGTGGGCTGTCAAATACTGAATAATAGATTAGTAGGATGGTATCATGTTATTGTTAGTGACTCCTTTGCTCACTGTTAGCTAAGGCAGTAACTTTCCATACGAGGATTTCATGACCTTTGAGATTCTTTTTGCCTTTCGCAAGTATACTTTTCCATGCCATGATTTCTTTAGTAGGAAATTTATTATTGCTGTCTCCTGGAAGTTATTCTTTGGCTTATCCAAGAGATATGAATTCATTTTTGAATGCAAAATCTAGTTCCCAGAATGCAAAGTCTCAGTGGATATAAAGCTGCAACATTCTGGAAACTATTTTCCAGGCAACCTTCTTCATCTTCAGCAATAGAATCTGGCCCACTGGACTGCTCTCCTCTTTCGTAAGCACTTTTCATTTAGGTGAGTCCCAAGGGCCTTTAGAGTTCTTTTTCATCCTACACTCGTACTTTGACAAATGTAGACCATTCCATTGAAAACATTCAGTTATGCCGTTCATATCTGATAGCTGTGCTGGGGCTCAGCAAGAATTACCATATTCTTCCACATAGGTGTGGTTTCTTCCAAATTAGTCTGTTCAGGTGAGAACTGAGGTTTTCAAACTTTGATTCTTGACAGTGTCACTATAAATTTAATATAACCTTTTTATCTAGTTCTGCATGAGTCATAAAGATGAAATATTTCATTACAATAGGCAGAGAGAGAATTTTGCATACCCTAGGAATGCTGAGGTTCTAGACACTTGTGTACAAAATAAGTAAGGTATATTTCCTTTCATTCTTTGTTTTCCCTTAATATTGGGGACTCTCTTCATACAAATTTGTATCCTGAATTTTTAACTTTCCTGTGTCATTAAACAATTTTGTGAACATAATTTTAATAGCTGCCTATATATTTGTATTGTTATTTATTATTCTGTATTTGAAGATTTAGGTTATTACCAATTTGATAATGCTACAATGTGCTGAGGTGAACATTTTTACGCGTAAGGTTTTTTTCCTTTTAAAAAACTGTTTCTTTAGAACAGAGGCACAGAATTTAGGATTACTTGGTCAAATGGTATATTTTTTAAGTTCTTCATATATATATATATATATATATATATATATATATATATATATATATATATATACTAAAACCTTCTCAAAAAGATACATACATTTAGATCTTTACCTTGAAGGTAAAAATTATGTGTCTCCTTTCACCCTTGAAAGGTACCTCCTTGTTTAAGAATATACATATTTACAAAGGTTGCCAATAGAATATGGTATTTCATTGTTGCTTTAGGCATATAGTATCTTATTGCTTATGTTTAACTAGCATGGCTTTTCTCCTATTAAGTATATTTGTTTAGGATTAAATGGAGCTTAAAGAAAAGAGGAGTTTCCTGAAGGCCTCACCTATGGGAAAAAAGGGGGCTTTACAACTTCTTTGAATATATATATTTTTTTACCTTATGTAAGTAAAATAGGACCCCTCAGAATATAGCTGTTTCACTAGAGTGCAGTTCTGTACGTCCAGTTCGTGGGTTTGTTACCCAAGGGAGACGGCTTCATTAAGAAGGCTTTATATAACAAAATACTAGCAACAATAATAATAATTACAGCTAAGTGTATTTAATGCTTACTGTGTGCCAGAAGCTGTCTAAGACTTTATGAATATCTTACACAGTCATCTCAAATCATGCCTTCACACACTGAGGAAAAACTTGAGGAAGTCAATATTTGCGAGTCATCAGAAAATAACTGCGTCCTACAAATGAACCACAATAGTGAGGATAGTATCTTCGTTTATATGGTGCACATTCCCCCACGAAGCACCAGCCTGTACCTGAGGTCAGGTAATTTGCATAAACAAATCAACGGAAGTGGAAGAAAGAAATATTTGATGTGGAACTAGTGTGTAGGTTTAAGTTTCTCCCAGGTTATTGAAAGTGGCAAAGCTAGCACCAAAAGTGTGCAAAAATAGGATTAAAAAATACTCCTTCATGAAAATAATTTCAGTCAAATACCATCTAGTTGATCGAAGCATGGCTGCATGCTGCTCACAATATTCCTGTCGCCTTTATGTAGAAACTCTGAGTCCCATTTGGCTTTATAAATGAGATTTATAAAGATCAGGCAGAATTTTGATGTTTAGATTGGGGTGCATGAACTAAACTGAGAATTCTAGCTCCTGACGGTGTATCTGGATTCACTCAAGAGATAGGTACTGTGTATTTTAGGGCTGTTGTATCAGATTACCACAAACTGGGGGGCTTAAAGCAAGATATTTATTCTTTCACAGTTCTAGGTCCAAGGTGTTTGGCACAAACCCCAGGCCCTCTGACAGCTGTAGGGGAGAATCTTCCCCTGCCTCTCCCAGCTTCTGGCGGCTCCAGGTGTTCTTTGGCTTGTGGCCACTTCACTGCATTTTCAGCCTCTCTGGTCACATTGCCACCTCCTCGTAGGTGTGTTGGTGTTGTCTCCTCTTGCCTCTCTCTTACAAGGACACTTGTGATAGCATTTGGGGCCCTCCTGGATAATCCAGGGTAATCTTGCCATTTTAAAATCCTTCATTTAATCACATCTGCAAAGACTCTTTTTTTCCAAATAAGGTAACATTTACAAGTTCCAGGCATTAGGACTCGATATCTTTGAGTGGCTGCTACATACAATGTAAGGTTTGTTTCAAGGACTGGGCTAAAAACAAGATGGGTATTTGACCACAGGGCTCAGCTTGAAGGAAAGTCTTCGTTGTGAGCAGAAGCAAAATGACCAAATCGGGATAGTAGTGTCAAGTGTCAATTCCAAAAGATAAAGCCAGGTTATAAATAGGAAGATGGATCACACAGCTAGAATTATTAGACAGTGTTTCCCATGATACTCAAGTTAAGCAAAGCAGAGGCAAGAACCACTTTTCTGGCTGCTCCATTGAGATGTGACAGTGCTGTGACTATCCAGGCTGGAAAATGTGCCTGTGAGGCAGGTTGATAATGTGTGATTGAAATTAGGAGCCACTGGATGCAAAAAGTCAGCTGGGAAAACAAATGTGTCTGAAAGGGGCTCAGGCCTAACTCTCAAATGGGTTCATGTCTCTTCTGTTTTAGTTTCTGTGTATGACCATCCCTACCCCTCCATCCTACGCTCCAGCTAATTCAAGCCAAAATTATATATATATACATATATGTGTGTGTGTGTGTGTGTGTGTGTGTGTGTGTGTGTGTGTATGTGTATGACTCAGCCCTTTCTGGATGATAAAAATCTCTTGGTGTATTCCAAGGGTCAATTGCCCACAAAGTTATCAGTGACCCTTCTCCAGGGATCAGTATCAGCTCCCCCACCCATAGCCATCCAGGCTCCTTCCTGAAATAGTTCTCCTCATCTCTTGCCCTACAGCAAACGCGCATCCGCCTGCAGCAAGCAAGATATTTCCCCACCAACACAAGTTCCTGCGAAAACCAAACCAAAATATAAAATGAAAGCACAGAATTCAGTGAATTTTAGAACCACCACCTCAGTGGTCTGTGCTTAGAGACATGCTAATTATCGTAACAGTTCTGTTGTTTTCTGAACCTGAGCTGATTCCGTGATTGATGGATCAGGTACAAGGAGGATGTGGTGTGCAGCATCCAGGATCTTTCTGGAGCCATAGGACTGTCCCTTGATTGCCTCTTGGGTGGCTGTGGTTCTCTGGAACGTCTGACATAAAGTAAACACATGATATTGCTTCCTCATGGTAGAGGACTGGATAATCACATTTATCAACTGGTGTTCTGCTCTGTGGCTGTTTAGATATCGTGTGTGCCACATCATTTCCTCTGTGGTTTCCTGATGCTGAAAACCTTTCCTGGTTAAACTTATACTGTGTAAAGAGTGATAACGAGTCTTAAACACATTTGGCACGCATGACTTTATTAAAGAAGAGATCGTTAAGGAAGCAGATGCCGATGCTTTGTTACACCCTGCTGTCCTTCCTATTCCTGGGGACTTACTAAGGGAACACTTTACAACTCCAAATAAGGAGATGTCTTATTGTCACTAGATCCCAAGTAGAGTTTACAACACACTACCATCAAGGAGGCAGAAAGGAAGCCCCCAATAAAATATTACTTGCATCTTACTATATCCAAGCTTCTAGGTGACACTCAAGCCAACAGAAGAAATGACAAATTGCTTAATCATGTGGAATATTTGGTGTCCCCAATGATTCCTTCCCCTTATATCTGTGTGGCACCCAGATCAGGAACACTAGAATCTTACTGTAGTGGGAAGTGGTGTTGAACACTTAAGAGACAGCGTAATGTGATAGAGTGTAGGCTCTGCCGTCAGAGAGACATGGGTGTGCCACTTGTTCGCTTTATTTGTGATCTTAATCAAGTCATTTTACCTTCCCAAGTCTGTCTCTTCATCTAAGAAATGGAGATAATAACACCCATGTCACTCGGCTTCTGTATGGATAAAATGAGACAGGGCATGCACATTGCCCCGTATGAGGTAGGCAGGGCTATCTCCTCACACTCACCCCTGTCCTTTCTTTACATTCATGCTGCTTACACTGTCTAACCTTGACATGTCACTTAGAAAACTCTGCCCACTCAGAGGGTCCACGTAATTTTTTATGGTCATGCTATATTTTCATCCAACTGGCTTTTTCCCTTCTCACACTCTTTTGTTACTTTGTTCTCTGAAAGAGGAGAGTGGTTGGCAGTGATTCACATTTAAGGGATGATTTCTTGATCAACTAATGGATATTAAGAAGAAAAATGTTTACTTGCACGATATTGAATAAGATCAAGAACTATTTCACTAAATAAAGTAGATCAGGTTATGTATGCATCCTAGGCTGGACACCCGAACTTCGCCTAGCATCTTTAGAGTGTCCTGGGAGCAGAGGACTAAATCCAGCAAGAAAGATGATACATTCACAGCCTCCTGACATGTTCTTAGAACTAATCAAAACTCACTTTTCCCAGGGGGCAGTTGAATAATTCCTGAAAAAGAAGGAATTATTTGGTTCATGCTAAGTGAAGACAGCACACACAATCACCCTGCTGATCACCTCTTGGAATGGTTCCTTTTATAGGGCTTTGCAGGCCCCTGTGCTGGAGGGAAAAGAATACTTTCTCAGCTTTCACCAAAGTTCATAGCAACTGGTTCTGGGATAATTTCACTAAACGTCCCAATGCCAAGGAGGATGTAAGTCTGGGGACTTCCCTGGCGATCCAGTGGTTAAGACTCCGTGCTTCCATTGCAGGGGGCACGAGTTCGATCCCTGGTCGGGGAACTAAGATCCCTGCATGCCTCGAGGTGCTGCCAAAAAATAAAAAATACATGACGTAAGTCTGGACTTCTAATATCCTGACTTTAAAGTTCATAAATCACCTTTATATTTCACTAGATTCTATTATATTCTCTTTCATTTAATAGGTATTTTTCTTATTCCCCAGGCTAATTAATATTGGGAAAGTTTGGAGTAGCAAATTAAGCCTGAAAAGTATAGCTTAGAGAAGACATGATGACATCATAAGAAACTCTGTTTCTGTCAGAGTGGAGGAGTATGTGAGCAGAGAAAACCTGCTGGTACAGAAGTCATTAGAAGACACACCTGCATGGAAGTGTACACTGACTGATACCTGTGGGCTTAGAACTTGAAATTCCTGGGTCATAAGAAATGGGGCTAGGACAGAAATCCTGAATCACACACTAGGTGGGGAGTTGGACTTCGGAATAAAACTTGGACATCCAAAAGTCAGCATTCTCAGTGGGTGAACTAGGTGAAAAAAACAACAACAACAAAATAAATTTAAAACCTGTGTGGAAGACTGAAGAGGGAAACAGTAGGGATTCTGGCCTGTTTGACTTTGGCTTCTGCAGGAGAGATGGAGAGAAAAAAATCTCTCATGAGATGTCTTAGCCACATACCTAGTAGCATCCTGCATATAAGGCAGGAATTAATTCCATTCAGGACCTCTAAATCTATAAGCATGAAGTTTAATTTAATGTGGTCCCATTTTGCTGGTGCTTCACTTGGATGAAACAAATGCACATCATCTCTGGATAAAGCATAGCTGAACAGCAGACACATTAAATGGTAGATTAGACACAGCATAAGAGAGAATTTGTGATCTGGTACATAGATATGAATAGGTTAATTAGAACTCAGCCCAGAGAGACAAAGAAGAGAGAGCAAGTATAAGAGTGATCAAGTCTGATATCTAGCTAATATATATCTGATTGGAGTTCCAGGAGAAGCTAGAGAGTATATAGGTAGAGGCAGTATTTGATCATAGTTGAGATTTTTCCAGAACTTTTTTTTTTGGGGGGGGGAAGTTAATCATTTATTGAAGATAAAGGTTTTTTTTTTTAAACATCTTTATTGGGGTATAATTGCTTTACAATGGTGTGTTAGTTTCTGCTTTATAACAAAGTGAATCAGTTATACATATACATATGTTCCCATATCTCTTCCCTCTTGCGTCTCCCTCCCTCCCACCCTCCCTATCCCACCCCTCCAGGCGGTCACAAAGCACCGAGCCGATATCCCTGTGCTATGCGCTGCTTCCCACTAGCTTCTACCTTACGTTTGTTAGTGTATATATGTCCGTGCCTCTCTCTCGCTTTGTCACAGCTCACCCTTCCCCCTCTCCATATCCTCAAGTCCATTCTCCAGTAGGTCTGTGTCTTTATTCCTGTCTTACCCCTAGGTTCTTCATGACATTTTTTTTTCTTAAATTCCATATATATATGTGTTAGCTTACAGTATTTGTCTTTCTTTTTCTGACTTACTTCACTCTGTATGACAGACTCTAGGTCTATCCACCTCATTACAAATAGCTCAATTTCGTTTCTTTTTATGGCTGAGTAATATTCCATTGTATATATGTGCCACATCTTCTTTATCCATTCATCCGATGATGGGCACTTAGGTTGTTTCCATCTCCTGGCTATTGTAAATAGAGCTGCAATGAACATTTTGGTACATGACTCTTTTTGAATTTTGGTTTTCTCAGGATATATGCCCAGTAGTGGGATTGCTGGGTCATATGGTAGTTCTATTGTAGTTTTTTAAGGAACCTCCATACTGTTCTCCATAGTGGCTGAACCAACTCACATTCCCACCAGCAGTGCAAGAGTGTTCCCTTTTCTCCACACCCTCTCCAGCATTTATTGTTTCTAGATTTTTTGATGATGGCCATTCTGACTGGTGTGAGATGATATCTCATTGTAGTTTTGATTTGCATTTCTCTAATGATTAATGATGTTGAGCATTCTTTCATGTGTTTGCTGGCAGTCTGTATATCTTCTTTGGAGAAATGTCTATTTAGGTCTTCTGCCCAGTTTTGGATTGGGTTGTTTGTTTTTTTGTTATTGAGCTGCATGAGCTGCTTGTAAATTTTGGAAATTAATCCTTTGTCAGTTGCTTCATTTGCAAATATTTTCTCCCATTCTGAGGGTTGTGTTTTTGTCTTGTTTATGGTTTCCTTTGCTGTGCAAAAGCTTTGAAGTTTCATTAGGTCCCATTTGTTTATTTTTGGTTTTGTTTCCATTTCTCTAGGAGGTGGGTCAAAAAGGATATTGCTGTGATTTATGTCATAGAGTGTTCTGCCTATGTTTTCCTCTAAGAGTTTGATAGTGTCTGGCCTTACATTTAGGTCTTTAATCCATTTTGAGCTTATTTTTGTGTATGGTGTTAGGGAGTGATCTAATCTCATACTTTTACATGTACCTGTCCAGTTTTCCCAGCACCACTTATTGAAGAGGCTGTCCTTTCTCCACTGTACATTCCTGCCTCCTTTATCAAAGATAAGGTGACCATATGTGCGTGTTCCAGAACTTTTGAAGACCTAATTCCTCAGATTCATGAAGTATTGAAGGCACAATTGATTACATAAAAATTAGATTAAATGAAAAAGCAATTGAGGCCTAGAAAGATGGTAGAAAACCAAAAACATAGAGAAGATTTTTTAATTACCCAGAGCCATGGGGGGAGGGGAACGGGGGCTGGGGAACCAGATTACAGACTTGTCTTCAACTTACTAGGGTTAGACTTAAGATTTTTCAGTTTATGATGGTATGAAAGTGATAGGCATTCAATAGAAAATGTACTTTGAATTTTGCATTTTTGAACTTTTCTTGGGCCAGTGATTTGCAGTAGATACTCTCTTGTGATTCAGGGCCACGGCAGCAAACAGCTCCCAGTCAGCCACTAGATCTCGAGGGTGAACAACCAAGAGGCTTAAAACCATTCTGTACCCAGGCAACCATTCTGTATTTCACTTTCAGTATTCAATAAGTTACATGAAACATTCAACCCTATATTATAAAATTGGCAATACGTTAGAAGATTTTGCCCAACCGTAGGCTAACATAAGCGTTCTGAGCATGTTTAAGGTAGGCGAGGCTCAGCTGTGATGCTTGGTAGGTTAGGTGTATTAAATGCATTTGTGACTTATGGTGACTTTATCAGGACATAACTGCCTGGTTAAGTCGAGGTAGATCTGTACGTACAAAGGAGTGGCAATTAGACCAACAGCCGACTTCTTGAAACAATGATGAAAGCCACATGACTGTGGAATAATATCATCAAGGTGCCAAAAGAAAAAAACTGTCAGCTTAGAAATGTGTAACCAGTAGAGCTGTCTTTCAGAATGAGAGCAAAATAATGTAACTTCTAAGAAGATAAAAACCAAGGGAATTTACTCTAAACAGATGACTATCCTACAGGAAGAGGGAACGCAACCATGGAAGGAAGTCCTATGATTTAAAAAAAAAATGAGCAAGAAATCTGGTAGACATGATGTTAGTTAAAAACATTGAAAACAATATTAATACTGTCTAATTTTTGAGAGAGATAGAACCAAAATTTTGAACAATAGCATATACTTGTTGTTCCCAATCTAT
This sequence comes from Orcinus orca, assembly GCF_937001465.1. Lineage (NCBI taxonomy): Eukaryota > Metazoa > Chordata > Mammalia > Artiodactyla > Delphinidae > Orcinus > Orcinus orca. The sequence goes on from NC_064567.1 coordinate 93,241,977, forward strand.
ATGCTGAGGCACCTGTGGCATCCCCATAAATGCACAAGGGTACCAGAAGATGTTAACATTTTCTAAGGGACACAGCAATATCTATTGTACAGCATGGAATGCTAGCTCAAGGCAGTTTATGGTTTCAGTGTTGAATTGTACTACGTTCCTTTTGATTACATTATTTCTTTTTGAAACTGGGTTTTTGGATGGATGTTTCTGTGAAAAAAAAGTACCAAGATAAAATCAATATGAAGCAAGAAATGAGAGTGAAAGTATTCAGTTTATTCCAAGATCTGAGAAGTTGTGCCATGCCTTTCCTTTCAATTTATGTCTGTTGCTTTTTTCAAATGGCTGCTACGTTATTAGGACACAAATATGTGTTAAGTTGTTTTGACATAATCACTTAATAAACAAAACAAAAGGTTCTTCTTTTTTGCCTAGGAGCATTGTGAAAAAATTACTGAGACATACCAGGAACTGCGAAAATCTGAGAACAACTGGCATGTAATTTGGCATGAGGATAACTGGATTGGTGTTGGTCAGATTTCTGTTTTGTTCAGTTAAATATGCATGTTAAAATTTCTAGAGGAAAAGAATAGTGAAAGTATAGATATATATCTTCAAACTAGGAAATGTGGGAAATCTCAATCAATCTCAAACAAGGCAAAATGGGACTTTACTTTTAACGGTGGGACAGATGGAGGCACTAAGATGCTAGAAATGAATTCAAACATTTTAGTAATCTCAATTCATGTAAATGTGTGAAATCCTCCAGTTAAAAGACAAAGAAAAAATAAGATAAAGACTGTGATTTTTCTATTTTCAAGAGACACACCTAAAACTTAGAACTTAGAAAGGTTGACTGTATAGGCATAAAATGATATATGAAGAAAATAGAAACCAAAATTAAGCTAGTATAACTTTAAAACACTACTTATATGGAATCTAAAAAAAAAAATGGTACTGATGAACCTAGTGGCAGGGCAGGAGTAAAGATGCAGATGTAGAGAATGGACTTGAGGACGTGGCGGGGGTGAGGGGGGAAGCTGGGGAAAGTGAGAGTAGCATTGCCATATATACACTACCCAATGTAAAGTAGATAGCTAGTGGGAAGCAGCATATAGCACAGGAAGATAAGCTCAGTGCTCTGCGATGACCTAGAGGGGTAGGATAGGGAGGGTGGCAGTGAGGCTCAAGAGGGAGGGGATATGGGGATATAGGTATACATATGGCTGATTAACCTTGTACAACAGAAACTAACAGCATTGTGAAGCAGTTATACTCCAATAAAGATGTATTAAAAAATGCATTATTCTGCAACAAGTAACTGCATAATAATACAAATTTCAATTCACCAGGAAGATATAAGAATTCTAAAATTATATGACAAGTAATAAACAATTTTAAGACAGTAAATTTGACAAGTTAGTGGAGTGGTAAAATGCTTGCAAAATATGTATTATTGAAACTTATTCGAGAAAAAATAGAACATTTGAATTGCCCTGTATGATTAAAAGAAGACATTGATAATTAAAAACATTCTCACTAATAAAACACCAGTTGCAGGTGGTTTGTAGGTAAGTTTCCACCAGGTATTGAAGGAAGGACCAGTTAATTCCAATCTTACATAAACACTTTCAGAAAATAGGAAAAGGAGGATTACTGTAGCTCCCTTTATGAATTAAAGTTACTCTTGATACTAAAATTAAACAAGGTCAATACAAGGAAGGAAAATTGCAGGCCAATCTCATGGCAATAGATACAAGAAAATTTTAAACAAAACCTTAGCAAACAGAACTCAAAAATTAGTTTGTTCTTGAAATGTAAGTTTGGTTCAATATTAGAAAATTAGTTAATTCCTCATGTTAACAGATTAATGGAGAAAAATTATATGATCCTCTTAATAAATGGATTAAGATAATTTTATAAAAGTCAACGTCTATGATACAAGTTTTCAACAAACTAGGAATAGATTTCTTAACCTAATAAAGTGTGCCTACAATACCTTGGTGCAAACATAATGATGAAACATTAAGTGTATTTCCTTTAAAACTGGGAAAAAGATAAAAATGCTTTCTACTAAGACTCCACCAATTTACTGGAAATCCTAGCCAGCAATATAAAAAAATCAAATAAAAGGTATAAGAATTAGAACGGAAAACCAAAACTATAATTATTCAGAGATAATATAATTAATTTTATAGAAAACCTAACAGAATCTACAAATTAATAAGAGTGTTTAGGACTTCCCTGGTGGTGCAGTGGTTAAGAATCCACCCGCCAATGCAGGGGACATGGGTTCCATCCCTGGTCTGGGAAGATCCCACGTGCCACAGAGCAACTAAGCCTGTGTGCCACAACTACTGAGCCTGTGCTCTAGAGCTCGTGAGCCACAACTACTGAAGCCTGTGCACTCTAGGGCCCACGTGCCGCAACTACTGAGCCCGTGTGCTGCAACTACTGAAGCCCGTGTGCCTAGAGCCTGTGCTCCGCAACAAGAGAAGCCACCGCAATGAGAAGCCTGCACGCTGCAACGAAGAGTAGCCCCGGCACTCAGCAACTAGAGAAAGCCTGCACGTAGCAATGAAGACCCAAAGCAGGCAAAAAAAAAGAAAAAAGAGTGTTTGCCAGATATAAAATAAAAATTTTAAAGTTAATTTCATTTCTATATGCTAGCAATAAACAAAGTTTTCTATTAAAAAATGATTCATTTTACCGTATCAGCTAAAATAGATTGTTTTTGTTAGGGATAAAGCTAACGAAAAATGTGTAAATCCTTTATGGAAAAATGCTTATACTTTATACAAATATTAAAAACGACTTAAATAAATGGAAATTATTAAAGTAAATGTTTAATGGGGAGTACAGTAACATTAACATTGTAAGGTTATTATTTCTGCCCAATGGGGTTTTCCTGGAATTTGACAGGTTGACGTTAAAATTTATAGAGAAGAGTAAAGGGCCAGGAACCCCTGAAGACAAAGGATAAGGCAGGGGTTGGGTTGAGGACCTTGACAAATGAAACACTGGTACTTACGATAAATCTACAGTGATTTAGTCAGTGTGGTGTCGGCAGTGCGGCAGACAAACAGACCCTTAGGACAGGACAAAGAGCCCAACATGTGTAGAAATGATCTGCAGCAGAGCTAGTATTGCAGAGTCAGAAGGAAAAGAAGGACTGCTCAAAATTGTTCTAAGGGAAAAAACGAAATCAAATTCCTTTTCATGTTATACACAAAATTCAATTCAGTTTTTCAAAAAACAAACTATGGAAATCCAAATTTAAAACATCTGAAAATAAAACTTTTTATTTTGAGAAAATTGTAGATTCTCACGCAGTTGTAAGAAATAATACAGAGAGATCTCATGCACCTTTTACCCTGGTTCTGGGAAGGGTAACATCTTGCAAAACTATCTTACAACATCCCAACCAGGATATTGACATTGATACAGTCAAGATACAGAACAGTTCCATCACAAGAATCCCTCTTGTTGCCTTTTTAAAGCCACACCCACCTTCCTCTCCTCTACTCCCATCTCTTCTCTAACCTTGACCACTAATCTATTCTCTATTTCTAGAATTTTATGATTTCAAGAATGCTATGTAAATGGAATTATATACTATGTAACCCTTGGGGGCTGGCCATTTTCACTCAGCATAATTCCCTCAAGATTCATACAGGTTGCTGTATGAGTCAATAGTCTGTTCCTTTTCATCGTCTGCGAGTATTTCATACTATGGATGTACTGCAGTTGGCTTAATGATTCACTGGTTGAAGGACATCTGTGTTGTTTCCAATTTTTGGCTATTACAAATAAAGCGCTATGAACATTGAAGTGCAGTTTTTTGTATGAACATAACTTTGACTTTATCAAGGAGAAATGCTCAGGAATGCAACTGCTGGGTCGTATGCAGCTGCACGTTTACTTTTTAAAACACTGCCAAGCTGTTTTCCACAATGGCTATCCCATTTTACATTCTCACCAGAAATGTATGAGTGATCCAGTTTCTCTTTGCCAATATTTGCTGTCACTTTAAAAAATCGTGGCCATTCTGATATATGTATAGTAATATCTCCTTGTGCTTTTAATTTGCAACTCTCTAATGGTTAATGAGATTGAACATCTGTTCATGTGCTTATTTACCATCAGTATAGCCTCTTTAGTGAAATGTCTGTTTATGTCTTTTGCCTGTTTTCTAATTAGATTGCTTTTTACTCTTAGGTTGTAAGAATTCTTTATATATATACCAGATTTTAGTCCTTTATCAGATATATTGCTTGCAAATATTTCTCCTGGTCTTAGCTTTTTTCATCCCCTTAACATGATCTTTTGTAGAGCAATACCAAAGATTCTTTTCTAAATTTTATAGTTTTAAATTATTCAATGAAGTCCATGATCCACTTTGAGTTAACTTTTGTATGAGTTAATGAGATGAGATTTAGGTTGGGGTGTTTTTTTGTTTTTTTTCTTCCTAATTGTTCCAATACCACTTGTTGAGGAGTCTATCCTTCTTCCTTTACACCTTTGTCAGGTATTATTTGGGCATATTTGTGTGGTTATATGTCTGACATCTATTCTGTTCCATTGATTTATGTGTTTATCCCTGTGCCAATACCATACTCTCTTAAAGTATATAGCAACTATATAGTATACCTTAATATCAGGTAGACTGATTCCCTTTCACTTTATTCTTATTTAAGCTATTCTGGGTCCTGTGTCTTGCCAAATAAATTTTAGAATAAGCTTCTTTATATACACAGAAAACTTTGCTGGGATTTTGGTAAGAATTGCATAAACCTATAGATAAATCTGAGGAGAACTGACATCTTTACTGCCTTGAGTCTTCCAGTCCAAGAACATGGTATGCTTCTCCATTTATTTAAGTCCCCTTTGATTTCTTTCATCAGCAAATGAGTGAGAAATAAAGCCATAATATTTTCAATTTATGTTCCAATGAGGGATTCATAACTGGGATATGTAAAGAACTCTATGAATCAATGAGAAAAAAAATAATTAAGCCAATAGAAAAACATGCAAATGACTTGAACAAGCGTTTCACTGAAGAAATATAAATAGCTATTAAGCAGGGAAAATATACTCAACCTTATTGGTAATCAAGAAAATAAAATCTAAAGCCTCAATAAGATAATATTTCACAGTGATTAGACTGGCAAAATCTAAAAACTCTGATGATATCAAGTTTTGCTAAGGATGTAAAGCAACTGAAAATAATAATCATTGCTGGTGGGAATGGTTGGTAAACCAATTAGAAAAATAAGTTGAAATTACCTAACAAGTTGAGATGCATGTGCTCTAAGTCTTAGCCATTCTAGCTCTAGGTGTATGTTGCATGAAGAGATGGGTTAATAGCAGCATTGCTTGTCATGGTGAAATAACTGGAAACAGCGTAAGAGCAGAATGAATTAATACATTACGATACATTTGTATAATAGTATACTTTACATTAATGGCCATAATTGGCCCGTGGCCACAAGCTTTGAAATAGATGAATCTCACTAACAATGTTAAGAGAAAAAGCAAATCAGAGAAGAATACATACTCATGATTTCACTGATATACATGTTATAAATAGGTGGAAACAAGCACTAAATTGTTAGAGAAAATGAATATGGAGTGCAAATATTTTAAAAGTAAGGAAATGATAAAAAATTTAGGAGAGTGATTATTTGGTGATAGAGGAGGGAGGGACTGGGACAAACTTGGGGCTTTAAGCATTTTGGTGATGTTCTGTGTCTTAAGCTGGGTGTTGGGTGCATGGGTGTTCATTTTGTTAGCACTCAAACAATAATATATATTATAATACCTCTTCGGATGATTAGTATTCATATTTTTAATTAGAAAAAAGAAGGAAAAGTCTGAGTCGTGTGCATTATTAGCACCAGAAAAAAGGTTACAGTAGTAGTTTCAAAAGAAATAAGAAAACCGAAAATGTCAGCATTTAAATCTGATTTCCATTATGTAAGTAAAGTTAGGCGATTACATGTCAGTTCTTTAATGAATTTATATGTTATTTTTGCATTTTTTGTAGTCATAGTTTTCAGTAACAGTTGAATTAACTTTGAATTTGTTAATTGTAAGTTATGCCTTTGATTATGTAACTTTCCAGGTATTATTCCAAGGTTATTTTCTATTGAGCTAAAGGAATGACTACATTGATAAAATATACTATACAATAAATGAGATTACTCCAGTGCTTCTTTTGCTTCCTAAGGTGCTATTGCATATTTTGAAAATGGTTTTCTGAGTTTTCCCAACGAATAAGAATGCTATGATTACTGTCTTCAAGTGTGGCAGATGGACTGTACATGTGTAATGTGCGTGCCCGTTGTTTCTGCCGAATTCATAGGTCACCCTTTTTGGGTTTTCTTCATGGTTAATGGCCATGATCCTTGCAGAGCTTCTTCAGCATGGCCTCTGGAATGCGCAGTATCTAGGACAGATTCAACATCACCTGGAAAGCTTTAGGAAACTGAGGGAATTGCAGGGCAACAATGGGACTTAAAAACTAAGTGCTTAAAAGTGAATATATTTTGGAAGCCCAGTAAAATAGTTCTGTGTCTTGAGAGCTTCAGGTATTTATTAAAAGCTTAAAACAGAGAACTCCCTACAACTCACCCACCCATATAATGAAGAAACCAGGAGGAGCTACTTGCTACTTAATTAAACAAACAAACAAATAAATAAATAAATTTAATTCAATAGATCCTACAAAATACTATTGAGCATCTACCAGATAGTGCCAGATAATGTTCAAGGCACTGGAAATATAACAGAGAACTAAACAGATATTATGTAATAATAATAGACCAGTGTGTATCATTTAATTCAGAAGTCTCCCTTACAGGCCTATAAGCTTTTTGAGGGCAAGGACCTTGCTTGTTCTGTGACCCAGTTTTTCTTTTCCTTAGCACTTAACAATGTCCAGCACATTCATATGCATTTAATACTTATTATTAATCATGACCGTTAATACATTTAACGTTTGTTTGTCGCATGAGTGAATGCGTCCCAGAGCCACACAGCTCATCCTTGGTGGAGCCAGAGTTTAACCTAGTCTTTCAATAATGATAAACAGTTGCCATTTATTTTGAGCTTACTCTGTCCAAGGCACCGTGCTCACCGCTCTACAATCCTCATCTCACTTAATCCTTACAAATGCCTGAGATACAGGTATCATTGCCCCCTTCTGACTGAGGAGGGTTCTGAGCCTCAGAGAACTTGTGTCTTGCCCAAGGTCACCCTCTAGGTCTGTCCCCTTCAACATCTGCGCTAGGCTGGGACCAAAATCCTTCCTCTTTCCATAGCCTTTATTTCTGTGGGAGCCGGACTATCCTTGGCTACCTGGAAGGGAATGCTTCAGTTCATTAATTAATTGGGCTGCATGGTGCAAAGCCAGCCATTTGGCGGATTACCTGTCCCCTCCCCACAATGAACTGACTGATTTGTTTTACAGAATTGACCACATCAGCTAGTTATTTTAATGGTAAATCAAATTACGCTCATCTACTTTTTTCTTTCACTAAGTGTCCAGCTGGCTAAGAGTTTAGGATCAGATACGCCTAAATTATAATCCAAGGTCAGCCACTTATTAATTATGAAACCTTGGGCAAGTATTTAACCTCTTTAGGCTTCCATCACTTTATCAGTGGAAATGCAGGTGATAGTAATTCTACCTAGTCTAGTTAATCATCTCACTAAGAGGTAACTCTAGCTCCTAACACAGTGCCGGACCCTTAAGGAGTTTTGTTGAGCGATAGCCGCCATTATTATATTTATCATTGTAATTGTCAACCTAATGTTTTATTTCAGTATCTTCTTTGTTCTGTGACTTTTACTGACCTCCTTGACCTACAACCTCAGCTTCCTTCCAAGGTAGACAGAGTTAGTTACTTTTGCTCATTGGATATTACTCCTTCATTATGGAACGTACACTGTTATAAAAATTGGCTCAGGTCTCATTGCCTACCTTCCAATTATAGGCACTTTGAATGCCAGTTCATTCATCTTTTTTAGTCTCAGCCCTTCCATATCGTCTAGTATGTAGGTGCTCTATGATGTTTGTCAAATTGAATGGATAGGTCATGTCTCTATTCATAGTGAATGGGTAGATCGATTATCTTTTGTGCATCATTGTTAATGTCATTGAGGGTATTACATTGATTTTTTTTTGGCATGTTGGGTCTTTGTTGCTGCGCGTGGGCTTTCTCTAGTTGTTACTCTTCATTGTGGTGCGTGGGCTTCTCACTTGTGGTGGCTTCTCTTGTTGCAGAGCACGGGCCCTAGAGCACGCGGGCTTCAGTTGTTGTGGTGCACGGGCTCAGTAGTTGTGGTGCGCGGGCTCTAGAGCGCAGGCTCAGTAGTTGTGGCGCATGGGCTTAGTTACTCCGCGGCATGTGGGATCTCCCCGGACCAGGGGTGGAACCTGTGTCCCCTGCACTGGCAGGCGGATTCCTAACCATTGCGCCACCAGGGAAGTCCCCATTGATTTTTGATAAGGTCTTCACCCATATCATTTGTATCCATCTTTTAATGCTGGCACTCTTTTTATTTGAATATGGCTTGCTAATTCTACTCTGGACTCAGATCTCTTGCTTTCCATAGAGATTTTCACTGCTTATATAGTGAGTATTGATTTTTGTTTTTTTCAACGTTTTTCTTCTTGCTACTGCTGTATTACAGACTTTTTGCTGCCATTCCTGCCATAGGACTTTATAAAAAGACTTTCTCACTTCCACTTCAAATTTCACTTCCCACATTGCTTTAAGGTATACATTTTTCTCTTCCCCCCCATCATTAATACATTACCATTTGACTCTGTCATTAGGCTGTCAATCTGTTAAACTCTTGAAGAAGAGAGACCTTATTTTAAATAGGCCTGATACTGTGCTGGAGAGATGGGTGCAGTGTCTACAATTCTATTCTTGTCAAGAATAGGCTTTTGAAATTTCAAGAAGAAATGAAATTTAGAAGAGCTACCAATCCATGAAAGATCGAAGGAGGATAAAATAAGTAAGAGAAGGACAAAATCCACATCAGAGTTCTTGGGAAGGCCCCTTGCCTTATTTTAAAATAACTAATTACGAAACAAAGAATATCCTGAATGGCCAGACTGCGGATCCAGGCATGAAATTCCCTTCAAGGAAAATGGCAGTTTGAGGTCCCTAAGGCTGAGGGTCCCCATTCCGTTGTTAGTGGTCAGAAAAAGAAGCACTTTGCATTTGAATTTCTTGGTTAAGGTAGTAGAGAATGGGGCGTTGCACCTGGATGAGGAAAGGAAAAGGAAACATTTAGTAACTATTCCCAAAGAAATGTCATACAAACGGTGACAAGTGGCAGTTCCTGCATTTCCGGTGAAGTTAGGATGCGACACAGGCCTGAAGTGCAGCGGGAGAGAGTTATGTGAAAATCCAGACAGACTGCCTGGGTTCTGAGATTCTTGAATATGTTATGAAGCAGAGCAGGACTTGCCCCACAAACAGTGCTGGAGAGTTTTCCAAGGTTCTGAGTCATCAGGCAGGGTTTCCAGGGACAGCAGTGCCACAGCCTCAGTTGTTCTGAGATAATCTGACCTGATGCATGAAGAAAGCCAATGGAATTTGATGGACCTCAGACTTCACATAAAAAGGTGGGTGGCAACCAAGCAGGGAGATAAGTCAATTCTTTCTGAAGATGGGAGCTCAGACTAGCCCATTTGCCTCGTAATTGTATAAAATACTACAGCAAATGAGAGGCTGCAGTTACCTTCCTTTCAAGCGTAAGAAGAATTTGCATTTCTGCTTAAAACTGAACAATTGTCAATGCAAAGGAATTGATCCAGTTAGATAAGAAAGTTTCATATTGGGATTATCACCTATAGACAGCAGTGAGGGTTAGAGCTGAAGGAACTACACTCCTTAAGCTGCTTCCATGAAAAACTTCAATCAACTGCTAGCTTCTGCTTTACAAACTTTGACGTATGTCCCTTGACCTTTAACAACTACCCCTTCACGTTTGACACTTAACGTTTGCTACATGATTAAAATTCAGCGTTAATTAATTTTAACACTATCAGTTAAGTTATATTTAGCTGAGAACACTCACTTTTGTCTTTTGTGAGTAGCACTGCAGCGTTATTACAAAGAGGTAGTCAGGAGGGCAACAGAGATACGAGAAGAGAAGAATGATTCAGTGTGCAGATAATTGTTTCGAGTGAAATTTAGCGTGGTATTTTTGTTCCTGTCCTCAGTAGAACTGAGATTTAGCACCTCGCGTTGGCTTTTAGCCCTCACCCCCACGAAGGAGGAGGCTGTGCTGGGCGGGTGCTGAGAATGAGGCACACCAGAATTAAATTATAGCACAGCTCGAACACCGGCAAGAATTTTCTCTGGCCAGCTCTTGGGTGCAAAACTGGCAATTCCAAAAGAAAGGCAAGGCATCCCTGGAAAGATCTCCTTATGGTGTGGCATCACCCTTAATGGGGAGGTTTGACATGGTCGTGTCAAGAGCATCACCCCCAAAGTGGCGACCATTCCCAAAGAAAACAGTGGAAGCCAGGATGTTTAGCCATAGCAGAGTTATAGTTCTAACCTTAAAAAGTCATCCAGGAGGTTGTCGTATGGATGGCTTATTCCGTAACGTGACCAATAAGCTCACCGGAAATAGATGAAAGCCAAGAAATGTGTCCTCTCTCCCTGAGTATTCCAAGTGAGAAAACATTTTTATTGGTTTATTTATTTCGTGCTCTTTTGCTCTGTGGAAAGATTATGATAAGGATAAGCATGTGCAGATCTTGCTTTTACCTGAGGCTCAAAATGCTAGAGAACCATTACTACTGCTACTCTTTGGGATATTAGCATGAAATTGTGGTCCGCAAGTTCACAGGGCCACTGAAATACTTCTTTGTATGGAACAGGAAGAGAGAAGCTCTGCATTTGGTAGATAGTGCAGGTGAAGCACTATTCATATGTACGTCACCCATATGTGTCTCACTGAAGATCCAGTAGTAGTAATAAAAAACTGAATTTGGGGGTTCTTTGAAACAGTATACTCAGGTAGCCTCCAGTTGTTAAAAACTAAACTAACAAAAGAAGACAACTTTGTAGCATTTTCCTTTGCGTATGACAGAACACTTTGCCTCCAGTAATTCATGTTTTATGTTCTAGAATCTAGTTCCATACCCTCATCTCATCCTTTACCTACAGCTGGAGGGCACTTGATCTCTGGCAGATTTTCTTTTCCTGCCCACCCCCTGGGAAAAACTACAGCCAAGGACTTATGTAGTTTAAAGGATTTAAACTACGGTGCCAAGGATTTAAGTAGCTCTGTTTCCGTAGCCGAGCAATTCAGCATCCAGTCACATTTCTCTTGGTTGGGCTCTGCTAGAATGTCCCTGTCCTAGTAACTGCCTTGAGTCTTAACTCCGAGGTCAAGTCTACCTTGTGTTCTTGATGGGACACCAAATACCTATCTTGGTCCAATGCATGAGATCGAGTCAGCCCTCTAGGATGGGGTTCCTGGCTTTTTGTTTTCTCAGTTGTCTCCATCCCCCTGACTCCAGGGTAGTGGAGTCCTAGTTATGAAACCTAGTCTTATGAGTAAGACCTTGTTACCACTGAGAACATCTCTGGTTTCAGTCTCCTGCTCAGGCCTCTGACCTGGTCCTACGCTGTATTCCCTGTCAGCTGTCTCTGCTCATTGCTTGTCACAGCAGCTCTGATCTGTCTACTTCCCACAGTCACTGGGCCTTCTGGATACTCTGATTCACCTTTCAAACTGGACTGACTCCCCACCCCTTCCGCTGAATAAACTTCCAGGGCTCCAGTTCCTGGTTCCTCCCATCCTGTCCTTCTGCAGTTGACCTTGGCCCAATCCTGCTATGAGGTCTTGCAGGCAAAGGCTGAGCTTTAATATTCAGAGGATCAAGCATAGATGAAAGGGGGAAAATCATACCCTATATTTAGGAGCAAATAACATTTTTAAGGGTGGGAAGACTTTATAAAAGTCAAGTTTGCTAGCCCTTGAGTCTTCTAATTCTTTTTGGCTTCACTGGGTTTAATATAAGATGGAAACATTTTAACCTCAAATATTTACTTTCAAAGTAACATTTCAAGTGAGAGAGTAGCATGGACATACATCTACCAAATGAAAAATAGGTAGCTAGTGGGAAGCAGCTGTATTGCACGGGGAGATCAGCTCGGTGCTTTGTGAGCACCTAGAGGGGTGGGATAGGGAGGGTGGGAGGGAGACACAAGAGGGAGGGGTTATGGGGATATATGTATACATATAGCTGATTCACTTTGTTATACAGCAGCAACTAACACAACATTGTAAAGCAATTATACTCCAATAAAGATGTTAAAACAAATCTGTTTTGCAATATCTTTCTTCAATGGATTGAACAGGTGGCTTTGCATATTCCTTGAGATTGAAGATAATTTTACTTTGTAAGTTATTTTTCTCTCTGTTTTTACATTTTAAGGTGTTGCACAATGGCCTCGTTATGGAGATGAAACATCCGACTGTGGGGAAGATATCAGTCCCAGGTTTGAAAATTTTTATTTTTCTTAACTCTTTCCTTCATGAACTTGTCCCCTGTGCTGATCACTGCAAGTAGTTGATGACCCTCCAAACAACTTGTCAAGACATTATCTAAACTTTTCATTTTGGGTAAAAGGGGAACCCTAGAATCACACCCACAAGCGTGTTTGCTGAGGCTGTGGACTTGTGTCTTCACTCTGTCTGGGTGACAAAAAAATGCTTGTATTACCTAACTCCATTCTGTGGAATCACGTACTCACACAAGTGCTTTATGGCCAACAGATAGATGGCGATAGATATGGAAAATGTTCTGAATTACGCTTGGTTTGTATGAGAATGAGAAAGAAAGACAGGCACCATAGAGGTGGTGTCCAAGCAAGGCTACTGACTGCTCAGGCCAGGGCATTTTTTTTTTCTGAACTGTGGTTTAAGGTATGGATCTTAGCTTTGTCGATCAAGAAACTAAATGTTTTCAGTAAACTCAGAATATATTGAATTTTTGTAACTTGACTCATACCAAACAAACTCACTGAAGACATTTTGGCCTTAAGCCAAAGTGCCAGGTTTTTCACTTCTAGGGAGAAACCTCAGGCCTGACTCTCAGAGCATCCAAACTGTAGTGAGAGCTTATGATCAACCTATTGGCCCCAACAGACTGCACTTCTCTAGTGATCGTGACATTACCGTTCCTCAGATCTGCTGTCTCTACTCTGGTCATTGCTAGAAAGACACTCCACATTCTTGTCCATCGCATCCCTATTTTCTAGGCTATACACAAATCATACACATTTTTTTTTCTCTTCTTTTGACAGAGAATAAGGAAATTAGTTAGAATATAACTTTGGTCATTGTTTTCCTGAAACTATATCCTGGTCGCCTTGCTTGAAATTTGGGTATTTCCCAAATCCCTCAGTCACATCTGTCAAATGACATAAGTATTTACTTCTATAGGTATCAGATCTCATTTCTTGAATAACTGCTATTGTTAAGTTGGTTGTGGGTATAACCTAATAGTAAGATTTGGGATCAGCTGGATAATAATGTCCTAGAACAGATCAGATCATGGCCACTGGCCAACAAAAAGAATGAGAGGAAGGAAGTATGATGAATAAAGCAAATTGAAGGAGAAAGTTCTGATATTCAGGAGTATAAGGAGCGTTATACATGAATTAAGGGAGGTAACTAAGAGAGAGAGCAGGTATAAGCATATCAGAAACTGGGATCACATGTTAACAGGGAAATGCTATATGGCATAGAAAAGTAGTGGAAAAAAAGCATGTTGATAAAAGCTAAGCAAGTCATTTATTCATTTATATTATTGAGTATGTACTATGTGCCAGGCTCTGGGTCCTGGGAATGCAAAAATAAACCAGGCAACTTGGCCCTTGGCCACATGAAGCTCATACTCAATGGAAAGTCATATAGTAGAAGCAACCAACAAATGTTTCTGTAACTGTAAGTCATGATACGTGCAAAGAAGGGGTATGAACAGTGTGCTTCGTAGAGAGTAACGGGGACAGAGGGACCTGTGATAGTTTAGGTTGATCAGAAAAAGCCTCTCTGAGAGGATGACTTGGACACTGAAAATTGAAGGAGAGTTAGAAGTTGACATTGAAGAATAGGGGAAGAGCATTCGAGCAGAGGGACCAGCTTATGAGAAGGCTCTGAGGTGGGAAAGAGCTGGGTATGCTTTAAACGAGAACGGAAAGTGAGGAAAGATTTCTCCAAAGAAGACATACAGATGGCCAACAAACACATGAAAAGATGCACAACATCACTCAGAGACATGCAAAACCACAATGAGGTATCATCTCTCACTGGTCAGAATGGCCATCATCAAAATATCTACAAACAATAAATGCTGGAGAGGGTGTGGAGAAAAGGGAACCCTCCTACACTGTTGGTGGGAATGTAAATTAGTGCAGCCACTGTGGAGAACAGTTTGGAGGTTCCTTAAAAACATAAAAATAGAACTACCATATGACCCAGCAATCCCACTACTGGGCATATACCCTGAGAAAATTCAAATTTTCTTAAAATTCAAAAAGAGTCATGTACCCCAATGTTCATTGCTGCTCTATGTACAAGAGCCAGGACATGGAAGCAACCTAAGTGTCCATAGACAGATGAATGGATAAAGAAGACATGGCACATATATACAATGGAATATTACTCAGCCATAAAAAATGAACGAAATTGAGTTATTTGTAATGAGCTGGATGGGCCTAGAGTCTGTCATACAGAGTGAAGTACGTCAGAAAGAGAAAAACAAATACCGTATGCTAACTCACATATATGGAATCTAAAAAAACGGTACTGATGAACCTAGTGGCAGGGCAGGAATAAAGATGCAGATGTAGAGAACGGGCTTGAGGACACGGAGGGGAAGGGGAAGCTGGGACAAAGTGAGAGAGTAGCATTGACATATATACACTACCAAATGTAAAATGTAAAATGCAACAGTGGGAAGCTGTTGCATAGCACAGGGAGATCAGCTTGATGCTTTGTGACCACCTTAGAGGGGTGGGATAAGGAGGGTGGGAGGGAGGCTCAGGAGGGAGGGAATATGGGGATATATGTATAAACATAGTTGATTCACTTTGTTTGTTGTACAGCAGAAACTAACACAACATTATAAAGCAATTATACTCCAATAAAGATAAAAAAATTAAAAAATTAAAAATTAAATAATAAATAAATAAGTAGTGAAGAAAGAGGGGCAGGAATGGAGACTGAAGAGAGAAGCAGAGCCTCAAGGCCCCACTAGGTTTAGTTTTACTCTAGTTTTAAGCAGAGGAGTGAAATGACACAACTTGTAACTTAAAGCAGGGAGTCAAGTTAGGAAGTTATTACAAGACTTCAGGTTACAGTCGGCATCTGAAATTAAGGACGTGGTAATAGCGAGAAAGAGAAGGGGGTAGTCAAAGCAAAAAAATGTGATCATAGTGCTTTCAGTATGAGAAGACTTTAAAAAGCATTTTGTCCAGTAGTTTTTGACTTTAATTTTTAAACAGTGGAACTGATTTCTCAAATGAAGTCTAACTATCTAAAACAGATCAAAGTCGAATTTTGCAATTGGTAAGTTAGCACTCCAACTCTTTACCTTTTTTCCCCTGCTTTCATCATGCTATACTCCTCCAAACACCTCTTTGGAACCATGGGTCCCTAAAGAATAATTCAAGAAACACCGATCTAACTTAATTCCACAAGTTTACAGATGAGGTCATACCACATTGATATCCCCAACACATGAGAGAATAAGATAAACATTTGAAAGTTAATAACAGTTATTAGAATGATAGTAAGGAAAAAAGTAAGTCAGAGGCCAACCTAGAATGAACTCATTGGATGTAACTCTCTATCAGTCAGATGTGCATTTACTGACTTTCCTTGGTAAATAAATAATCAATCAATCAAGAAGGAAATATTTTTTCAGACTCCTAAAGGAGAATGCATACCTCTTTTGCTCACTTTAATGTATGTGTATCAGTTAGCTATTCTCACAATAATGCTGTGTAACAAATAACCACAAAAATCTCAGTAACATTCAAGCATAAGCATTTATTTATTCCGTGCATGTGGATTGGATGGTAGATGACTGATCTAGGCTGGACTTGCCTGGGTGGCTTTGCTTCTAGATGCAGGTCTGGCTGGACTTGACTCCAGTGTGAGTTAGACCCAGTTCTGCTCCATGTGCCTCTCACTTCTTCTCATGGCAATGCCAGAAGAGCAAGAAGGCAAACAGAAACCCCAATGCCACTTAAGAGCTTTTGCAGAACTAACAGACCCTTCTGCCCACAACTCATTGGCCAAAGCAAGTGTTAGGCTATATGGGGTTGGGGAAAATATATCTCTCTTTTTAAGAGAAACTGTAAAGTTACACGGTGAAGGCATGGGCAGAGGGAGGGGTAAATAACTAGGGCCCAAAATTCAATTTACTACAATATAATCCTCAGGTCTACAGCAATCTCTTTTTAATCTCCTTTTGCAAATTTTTATTTTTGTTTCTTTAATTTTTATAGGGCTTAGGCATCTTTTTGGTATATCTATCTTATTGACTGACCTTATATTCTCTCTATAGAATTACCAACAAAGGAAGTCTCAGATTTGAGATGAAATGGATGTGTTTAGATTATTTTTGGAATTAGTATCTGAGTGTCTGTAGAGGGCAGCACATCCGGACTCCCCATGAAGGGGAGAGACAATTCTGCTCATAGACATAAGATAAGAAGTTGCTATTGTATCTCCTAATTCAGTGTATCCCAGTAAGAGATCACTCAGACAGGATGAGATATTAAATGCAAAGAGAATTTATCAGTAAATAATTTTAAATTTTCCTGTGCTTTGTCCTCTTCATTGATATTATTTACGGATGATAGTTCCACCTTTTTTTGTAAGGAATGTCCTCATTGGGAACCTCATGAATGCTGTAGAAATAACTCAGATTCTCCCACAATGCCTCAGTGAGGCGAATCCGCCAAAACAGGACAGGTGGGTGTAGTTAAAAGTGGTGTTTATGCTGCACTGTTTTCTAGTTAGCCAGTGGACACACATTTTGGGATTCATTAAATGTAGTTCTGCTGATTTACATATATGTCTGCATCTTTATATTTACAGTGAAAATCATAATTAAAACTAATTATTTATATTACCTTTGTTATTAATGAATCTCTTGTGAACAGTACTGAATTTTCTACATGTCGCACTAATTTGCCTGAAGGATTTTCCATCTTAGTCATTATGAGAAATTTGTCTCTTGGAGAACAGAGTTTATGGCACCTTTTTTAGAGATGTGTAAATCCACAGCAGTCCCTCAGATTCTCACATTAGAATTCCTGTATAGGCGAGTGCTCATTGATTAAAACCTTAAAGGTGCTCGTCCACCAATGTTGAAGACACTTTGAACAGGAACGGGAAATTATTTACCTCTTCAAAATTTCTTTCTGCTACTTAAATAATTATTGTCAGCACTTAATACATTGTTCCAATATTTGTAACCATTACCAATATTAAAATAATAAATGAAGTAGTATAGTCCAGACGATCTCCTTTATTAATTTATATCTATTGTAACATGCTCCCTTTTCATATCGTTTCCCACCACCTCCCATCTCTAGTAAACAGTTAAGACAGAAATTTCATTTGTGTATATATATACGTGTCATAGTTAAAACATGCAAACTAGTTAACAGTCATGAATTATCTCTAAATATGAAATGTAGTTCTGCTAATGCTATCATTCTTTCATTCTTGTTTATTAAACTGCTCTCTCATTCGACCTTTAAATCCTATTTTCCAGTTAAAGGTAGAAAGATACAAAGAAAACTAGTTATTAATTGGAGTATAAATGAGAAGATGCATCATATCTCTTTGCCCAGCTTAAGTAATCTGGTGTTCTGTGAGTCCCTGGTGAGTGGAGTAGTCAGTCAGTAGTTTTAGCTCACCATTCGTTTAGTGACAGAAGTGTCAGCACAGTGGGCACAGTCTACTAATTTGCTCATAATTAACTAAGGTAACCTGGTTGAGTGCTAAAACCTTAAACACACCCACACTCACACACACAACTTAACTCACTAAACCTACCGTGTCCCATACGTTATATGAAGCTCTGGTGTTAGGGCTGTACCCAGGCCGGGCCCAGTCACTCATGGAGCTTACAGTTTGCCAGGAAATTTTTTTGTTATTCTGAATAATAAATTCAGAAAAGTGAGATGGGCGTTTCCGTGGAGAACCAGAGGCAACAGCAGGATGGCCTGAAAGCGCAGATGAGGGAGGCCTCACCTAGAGCGTGGGATCAGCAAAGGTGTCCCTGAGAATGAAATGTAAGCAGACACGTGACCTACGACCAGTTGTCAGCTGGGCCAAACTGGTGTGGGCTGAGGGAGGGACGGGGAGGTGCTGAGCGTGGTGCTGGAGGAGCTGAGAAAGGGCAGGAATGGAGATGACCCTGGAGAGGTAGCCAGAGGCCAGGAGAATAAGACCTCAGATAGAGCTAATGGTCACATTACAAACAGATCAAAATGTAAAGATCTATGCTGAGGTCTCAGGTCTCTACTCTCTGGGGGTGAAGTGGGACCCAGAGGAGGAAATTGGGAGGAATCTCAAACGTGGTTTGGCAGGTGTTCTCACTGACTGCTTTTAGGTGTAATTTCTAAAATGCTTCTAACTCCATTGAAAATTTTTATAAAACTTCTAATGTCCTGAATTTTAAACTGTGAAATTGATAAAATTCTCATTTGTTAATTACGGAGGTGAAGAAGTACATTAAAGGTCATACCACATTTCCTCAATAAGAGATGGGCCATCATATAAACATCACATTATTTGTGATTTTAGTGGGAAGATCTTACACTAGTTATCACATTCCAAAGACTGCCACTTTCCACTGAGCCATTCACTAGTTGCATCTTCTTATAATACCACTGGCTATTGGTCTTTTAGCCAGAAAGGAACACGTCCTTCCGGGTACTGTGTAGATGCCAGAACAGCCTTGGTGCTGAGTTCCAAACTTCAAAGGATGTCACTGAAATAGAGTTTGATGCATACCTCTAGTTTCTCACCATAACCTTTTACCAATACCTCCCCGTAAATGTGCACGGTGGTCATTTGATTCCAGCAGCACTTCTGGGAAGTATTTGAGTGGTGAGTGTGTCAGGGCTGTGAGAGGGAAGCCGTCTTCTATCATGCAAAATGATTTTAAATTGAATTACCCTTGCCTGCTGGTCCCTTGATCTGTGTTTTCAGAAAGCAGCTCTAAGTTCTTTTAAATAAAACTTTTCTTAAGTTTTTCCCCACAGTATTTTAATATTTGGAACCTGCAACAAATTTTAGCTAGTGAGCGTTGGATACAGGAAGAACAGTCACCACTATGAATTAATGTAGCTCAAACCAAAGTATTCGAATATTGACATTTGGATTTTTATAGTGACTTTCTAAGAAGCTGAATGTACTTCTTTATTTGATTATCTAACATACTGTATTTCCAGATGTTTTGCAAGACTTTTTATAAGTGATGATCTAAGACACCTTTCTTTTGTAAAGCTCCTGCAGGGCAAAGATGCTGTCATTTAAACTCTAACCAGCACCCTCTGTACCAAGGAGGTACCTAACAGACGTTTTCTGGATGATGATTAGGATAAAAAAGCTACTAGATGAAAAATAACTGAAAAGATGATTTGTGACAATTTAAAGCAGTATGCATTTTTTTATGAACAGATTGACTACCTGTGGAAGCTATCTGAAAGAGATCTGTTTTACTTCTTAGTTTGTTTCCAGCTTGAAGTACATATACTAGACGGAGTCACCACCTAGTCTCTGGCATGGTTGCAGATCTTCCTCTCTGTGCTATCCATGCCTTCAGCTTTCCCCGTTACTTTTAGCTTTTTTTCCCCTTTACATAGAAAATTAGATGATGCTTCTGAAATCACAAATCCTCAAAGTTTAGTTAAATTTCAATAATGGATAACAGCAATGGGGAAAGCTGTCACAAATCTTACTAGGGAAAAAGACAAATTAAAGAGGCACAAAAGTTTCAGCTTGTCTTCCTCCGTAAAGTTTAAATATGTTGGTTCTCATAAGGAGTTCTAAGTGAAACCAATCTGAGAGTGAAAGGTGAGATAACTTATTCCTTCCAGGTAGAAAAATCTTTCAGATGACAACAGGAAGAGTGTGCAAAGTTTTCACATTGTGTATAGTGCATAATCTATGTTCTAGAAAGAGCATACTCCTTCAGGGACCAGGCTAAGCGGTAAGAAAGAGGAAAGAGATGAAAAGAAGGGTCTGTAGTCTGTCAACAGAATGAGAGAGAGCTGGCAGGGAAGTGGATTTTCAAATAGACTAGCCATGGTACTTCCCAAAGTCCTCAATTATTTTTAACTTGATTAAACCCTTAACCCACGGCAATGCCCTGAGAGTTAAATAAATCAGCATATTCTCAGGTGATTTGACAGAGTGCCTGCAGCCTTCCTTGGAAATCCCGTTCCCATGAGGCGGGGTCGTAGACATTGTTACCGTTCAGTGAGAAATGAATAGCCAGAGTGACTTTCCTTCCTAGGAGAGCAGGGAGGAAACAGGAGGAGGGAATAGCATCCCCAGGAATGTCTTTCCATCAGGAACTGGAGAAGCCCTAAGAGGCAAGTTACCATCGCTGATATGACTTAGGGATCTCCATCAACGATGCTTATCTGTGCCATGAGGAAGAAATATTCCGTGAGA
This sequence comes from Orcinus orca, assembly GCF_937001465.1. NCBI lineage: Eukaryota > Metazoa > Chordata > Mammalia > Artiodactyla > Delphinidae > Orcinus > Orcinus orca. Next base: position 93,262,713 of record NC_064567.1, read on the forward strand.
GCTGGGCTTTCACGCTCAGGGAATTCACGTTCCTGTTACTCGGGATGGGAAGGTGGCCAAGATCTCAGTTGTTCCTCTTCAACCATCTTCATCAACTGAGGCGCTAAGATAAGTGCATCTGTCCAAAAGGCCAGAAACTCATGTTCCAAATCAGTCCTGAGTTATCAGTGAAGTTCTGGGGTGCAGAGTTGTTTTCACTATTAGAAATTCATATTTCTAAATATGGCTAAAGAATTTTCCTGGGTGCATACTTAATTGGACTTCTACATTGTTTGGGGTGTTTTCTCAAGTATCACTATGCAGAATGACCCCTGAGGTTAGAGGTGTATTTGACATCATCTGAGTAGACCACTGAATGTCACCCCAAACATAGAAATCAAAGCAAAATAAAAACAAAAATAAAAAGCCACAGGAAGCACCGGAAGAGTGGAAGTCTCAATGATGGTAAAGCATTTCTTGTCATTTTTGTCTTAAAAGGTGGATCAGACATTTTCTGAGATCAATTCTTGAGTCCTTGCTGTATTCGCTGCTGCCAGCTTTCATTGGGTACCCAGAGAAGTCTTTTTCTGGATCTAATTTAAATACTGACTTTATGCTAGATCTTTAAAGAATAAATTAATTAAACGTAATTAGGCACGTGAACTGGCTGGAGAAGTAGAATCGGATACTATGTAATAGCTAAATACAAAAGGCTTGAAATTATCTTCCAGTTTGGACTTCCGTGTTGTGGAATTAACTTGGATAATTAGGAAGTGACATTAACTTTGCCTCCAAGTGGGCTTCAGCCGGGAGGAGTTGCTTGACCTCATTGCCGGGTTTATTTAGGGTTGGAGAAGGGGTCATTTTAGTCCTCTCTGAGGGAGGAATGGCTTTGCTGTCCTCCAGCATTGCCAGGTAGGGACTCTGTGGTCCATGAAGAGATGACAAGTGGGCTGCATCCCAGGGGAAAATTGTTTTCTTTAAGCATGGTTCCGTAAGATGTCAAGATTTACTCCTGTTAAGAAGACTTAGCCAGAGAAAATATCAGTAGAGTTAGCTATCTTCTTATATCAAAGGATTATAGTTTAATTTTGACGAGGCACACACTGTACTGTAAATATTAATAAGTGTTGGTGGAGGTGAAGAAATGGTAGTAAAAGGGTTAAATAAGAACCTTCAGATATTTTAACCTAACCAAGGGGTCATGTGCAATATCCCACTTATGCCATCACCTCCAAACCTTAAGGATTTATTTGGCATTGAGCTGGGTCTTGAAATTCATTGCTTATCTCCTTTTCAGCAGGAGTGAATGCTGTCTTCTCTGTGTTAGCTGTGTACCGACTTTTTTGGGACCGTATCCCCCTATAGTCATATCTTTATCTGGTATGGCATTAGCAGTCACCGTGTCCCTGGGCTCATCCTTTGCGTAAGATTAGGACACTGCCTAGAGGGGGAGGGATGAGGGGCCTTGAAATGCTTCCCAACTTGTCCTTCATCAGAGCATCATGTAAGTCACGGTGGCCATGTGACTCTCAGGGTGGGTGACCCATTAGTCAAAACTACTCAGAACCCTGTGTCTGTTGAAAGTGTCCCAATGAACCCTATACTCCAGCTTATTGCAAGAAGCCATATGCTTTTCAAGCAATTAAGAGAAAACCTGATTTTAATTAGATTAAAAATGAAAAATAAGGTAGTACAAGACGTTTGGGGGATTTCAGAAGAGAGTATAGTGAGATAAAAGCATCAACAAGATGCTGCAGCCACAGAAAGCTAGAGAACTACTACCCCACATAGACTTACAGAATATCCTCAACAGTTTACCTCCCATAAACTCTTCATAAACTGCATTCTCTTGGTTGCTGGGCCTTCAAGTTGATACGTGAACTTAAGTAACTGACTTCACCTTTTAGTGCCTTGTCTTGCTTTGATGACATTGATTTTTGCATTCTTTCAGTTTAAAGGAAAAATGTAATTTACAGTACTGCATATAAGGTATTTTGTGAATAGATTTTAATAGCTTCATTGCCTTGGAACATTCAAATTTGAAACAAGGGAATGCAAGTGAACATCTGTTGAGTAGTTCTCCCTCTCTCTCGCTCTCGCTCTCGCTCTCGCTCTCGCTCTCTCGCTCTCTCGCGCTCTCGTTCTTGCTCTTGCTCTCGCTCTCTCTGAGCCCTTTATGCATATGATTTGTTTAACCTCTAGGAAAATTCAGTAAGCCATACATTATTACGTCCATTTTACAGCTGAGAAAATTGAGACTTGCTAAGTGTTGCAGCACCAATGGGAACCCAGATCTGAGTATCTCTGAAATGTGTCCTCTTTTTCCTATTTCCTACCGTCTCCTAAAGTTGAGCCCAAAAGGAAGGTTGAGCCAGTTATTGAGTTTTTTATCTTACAACTTTAGTCTCTAGTCTAAAGGCTGATTAACATATTTTAAATGTTTCATTGAAAGAGGAGCTTGGAAATTTATTTAAGAATGTTAAAATTCAAGAATTTAAACTTTGAGCCTCTGTCCTTTGGGGATTAAGTTTGGTTTTTAGTCTATTATTGTGTTTTTATGAAAAAAAAAAAAGCCATCAGAAAATATATTGTTAGGCCATTTCGATATTCTCAAGAGCATATAAGTGTAAATGCACCAAAACATGTGGATTACATTTCCCTCAAGTTGTGCTGTTTTCACACATTAACAGAAAAGCAGTTTGAAAGGTGGGGGGGTGGAAATATTTGGGACATATCTGCAGGTTTCAATCATCAAAAGACCCGTGATGTTAAGCTGCCACACTGACTTACCCAGATTTCTCATCTTTGCAGTGACCTTTCTGTGGCACTGGTACTATGTGGGCAAATTTCTTCTTGCTCACTGGGGGCTGGTTTTATTTTCAAGTTAAAGCCAGTTCCCTTCAAGCAACTTTAATTAACGTGCAAACAGTATTGTACTGGTACAAGAACGTTACAGTGATATTTTTTCCAAGTGAGTGGTTGATACTATGGCCAGAGCAGGAATTTAAAAGTTAGGGACTTCCCTGGTGGTCCAGTAGATAAGACTCAGTGCTTCCACTGCAGCGGGCACGGGTTTGATCCCTGGCTGGGAAACTAAGATCCTGTATGCCACACGGTGCTGCCAAAATATATATATATATATATATTAGTGACAAATTCTGTATGATTCCACTTATATGAGGGACCTAGAGTAGTTAAATTCGTAGAGACAGAAAGTAGAAGGGTGGTTCCGCAGGTCTGGGTGGGGGATGAATGGAGAGTTAGGGTTTAATGGGTGAGAAGTCTCAGTTGGGGAAGATGGAAAAGTTCTGGAGATGGATGGTGGTGATGGTCGCACAACAGTGTGAATGTGCTTAATACCACTGAATTGCACACCTGAAAAAAGGTTGAAATGATAAATTTTGTGTTGTATATATTACCGCAATAAAATATATGATTACTAGAAAAAATCAGCTAACTTCTATGCTGTTTTCCCATGTGCCTGGGGCGTATATGTGTGGTGTAGAGAGGAGTGCCTTTAGGCTCCATCAGGGAGACCTGAGTACAAACTCAGCTCTGCCAGAAATGGTTGGCGATACTAGGCCTTCCTGATCAGCCTTCCTGACCTGTCTCAGTGACATCTGTCTTCTCTGCAATATAAAGATCAGACACTTAAGATAATTACGATAATTAAATAACAATTCATGCCAAGGACCCAGCACGTAGGAGTAAGTGGAAGCACGTTGTAGATAATTAATAAACTCTCAGCAGTGTCTACGGTAGCCACAACTCTTGGGGGAAAATAAAACTAGCCACATTATTAGTTATTTTTCAAACATGGGACATTGAAATAATCATGCATATTTCTCTAAGAAATACAGTAAAACAAATCATTCTTTCATTGAACATTTATCTACTCTGTGCCAAGTGCTGACTGACAAGGAGCTCGTCTAATGGGGCGTTTGACAGTGACTAATCAAATGAAATGCAGTGGGGACCGGGGAACCCTGGACCGTCGCTGCCAGATATGTGTGTAGGGCCAAACCAGCTTTGAAACTCTTGGATAAATGTGTTGTACACAGCGTCAGTGGAGACCACAGCAGTGTGAGAGCATCCTCCAGAAACAGCACTGTGCTAGACAGATCGTGCAGGTGAAAATGATTCAGAGACTGTAGATGAGAATGTAACAGCTTGTTTAGGGGGAATGAGAGCAAGACCGCAGAACGGTGCAGCATTTCCAAAATACACTCTGCACACCCTACAGCTTCTTGACGTCCTCATAGCTGTCTCACCAAGAAATGACTCTCTTGTCCAACACCTTTGGGAAGCTGCCTTAAACAAAGGTCCATGGATTTTCTCTACCTTGGCATTTCTCAGATCCATGAACGTTCTAAGACAGCTTTGAGTCTCCAAGAGGGAGATGTCCTGTTTCCTGAAGTTATTTGACAGTGGTGCCCTTTTCTTTCCAGAGCTCTTACTCAGATCCCATGGAAAAGCATTTTGTGGGCCACTCCACTGAGCACGTGTGTCCCTTGGAGCCACATGGAACAGGTTGTAATGGTCATTCACTGGAGAAATTGGCTAGTTGACACTAATAAAAGGGGAGGGAAGTCAAAATAGAAAGCTGCCCATCTTCTGAGGATCAGAAGTTTTTCTTGTTTCTTAGCTCGAGGGACCAAGGGTCCTGAAGAATGTCAGGAGAGGTTTCTTTCTCCTGTGAGGGCTGAACACCCACGAACACCGGGCAGGAGAGGGTCAGCCAGGAGCACAGCCACGGGGTTGTCTGGGTGGCTGAGTGGCTGTAGTGGGAGTGGGGCACCTTTACTTCAAGCTGGTGCAGCCTCCACCCGTGAGAGCCTTGTTCAAAGGCATTAAAAATGGAAATGGATTGAGGGCAACACCGAAGTGCAGATCAGGAACAGCTCACATGGTGATGCTCTTGCACTAGAAGCAAAAACTATCCTGGGATCTAAAGAAATCACTTAAGAAGAAAATGCTTCCTCTTCATTGAGCCTCAGGAAAGCTGCTTTAGTAGAATCCTGCACAATTGTTCGTACTCTAGCTTAGAAAATGGAGTTGATTAAGTGGAAGGAAATTTTTTAAATGTGACAAAGATGATGAGGTGATTAAGGGGTAGGGTTTAAGTAGCAAGATGTGGAGAATTTAAGATGTATGACTGAGTAGCGATGACAGTGGGGTGTATGATAGCTGCCTATAAAGACCCAATTAATTGCCTAATGTGGCAGATGAGAAGAAATGGGCTTTAAGCACCAAAAGGGAAGCTTGAATTGAAGCCTATCAGGGAAACAGTATTTACCCGTAAGGGTGATTCGACTGCCATCACAGCGGAAGTCAGTGGAGTTATTCGGATAAAGATTCAGGATGAAACTTTTCTTTCTTATATCCTGGTGTCAACCTTTTTTTTTCCTTTAAAAAGGATGCATACATTTCATGTTTCTCAGGGGCAGACATTGAAGAATAGAGCACACTATTTAATTTGCTCCAGGATGTTGTGAGATGGTAACAACACTTAGGATTGCTTCAAGCCTCTACATGTGTTTTCCCTTAAGCTGAATTATAGTAATATCCTGGCTGGTAAGAATCATAGAAAATCTGTGCATTCTGTTACACTGTGTGTGGAGATATAGCTTATGATGGAAAGCGTAGTAAGGATAGTTACCATCAAGAGCGCTTGATGACACTAGCGAACTCTTTGTGACTCTGCATTAGGTGCTTTACCTATATAGATGCTAATCTTCCTATGGACACTCTGAGAGAGACGCTAGCATCCCCATTTTACAGATGAGCAAACTGAGCCTCGGAGAAATCACCTAACCTGACCGAGGTCACACGACCAGTAAGTGGCGGTGAGTTTGCATTCAATTCCGAGTGACTCAAACATCCATGTCCTCTTGCTGCCTTCTGAAGGCTTCTTTGGTCATCGCTTTTATAAGCTGGTGACCAGCGGCTTAGCGTGTGAGGCGCTTGGCTTGCGATTTGAGAGTTGGGTGGTCGCTAAGAGCATTACCCGCGCTTAACCCAGGCAGGGCCATGGCTCGGCTTCCCCAAGCAGCTTGGCCAGGGCGATGCAGGGAACGAAGCAGGCAGGGCTAGGCGAAAAGGCAGTTGGTCCTAGCTCCCTGCGCATTCAGAGCGGGCGTATGGAGCAGCTCTGTCAGATCTCAGAAACAGCATCCAGATTTGATTATAACTTCTCTTTGTGGTCTTTGAAGCTTTTTGTTATTCCTTCCCTTGCCTCGCGGAGTTCAGATCGATTTTCACATAAACAGAAACAATTCCTCCTTTCTGAGCACTTCATTGTTGGTGGCATTGTGGAATGTCCCAGGAAGGGGGAAATGGGGCCAATTATAAAGGAGAAATTTCTCTTCGGCTTGCATGTTTATACGAAAATGCCAAAGCCACCAGCTGTCACAATAGCAGGCCTCGGGTAAGCCCTCTTTCCAACTGTCCTGCAGCGCACATACAGCAGGGGGAGATAAATCCAGTAGACCCGATTAGAAGATGCAAAGTGGCATCCTGCATTCAAGAGTTTTACAGGAAATTTAGGAAATGTGCACCTTGGTATCGTTTTTACTTCAGTAAGAAGTTCCCAAATGACAAGCATGGAAATGACAACTCAAATTTTAATTTAAACACCTAACCTCAGCTTACCACTGAAGAGCATTTTCCTTCAATAGAGAGAATGTAGATTGAAAAAAAATTAATTTCACATTCCTATTTATAGGACATTTGAGACAAACAGCCATCCGTGTTGCTGTTACCTCATTCGCCTTTTTTAGCCATCAGGACTGACTGCTTATGTCTTTTACATTCATGGAACGCATTTCAAACTTAAGGAATTCAGTTCCATAGCAGGACCTTAGCAGAGATGATATATATCATCTTGTTTGGCTATCTTTATAATGCTTTCTTCTTTTCTTAAAAAAAAAAATATAAACGGTATATTAAGACTGATGGAAAAACCAGATCTGACAGGAAGGTTAAAAAAAATAAGTTACTTAAACAATTCTTCTGGAATCATTCAAGAGAGTAGGGTGGAGTAGACTTTAAAAACAAGACAATATAATCCTGAAGATTATATTTTAAAATGAAATTTAATTGGAGCCGTTTCACTGAATTGAACCGGTAAGGCCTTTACTCTGTCAACGCTTCCCGTGGAAGTAACCCCAGTCCGATTTCCTCCCTCTGTGGCCTGGAGTTTAAGGTGAGCTGTCAGTTTCTTGGACATGAGCAAGATTACAGCTGGGACTCTCACCCAGCTCTTTAAAGCAGACCACGGGTTGTGGCAGCGTGCTCTTTCGGAGGAGAGAACTTATTATTCCAGTTTTATTTATTTTTAAAAACTTTTATTGGAGTGTAGTTGATTTACAATGTTGTGTTAGTTTCTGCTGTACAGCAAAGCGAATCAGTTATACGTATACATATATCCCCTCTTTTTTAGATTCTTTTCCCATATAGGTCATTACAGAGTATTAAGTAGAGTTCCCTGTGCTACACAGTAGGTCCTTATTAGTTATCTATTTTACATATAGTAGTGTGTAGATGTCGGTCCCAATCTCCCAATTTATCCCTCCCCCCTTTCCTCCCTGGTAACCGTAAGTTTGTTTTCTACATGTATGGCTCTATTTCTGTTTTGTAGATATATTATTCTTTGTGCTTATGGTAGCTCAAGTTATACTCCGAATGGTACCAAGGTTTTCCTCAGTATCTTTTGCCTGTGTATAGCAGTAGGGTCCCTGAGTCCTCAGAAAGTGTAAGTGACAGCTTACTCCATATTTGACATTTGAGATCCATGAGTTTTAATTAGTTAATGTCCCTTCATTTGCAGTGAACTACAGACAGTTTTCTTTCTGTTCTATTTTCCTACATCTTGAATTGTGAAATTTTCCAGTAAGTCCAAAAAAACAAAAGACGTGTCATTTAAACACATTGGTCTTAAACCAAAGCGATAGGAACTCCAAACCAAAGGTAGCCATTCCAGTTGAAATACCAAGATACTTTCTATGACACTGGATTCTTTTCATTAAAAAAACAAAACAAAACCGAACCAAACTTTGCTTGAAGATGATTCTTGGGCTCTTTGCATTCAGTCATCCCTCAAACCCTCTGCCTGGGATCCAGAGTTGGATACAGATGCTTTCAGGGGCAGGATGTTTTAAAAAAGAAAACAAAAACTGTGTGTCTCCCCTGAAATAGAAAATAACTTACTTTTAGGCCTTCATATCATCTATTTGAGTATTTGAGCCAAAAGAAAAATTAACTTCAGAATCAGAGATTTCCAAACCAATGTAAAAAGCACATTTGACTCCTGTTTACCATTGGTTTCCATTGTCTTTATTTAAAGGAGCATAGGAGGTCATAACAAAGAAGACTAAAGAAAGGCAAATAAAGGGGGAAAAAAAACTGGAATTCATGAGGGAAAAAATAGAGTGGATACACATATTTGAACAGTTTCTGAAATGGTCTAAATCTTTCACTTCTGCCAACCACTTCTGCACCTTCTCTTATATGCAGGGAAATGCTCTGACAACCCAGCCTCTTCCAGTGCTTTTCCTGAATATCAGGCATCACCCTCTAAGTTTTCAGCCATGTATTTTCTTTGGACCACTCTTCTTTACCCTTATTAAATACTTCACATATATGAATGGGAAGGTCAACATTTAAACTTTCGTGTGAGGTGGGAAAAAGGGAGACGTTTATTTCAGTACTCTTCTACTTAAACACATGGAACCCTGTTATAACTTCGTATCTTTGCAGTGTAATATATGGTTGAAATCTAAAAGGCGGTTGAAACCATGACACCCCAAAAACTGTAGAAAAAGCAATCTATACCATCCACAGACAAATTCTGGTGCCGATCCTGGTGTTAACAACAAAATTCAGTTTTATATTTTTATATTATAGGTATTAATGCCTGTTGGGTTTTTGTCTGCCCCTAAATCTACATTCCTGCGAATCCTAAGGTCAATTTACTTTTGTTTTTCTAATTAAAATGTAAATCTCAATATGTTAGTGAGAATTAAGCCTTTGAAACATATTTTTCCCCCTATAACACTCTATTAGGACTACTGGATTATTTGAAAATCTGTCAGTTTTTTAAATATCTTTTTAAAATTTTTTAAAATTTTATGTTGGAGTGTATTTGATTTACAATGTTATGTTAGTTTCAGGTATACAGCAAAGTGATTTAGTCATACATATACATATATCTATTCTTTTTCAGATTCTTTTCTCATATAGGTCATTAGAGAGTATTAAGTAGAGTTTCCTGTGCTATACAGTACCTCCTTGTTGATTATCTGTTTTATATATAGTAGTGTGTGTATGTCAATCCCAACTTCCTAATTTATCCCTCCCCCCAACCCTTTGGTAACCATAAGTTTGTTTTCTATGTCTATGATTCTGTTTCTGTTTTGTAAATAAGTTCATTTGTATCATTTTCTTAGATTTCACATATAAGTGATACCCTATGATATTTGTCTTTGGAAAATCTGTCAGTTTTAGACTTTAGTGGATATACATATTTTTATCGGATAGACATATATACATATACATTTTTTTAATAGAAGTAATCCAATCCTATACTTCTGGCTAATATACCCAATTTGAAGTGTATGTGTATTTATGTGACGTATTTGAAAGTGTTGTGTTAAATATTTTAAGTATTATACAAATGTCAGTTATTGTTGTTATTATATATACGAGGTCTACTTTGTGCTGGGGAAAATTTAGTGATGTTAGCTGGAGACAACGGACTGGGCATAGTAGTGTAGGCGTGAAAACTGGAGTCTGTACTTAAGGGAGACCTTATTTTAATAATGATCATTGTATAATACAACATCTCTACCACTAAAGTAAGAAATGTTTGAATATGTACTGTCTGCCTTATTTACTTATTAGGTGCTTTTGAAAATGTTTCAGTGAGTTAAGACCTTTAAGTCTGTATTTTGCAAAGAGAAAAGTTCACCTAAACCATAAGGCTAAAAACAAGTAGATTAGTAGAAATTAACCTATCTTTTTTCTTTTTAATAACATAGATGGTCTCTTAGAATTTTCTAATAAAAAATATAATATTGATTCCTCTACTTGGAAAAAAAAAACCCTCCTTATATACTTCCATACACACAAGATGTGCATCTAGAATGTAAATCATGTGTTTTGTTTTTTTTTAACTCACAAATAACCTGTCTACGTTTATTTATTTTTTATTTTTTCTTATTAGTCATCCATTTTATACACATCAGTGTATACATGTCAATCCCAATCTCCCAGTTCATCACACCACATGTGTTATAAAAGAAAATTATATAATCATGTGTTATAAAAGAAAATTGTATGGTATTCCGAAGCCTTAGCACTCCAAAAACTATCTTAATGGTGCATTTTGAAAAATGCCATTAATCTGAAGGATCGTTCATTGATCCCTGGGTCTTATATCAAACCACAGAGCAGAGTGGCAGGGTTGGTCACCCTAGCAGGATGGAGCAGCCCCGTGATGTAAGAACTTGGACCTGGACACATTCATTGGGGTGGGCCAGCAGAATGGCAGGGGAGCCTGTCCATGGGCAATGCAGAGAATGCCAGCCCATCAGAAGGGGCATGATAACTGGTAAATACGGTGTCGATTTACCAAGAGATGGCAAGGGGCCCTGACAAAGCACACAAACAGAGATTGTAGGTTCAAGGAACATCACAGAACCCTAGCAAACAGTATGCAGTGGACCTCAGGTAGATCCTTCTGCTTGGCAAGGCCTCAGCCACAGGGCTGGAGCTCAGGAGCAGAAGTCAAATCCTGGCGTAAGAAGGAAGAAGGCAAGAGCAAGATGGAATCATCGATTTTCCCAGATTCTGGAAGGACAAGGTGGCCAGAATGGTTTTAAGGACAGAACGAAGCTCCCGGGGAGAAGGCAGAAGCTACTCTTCAAAACTTGAGCAAAAGGCAAGACTTGGGCTTCCCTGGTGGCGCAGCAGTTGGGAGTCCGCCTGCCGATGCAGGGGACACGGGTTTGTGCCCCAGTCCGGGAAGATCCCACATGCCGTGGAGCGGCTGGGCCCGTGAACCATGGCCGCTGAGCCTGCATGTCCGGAGCCTGTGCTCCGCAACGGGCGAGGCCACAGCAGTGAGAGGCCTGCGTACCACAAAAAAAAAAAAAAAAAAAAAAAGGCAAGACTTGGCTTCAGGGCAAAGTCGAGCAAGTGATGGATGCAGCACGCAGTGAGGACTGGACCAGCTCCGCATCTTCTGAGCACAGTCCCCAGAGTTTGCAGAAGTGGGGGAAGAGGATCAAGGGACAGAAAGCCAAGCAGAGCATCACCCAGAACCTGCTTCCAGCTCATGTTGAGCGTTTTCCTCTCTGTTCAGTAGAGTTCAGAGGCGCTGGCCTCTAGCTGCTTAACAAGCTATTTCTCAGAACTTTCTCAGCTTCAGTGGAAGCAGTAACTGCTCCTGGAGGGATCCTGGCAGTCAGTGTGCAGGAGTTCAAGGCTGTTTCCTGCACCCTGAACCAGTCCCCAGGAGTTTCCCGGGGTCCTTAATAGCCACCTGGACTCTTGATCTCTCTGCAGGATATCAAGGTGAAGTTTTAGCTTTCCTAGGCCACTCTATGGGAGTCATCTTTTGACCAGAGGGCAAAGCCACCCAGAAATCTGTTCAGTTTATTTGGATAGCTAGATGCCAACAACGAATATGTCTTAAAGAACCCATACACCACCCTGTCTTTCTGTCGTCATTTCTAGGAAGTGTTCAACAAGACCAAATGGTGCTCTTTAAAAGAATATTTGCTATGAAGACCATGCTGGATGCTTAACAACTGGGCCCTACAGTTTATTTACTTTCAAATAACGTTGCGTTTGCCATATTACAATCCAAACACCTTCACGTTCATTATGGTTTATGCTGCTGGCGACACATTCATAATACCCCTAATCTGTTTATGACATTCCTTTTGTATGTAAACGCCTGATCATGCATCCAAACAAGCATCAGCACCCTGCACTGTCGGACTACCGCACAGTGTACCTGGACGGGGGAGGCATGTGTGACAAATTGTTCTGTAAGGCGAGAGCAGGCAGCAGAGTGAGGACCCGGAACTCAGGTCCTGCCCTGGGCAAGTTTACTAGGCATCTCGGATACAGTGGTTAACTTAGCAAGGCATATGCCTTCGGAGGACAGAGCTGAGACTGTGAGATGTTATAGGATAGGGAATTGGGCTCAAAATAAGGACAAACTTTTTACCTGTGGAGCAGTAAAGAAAAAGGGGAGAGGGGAGTGTAGATTTCCTGGAAAGATAGTGAACATGGCAGTAAGTGTAGAGTTCAATCAAAGTAGACAGTGGGTGGGGACTTAGCGGGAATGTTATATTTAAGTATAGAGTAGAGAATTGACCTGAATGGCTTTTAAAGTGAGTGAATTTTCCATTTTGTAATCTGAATTTTTTGCCTGATTCCCTGCTGTGTAGTAGGCTGAACAGTTGTCCCCAAACATGCCCATGTCCTAATTCCTGGAACGTGTGAATGTTACTTTATATGGCAAAAAGGACTTTGCAGATGTGATTCAGTTAAGGATCTTGAGTTAGGGAGATTATCCTGGAATATCCTCAGGATAATTTTATAAGAGGGAGTCAGGAGGGATTGGAGGCAGAGGAGAAGATGTGATGGTGGAAGCAGAGGTGGGAGTGATGTGCTTTGAAGATGAAGGAATGGGCCACAAGCCAAGGAATGTAGGCAGCCACTAGAAGCTGAAAAAGGCTCTGCTAGAGCCTCCAGAAAGAATGTAGCTCTGCCCACACCTTGACTTTACCCTGGTGAGGCTCATTTCAGACTTCTGACCTCCAGAAATGTAAGAAAATAAATTTGGGTTGTTTTAAGCCACTAATTTTGAGATCGTTTGTTACAGTGACAACAGGAAACTAATATACCTACCTTTCTCTAGACTGTGTTTGGAATTTTATTTGAGCCCTAAGCAAGCTAGCCAAGGCCAAAATACATACGTCAGTGAAAGAAATATAGCCGTCTCACTCTCCTCCCCCAATACCAGTTATAGGTTCTTAGATTGAGCCTTATGTAAAGTTGCTCCTTTATGATGGATTTTTTCCTTTTTAATTTACATATGTGTTGGAATGACTTCTGTGCATGTGTAATTAAATCCAAACGTCTTAGCATGACGATCAAGCCTGCTACTTGCCCATCTATTTCCTTCCTGAACCCCTGTCATGCTGAACTTCACAAGTTTCCTTAAAGCACCATGCTACTTTGCCTCTGTTATTTTGCATGTGTTGTTTCCTCTGTAGTGAATGGCTTTTATATTCTGTTTTGTCTAGATAACTTCTGCTCGTCTCCATCAGGATTATGTTTAGCTATATCAGAGACCCCAGATAACAACGTTATTAAATAGAAATTTAATTCTCTCCTGTGACAATTCGGAAGACGACAGTTTGGCACTGGTGTGGCATCTCAGCTCTGGGATGTCCACAAGAAATCAGGCTTCTTCCAGCTCATTGCTCTGCCTCCCCTAGAGTATGTCTTAGTCTTCATAGTACAAGATAGTGTTTAGAGCTCCAGCCATCACATCTATATTCCAGTCAGAAAGATGGAGGAAAGCACAAAGAGGAAAAGGAGCACATTCCAGCTGTCTTCTGGGGGAAGGTTCCTGAAAGCTATCAAATTATACCTCTACTCACATACATTAACAAGTACTTAGTCACTTGGAAAGAGGCTGGGTAATGTAGTTTTTATCTTGGGGTGAGGGATGGCATCGACCATACTAAATACCAGATGCTCTATTTCTGTGGAGGAAAGAAAGGGATATTAATTGACAACGAACCATTATCTGTCACACTATCACTTAAAACTCAGATTATGTGGTTCCTGTTCTGAGAAGATGTTCCTTACCCCGACTGTGTTAGTTGTCCCTGCTCTGTGCTCCCATACATCCTGTGAATACTTTACCTGTGTCAAATGCCTTTATTACCTTGGCTGTCTGTTACATGGGAATGTGAACAATTTGAGGCAGGAACTCGGTTTTTGTCACTGTATTACCTAGCAAAGTAGCTATAAAAATTTATTTATATTGAGTGAATGAATAACCCCAGAGTTTTCAGATGGCAGCATCCAGAAATTTTGAGATTTGAGGAGATACTTTAATTTAAGCTGTACTGTAATTTATGCTCTTAAAATAGTTTTGCAACAATTCCTAGGAAATTATTTAAGAGTGTACATCCAAACATGTAGCCAATGCAGCCGTGTGTGTGTATGTGTGTATTTTATGGTTCTAAAAATTAGAATTCTGCATATGACAAGACATACAGTAGTACCCCCTTATCTGTTTCACTTTCCACAGTTTCAGTTACCCGCAGTCAACCGAAGTCAATAAATATTAAATGAAAAATTCTAGAAATAAATAATTCATACTTTTTTTGGTTGTTTTTTGGCTGCACCGTGCAGCATGTGGGATCTTAGTTCCCTGACCTGGGGTCGAACGCGTGCCCCCTGCAGTGGAAGCATGGAGTCTTAACCACTGAACTGCCAGGGAGTTCCCTGCACAATTGATACGTTTTAAACGGAGTGCTAGTCTATGAGTAGAGTGATGAAATCTCGTGCCATCCTGCTTCATCCTGCCCGGGACATGACTCACCCCTTTGGCCAGCGTATCCTGCTCCATACTTGGTAGCGTCTTGGTTATCAGATCCACTGTCCTCGTATTGCAGTGCTTTTGTTCAAGTGACCCTTAGTTTACTTAATAACGGCCCCAAAGCACAAGCGTGTGATGCTGACAATTCGGATATGCCGAAGAGAAAGCCTAAAGTGCTTCCTTTAAGTGAAAAGTTCAAAGTTCTCGAATTAATAAGAAAAAAAAAGGTTCTTTGAGGTTGCTAAGATCTACAGTAAGAACGAATCTTTTATTCATGAAATTGTGCAGGAAAAAAATTCCTGCTAGTTTTTCTGTCACACCTCAAACTGCAAAAGTTATGGCCACAATTAAGGTAGAAAAGGGATTAAATTTGTACAATAAGATATTTTGAGAGAGACTACTTTTGCATAACTTTTATTAGAGTATGTTGTTATAATCGTTCTATTTTATCATTATTGGGTTTTTTTAAGTGTGAATTTTTTAAAAATTTATTTATTATCTATTTTATTTTTGGCTGCGTTGGGTCTTCATTGCCACGCGTGGGCCTTTCTCTAGTTGCGGCAACCGGGGATCTTTCACCGCGGCGGCCTCTCCTGCTGTGGAGCACGGGCTCCAGACATGCGGGCCTCGGCAGCCGTGGCACTCAGGTTCAGCAGTTGTGGCTCACGGGCTCCAGGGCACAGGCTCAGCAGTTGCAGCGCACAAGCTCAGTTCCTCTGCGGCATGTGGGATCCTCCTGGATCAGGGCTCCAACCCATGTCCTCCGCCTTGGCAGGCGGATTCTCAACCACTGCGCCAGCAGGGAAGCCCTATTATTATTGTTAATCTCTTATTGTGCCCAATTTATAAATTAAACTTTATCATAGGTATGTATGTATAGGGAAAAAACAGTATACATAGGGTTTGGTACTGTCTGAGGTTTGAGGCATCCATTGGGGGTCTTGGAACTTATCCCCCATGGAGAAGGGGGTGGTGATACTGTACTTAGATTTCCTTTACATTCCCACCTCACTTTTCCCTGTAAAGATAGTTTAGAAAAAAATGTGATCAAGGAAAGTTTATGTCAGTTTAATCCATTAAAATGCAGCAGATTGCATGTGGACCCTAATCTGTATTAATGTAACCAAATTATGTAGGTAACTGTAACACTATCCAGTTAAGAGGTAGACTAATAAATTTATTGAGTAAAAATCTGTTGAGTGATAAAAATGCATAATTTTGTTTCTAGCGATCTTCTGATATCGCTCTTTTCTGAAATGTGCTTTAACAGTGTCATGAGATCATAAATACTAGAAAGGTACTATGGTCTGGAGAAATCTAGAATCCTATAGCACTCTTTCAGTTCAAACAACTAGTTTGACCCTAGTAAGATTAAGATTAGATGGGACAGTAGAAGTGTCATTATCGTTCTCAGTATACAGGTCTTCATTTTTCTTAAGGATACTCTTTTGATCATTAACAGATATTTATCATCTACTGAAGAAATAAAATACACCAGACTTGAAAGTCAATGTAATAAAAAAAAAAAAAAGACATGATACTTGCTCTTAAAAACTTGTAATCTTGGGCTTCCCTGGTGGCGCAGTGGTTGAGAATCTGCCTGCCAATGCAGGGGACGCGGGAGGATCCCACATGCCGCGGAGCAACTGGGCCCATGAGCCACAACTACTGAGCCTGCGGGTCTGGAGCCTGTGCTCTGCAACAAAAGAGGCCGTAATAGTGAGAGGCCCGCGCACCGCGATGAAGAGTGGCCCCCACTTGCCACAACTAGAGAAAGCCCTTGCACAGAAATGAAGACCCAACACAGCAAAAATAAATAAATAAACTCCTACCCCCAACATCTTAAAAAAAAAAATTGTAATCTAATAGGGAAGAGAGATTTTATTTAAAATGGTAATGTGTTACAGTAGCTATCAACTGAGGTTAACTGAGGGAATGACTGAATGACCATAAGAATCTGGGAGACCATATTTTAGGGTATTCTATGGAATTCTTTTGTGAATTACCTGTTCATATGTTTCCACGATCCTCTACCTCAAGAATTGTTAGAGTACAGTTAATTAGCAGAGTATTTTTCAACTTGCTCCTTAAAATTAGGGTGACCATATGTTCTAGTTTGCCTGGGACTGTCTCAATGTACGCCTGTTGTCTCAGCATGATCATTAGTAGTGCCCCTTTCACTCCCTGGAGTCGGCCGTACATAGCCTGCTTCTCCATCCTCAGCAGGATGTACGTCCCTCACTTCTCCCTTCTTCCTCCCTTTCCACACCAAAAGCATGTGAGACTAGGAAAGAGGGCAACTTACTCTTCCTGAAAGCTCAGTTTCTGGCTGTGGTTCGGATTTTCCTGTTACCACCTGCTGAGTATTAGCCCATACTCAAGCCTTGCAGATTGTTTCAAGTTCCTGTGGTTTGTAGATAAAAGCCTTTATTCTTTGGAGGAAAACGTGCTTCTGGTTTAAAAAAAAGATTTCCATGTTTGAGTTCACAAAAAAACATTTCTTTAAATTACTATTAGATCATCCAGCACTGGATAGATATGCTTTTTCCAAATTCAGTAATTCGATCTACTGTAATTAATTTAGCTTTTGGCCTTTAAAAATCTTTTTTTTTCCCCCTGAGGGAATGAGTTATTGTACAGAGGTGAATATCCTGTATTGATTTATCAATCGATGGACGATAGATAAATCGCCAGAGCTTATCCTTTTTGATAATCCTTTTGAAGTGTTTTTCTTATTCGATGAAATTTTATAAAATGACTTAAATGCTTGGTTGGCTTTCTTAATTAATGTGGTTTGAATAAAATGAAAAGTTTTCTGTTTTTATAATCATTAAGAATGCTAATTATTATGTTTTAAATAAGTGATGTCTTCATAGACTTAGGAGGCATATGCGGTTGTTTGTCCTTTTGCTATAATCTTAAATTAGTGCTTTTTAAAATTAGCATATTGTTCTTACTTAAATGCTTCAAACAGTCCCTCTTTTGCCCTTATGAGTTGTTTCTTGCTATCTGCTGCAGGTTCAAAAACAACTTCAGTATAGTGATCGGAACTGTAAATAAAATCCAGGTAAATGAAACTATGATGGGGAAAATCTGTGGGTTTTTATGACATCACTTTTGGCTGCACGGAGACATTTTTGCTTGCTTTTTGTCTGTGTTCCAGGTAGTTAAGTTTGTAGAATAGTTGACCTCTAGATAAGTAAAGTGTTTTTGTAATTCCATTTGAAAATTAGTGTGGAAAATTAAGGTGTGCACCCCTATGGAGAAAGTTGAGGTCAAGTAATTCATTCCTGAAGCTGTGCGGTCATAAAGATTCACATATGGGGCTCAGAACTACTATTAACCAATCAAATCGCTCCCAGAGGGGTGCTCACTTCCTAGGTCAACTCTTAAAGCACTCCACATAGCCATTGTAGTCTTCCAAATACTTGCTTGGTGGATGGACAGAGAAACAGGAAATCAGAGTGAAAATGGATGCTATAAATCTGTTTTGTACAGAAATGTGTTGAACAACTTTTAGTGAGGGCAAATGTACTACACTAGATTTTAGGATTCCACAATACTGCCTAATTCATCTGGGAAACAAAATCTTTCTTTTGTTACACTTGGGTTTTTTTTTCTTCCCCTAATTTAAGACTCACCAAAATTGTGTAAAGTTTGTGATTATTTCAGAGTTTTGGAAATCAGTCTTGCTTCCCTTTTATCAAAGGTCCCAAAACAATCCTTCTACAAGTCACAGGGGAGATAAGGAGTTCTATAAAGTAGATTTAAATTGTCTAGTGAGTGCCCAAACATTATTGCTGCCAAAAGAATGCCTTCAAAAGTAGCAGGCAAAACAAAAACTGAAAGATTGGCTCTAATTTATATAAAAGAGAACTCAGTAAGTACAATATATTACATATTATAAATATCATATTTATATATAAGTATTATATGAAGTTAAGATGATTCACAAATACTATATAGATTATTTAATATATATCTGTATATATCTATCTATATCTATATCTATCTATCTATCTATCTATCTATCTATATCTATATCTATATATATATATATGTTGCCTTTTAGAAATAGATGTTAAACATTAACCCTAAAAGTTTCCCAGATGTCAGTTGTTCCAGGAAATTAATTTGGCATTTTCTCATCTCATTATAGAGATGAGGAGACAGCTGATCATGTGGATTTTTGCTACAGTTTGGTTTTTAGAAGATGCTCACATAGAACCTGTAGGTCAAAGACACTGTGTCTTGCCCAAATGCAATTAAATTTCCTAGCAGTTATTTCTGGTGTTGATGGTATTTGAATACAGATTATAAAACCTTGAAAAGACTTCTGGGTTTTGATTTTATGTTGTTTTTTTGCTACAAATTTCATATTTTCAATTACCCCAAATACTGCAATTGTGAAATATAACAACTAAGGCATTTTGGCAAAAAACACAGATTTGTCCTGATCCTCAAGATGTTAAGTATCTTGAATTTTCATGGTCATTAGTGTTCTCCTGTTAGTAGCATTCAGGAAAGAAGGGAGGAAAAGTTAAATAAAATGGTTCACATCTTTTAAATTGCAAGACAATTTGGTGCTTCAAATGGACCAAATGCTTGTTTTGGGAAAATGCATATTTCACATATTTCACAATTCGATACTTATTTTTGGTAACAGCTTGCCATACCATGCAATTTCTTTTCTTTTTAATTAATTAATTTTATTTTTGGCTGTGTTGGGTCTTCACTGCTGCGCGCGGGCTTTCTCTAGTTGTGGTGAGCAGGGGCTACTCTTCGTTGCGGTGCGTGGCCTTCTCATTGTGGTGGCTTCTCTCGTTGCGGAGCATGGGCTCTAGGCGCACAGGCTTTAGTAGTTGTGGCGCTTGGGCTCAGTAGTTGTGGCTCGCGGGCTCTAGAGCGCAGGCTCTGTAGTTGTGGCGCACAGGCTTAGTTGCTCTGCAGCATGTGGGATCTTTCTGGACCAGGGCTCGAACCTGTGTCTCCTGCATTGGCGTGTGGATTCTTAACCACTGAGCCACCAGGGAAGTCCCATACCATGCAATTTCAACTGTGGTATTACTGGGGTTTGTTTCTGCAAGGAAGAGATAGCAAAAACAAACAGATCAAAAAACAAAAACATTTATTTGAGAGCCATAAGAGTTGCCCGAATACCTCTGAAGGTTTTGAAAATAACCTACTTTACCATTAATAGCCATTAATGTAACTTGTACTAAAAGGAGGTGGTCTTAAGGGCCAGCACATTCTAATGAGCTGTGCTCGTAATGAGTGGGGTGTCCTTGGTCCAGTTACATACCTGACTTACAAGTAGGTGTAACCACTGACTTATACCTGAAGGCTTTAGCAGGACATGGAGTCCCAGTTTTTCTTCCTGGAAAGCGAACATCCACAAGCATTCTCAGTTGACAATACTAAGAGTTATATCTATATGCTAATAGTTACTATGCATTGAGTACTCTCTGTCAGACATTGGATCAGATGCTTAACATACACTATTTAAAAAAATATTCTTTCATCTTGCAAGGTAGATACTATTTTCTTTGCTTTAGGGATTCGGAAACCAGGGTTCAGATTAAGGATATGTTTAAGGTCACACAGCTGGTGAGCTACAGGACCAGTGTTCCAGCTGAAGTGAGTCTGATTCTGTAATCACTGCACTGTACCAACCTTTTGCTTTCCTTTTCCAGTGGGGAGAATCTGGTCTGATTTTAGACAGATGCACTTTATCCTTTCAGAGGGCAAGCCGAAGATATTAAACTGTCTCCGGCTTAAGTGTAAAGTAAGTGGATTATTTCTGTACTTTATCCCCTCTCATGAAAGTATAAATAAGCCAGTATAGGTGCAGTCTTCCCAGTTCCTTTGAAGAAGCAGCAACATAGAATCAAGTCATCATATAATGTCAGAGGGAGGGGCTCGATACATATTTTGAACACAGATGAGGCTTTCAGAAATGGTTCAGCCTCTGGAATTGTTACTGCACTTCTTTTCCTGTTTCTAAAGTTTCTGCTCTGAAGACTCTATTCAGTTGAGATACACTGTCCTTCAGACCAGTAATTTCCTGACCACTCACCTGAGCCCCGCCCACCATGAGCCTTTGCCAGTCTCCTGCCGGGCCATATTGCAGTTTTCCAGGAGGTGCCCAGCGGTTGCCTTGATCCTGTTCTGTCAAAGTCAGCTGTGGAATCCAGGTGTCTGAGAGCTAAAACAAGTCAGCTCCAAATCAAGTCTTATATTCTATGCCCAGAATCTGCTACTGATTCACATCGGGACCTTTGAATCAGTTTTTCCTTGTCACTATGCCTCAGTTTCTCAATTATCAAAATAAGGAAAAAAGAAAAAAAAAACACACATATGTTCTGAAGGGAGAACTTAGCCTTGGAGTGAGAGAATTTTTGAGTTGTTTTAGGACTTAAGCCCAAGTTTATTATATCATTACTTTTTATTTTTCTCATTTTTATGGTTATTTCTCTTTAACTGGCATATGATTCTTTCAAATCATGAGAAAAACCTTACTTCTTGGATTTGAGTTTTCATATTCTTCTGGAAGTTTCAGTTATTAATTAGTTACTGTTACTTTTTCAGAACTTAGAGGCAACATTTCGTATCAATGTTATTTTCTGTATATTATTTTAGTTTTGAATGTCAGCACCTCTATCTGGAAGGGAAAGTTGAAGCAGAAAAGTTTTGGGCTCAGCTTAAAAATGCAGTGTGCTAAATCAAACACTTGCCGATACATTTAAGGTGTAAACTAAAGGTGATCAGTTTCTAGCACGCTGGCTCTTTTCCATACCCTGCCTGTGCCGGACATTGCTAATCGATCCTGGGTTCTTTCTTACCAAGCATAGAGACCATTTGGCTTTAAAGAACCCTTCTTTGCACAGGGCTCAAACAATCATTTGGAGTTGGCATGCAGGATAAAATCAATTTGTCATTCGTGGAACCATGCTCTGTGTAATAAACACCAAGACAAACAGATTTTTCTCCTCAGGGAGCACGCTGAAACCTTACTGAAAAGATACTTTGTAGTAGAGTAGAAATCCACTGAGAAGGCCCTAAAGTTCTTAAAAGTTCTAGAAGGGTGTCATGGGGAGCTCATCTATGAAAAATACCTTGTGAAGAAATGAAGTTTTGAGTTAAAAATCTCACTAGCAGAGGCAAGGATGAGGAGGTATTTGCTTTTCCACTGTAGATGGCTTTTCGTTACACTTCATCGGGACAGGTTGCTTGGATTCACACTCACCAAACACTCACAGATCTCATATCCTTGTGCCTGGACCCAGATATTAGTCTCTAGGGATTGTTCCTACTTTTTTTTTTTTTTTTTTCTCCTGAGCTTGAACACAAAGGCACATATGGAGGGATGCATCAGATGGGGCGCTGTTACCTTTTCCATGAGCATCAGGAGTACTCCTCAGGAAGTGGTAAAATGAACCACTTAACATTCTTGTTAAGTCTTAGAGTAAAAAGACATCAGATCCAAAACGAATAGCTATATCCCTATCTGTGTCTCCTTGGTGGGATTTCTTTTCGTATCCATTGGCTTTGTTTTTGTCATCTTTTAATCTAAGTATGAGTAGTATTACATTTCAGCGACACTTCTTGTTAACTTGAGAGGAAGAATGACCAAATGGCTTGAAGTAGTCTAAGCAACCAGGAGTTGCACTAGGGGGCGCCCTCTTCCAGGAGTCCTGACGTTGCCCTGGGCCTGGGGAGAGCTGTGTGTGCCTGTTGGTGGATGCAAAGGTTTGACTATCCCAGAA
This sequence comes from Orcinus orca, assembly GCF_937001465.1. Taxonomy (NCBI): domain Eukaryota; kingdom Metazoa; phylum Chordata; class Mammalia; order Artiodactyla; family Delphinidae; genus Orcinus; species Orcinus orca. The sequence goes on from NC_064567.1 coordinate 93,285,090, forward strand.
GGTCTTTAATCATTTCCTTGGGGGCCTTTGTTCTTCTCAAGGCTCTTTTGGTTACAAGAAACAGACATGCACTTAAGTTGCCTCACGGGAAGCAGGATTTATTGAAAGTTTGTGCGTGGGAGAAGCTGAATGACCAGCTTCAGCAAGGGCAGAAGCTGAGCTGCACCAACCTGGCATCTCTGTCTCTCTGAATCATCATGCCCTTACTCTCCTCTCCCTTTCCCACCTGGCTTCCTCTGTGCATCCGTAGTCACTCTCCACTCATAAATCCAGCAGATGCTTGACCCCTATGGCCACCCCAGCTCCGCCTACCGCTACCTGTTAGTTGCAAGACTTAGCTTCCCACCTCTGATTCCACAGAGAGAACTTAGACCACTTACCTTTTCCAAGCCGACCCACTGATCATAATATCACACAGACGGAGACCCCTTAGCTCCCCTTGAGTCAGGGCTCTATTGGTTTAATCAGCTATGGCCAGAGGTTGCAGAATCAGACCGTACACATCATAGCTGCCTCTGCAGCCTCTTCAGGATACCAGTGCTCCCAGCGCCCTTACAGGTATGAGCATAGAATGACCAAGGCCAGAATTAGAATCGTAAGAACAAATTGGATTTGCCTGGGGAAGAGTGTAACAGTACAGGAGCCAGCCGCTTCCAAAGCTGGCTCCAGAGGGTTGACAGTAGGTTTAAAGTTATGTTTAGAAATTTAGACCATGTGAAATTTACATCCATCTTCACTATGTTTTTCCTCTGGCTGAGATAGAATCCTTTCAGAAGCACTCATTTTTCCTGTAAGTATTGCCATTGGCTTATCTCATAATTTAATGATCTAGGAATGCTCTCTGTCACCCAAAGGTAAGGGGAGACTACAAAGAAAGGACTCTACGTTCTGCTGTACACTCTGTCAAAGATCAGAAAATAATCAGTGGATCATAGGCTTGGAGGCTGAGGAGTATTAATTAATATTGTGGACCTGCTTGGTAAAAAGCTTATGCTTTTCTTACCCTGACCTTTCTAATTCATGATACATGATGTTAGTAGCAACTAGGGATCAGACCTGAGAAGTCAGTTTTCTTTTTTTGTAGGAACATGTTTCTGTGGTAGGTAAGATGAGGCTGAGAGTCTTGGTTACGGCGGAGATTTTCCACTCCACTGTTATGTTCTGGATGGCTTTTACCAAGTACAAGTCAAGCCATGATTACAGGCCATTTATCCAGCCCCTCTGGCCTCCTTCCAGCCTCCTAAGAAATGCTAACATGGACATTGACCAATACTCTCACCCCCTACCTTGAGAAGAGGACGTAAGTAGCACAGTGAGCCTGTGAGTAGCATCCTTGAAGAAACAGATCAGGCAGGATGGCTCAGGGGTCTGAGATCCTGCGGGGTCCTGCTTGTTCTGTCTCTGTTTCTGACCTTACCTTTGAAAAAGTCACCCAACCTCTTTCCAGGTCTCAGTTTCCTCATCTGCAAAATGGGAATCAGTTCCTCTCGATGACCTCTAAGGACCATTGTGAGGTTTGCTATTAATGATGCTAAGAATGCTTGGAACTTATAAATATTTCCTAAGAAGAGCTGGTATCTTTGCTCTTGCTAGAAGATTGGAGGAAGTATGCAGCATCTCCTCTGTTCATCTGTAATTTAGTCAGCTTGTGTACAGACTGCACTGCATTAAACGCTGAACTCCGATCCTAGTGTTTAAACGTATTAAATACAAAATATGAGTAGTATAAATTGTGTGAAACACTTTGGTCTCCTACTTGGAGGCCTAACAAGATTTTGATGCAGGGTCACCACAAACATTATACAGATGCTGCTAAGAGTAAGTGGAAGTCTTTTAGTCGGTGGCTGGAAGATAGTCTTACAGCAGAAGTACTGGAAGCCCATCACTGGGGGATTTATAAGTGGGCCAAGCAAAACTGAGGGGGACCAGTCTGCACTGCTCATGGGTGGGCAAGGCCTGGAGGTATTTGTTTATTTTATTTGCACATTAACTTTTATAATGCTATTCCTCTAAAGAGCACAAAAAAGCTTTACAGATAACAGACTCCAAACTTTAAACTCTTCATCCCCCAACAGCTTTGTAAGGGTTTGCTGCCGTAATTAATCAAAAAGAACATCCACCTATTTCTCCCTTTAGAAAAATAAAACTTTAAGACAAGGGAATTTTCCATTAGTGTTTAGGGATAGAGGATACCACTGCATGTCTCTTATTTCTGAGCTCTCGGTTCAGGGTTTTCATTAATAAAAATGCAATGGGTTTCACACGCTGGCTGAGTAAAGAGGAACAGAGAGCCATGGGGGGGCTGCGAAGAAGCCATGAAGATGATTCTCGACTCCCATTGTTGAACGATAACCATCGTGGTTCTCGTTATCCACAGATTCTTTAACTGATGCATTTTTCTTTCTTCCTTTTTCCAAAAGAAGTGGTCCTTTGTTGCCCTCCTTTGCTCTTACGTTTGAGTAGTGACTTGTGGTCTCTACATCACTACCCTTTGTATTTCTCCGAAGTCACGTCGGGTGCACCGAGTGAATGTTTATGGTCTAAAAGAAATATGAAGCTCTTTGCCCCTTTCCTTTTTACATCATGCTGGTTTTCAGTTTCATCCTGGCCTGTATTTTTCATTTTACTATAAAAACCTAAGGTCTTTAATATTTTCCTCTGGGGCAAAGCCCAAGAAGAAAAGGAACGCTGAAGAGTGGTAGAAACTGTTGACGGGGAAAGTTTGAAAATGACCGTGTTTCGTTGCAGTTTTCAGAAACCGTAAGCTGACACAGAGAAACCTCGGTAGTTACACATATCAGCCCACTCCTCTGTCCTCTGAGGAGAAGGGAGAGATTTATAGAGTCCACAGGGGCTGGGGCCACATAACCCAGTTTGAGCTTAGAAGGCTCTAGCTCCTTAATGCCAAGGAAAATTTTGGAAATGATTCTCCTTTACTGACAGTACCCTCATTACTGATTGTGTAGAGTAATTTATCAGGCATTTCTTAAAATAAACCCTTCATTTATACTAATAGGACTTGGCAGGAAGGAAAAATTGGCAGGACTTGGAGTTCCTAGTGTGGGTTTTTTCTTTTCTATTTTTTTAAATTTTCTTGTCTTTAAAAAATTTAAAAACACCAACGTCGAAAAGTTTTAAACATTTTGGGGAAACAGTTTGAAGTTCATTAAAGCATAAAGGATTACATTATAAATCTTCGAAATGGAAGAAGGGAAATATTTCCAAGGATGAAGTTCACCAAAAGAAAAAAGAAAGTACAACATCACTGATTTTATCTTTCTGCATTCTTTGGGCATTGGGTTCCTCATGTTAAAGACTTTGTTACTTAGTTTTGGTGTCACATGGGCTTTTGAAGAGAGCTCATCTCAGTTTTTCTTCTCCATGTACAGTTATAGTCTCCTTCTCCTTGAAGTGGTATCAGCTAGCTGTTTCTCTTTAGTTATGCACATAATGTAGCAGTGTTGTTTATATATACCCAAGATAGTTATTCTCAAGGCTTTCTGACTGCATATTTTTAGCCTTGGGCTTCTGACAATACATTTCCATCTTACACTCCCTTGGAATTAAAAGGACATCATCAGAATTGATAACCTTTCCTCCTTTAATACAATGATAGCCATGTTATCATAATAAAACTTACATAACAATCGAATCTTCAGGCTCAGGAAAAAATGCTTCAGTTGTCCACCAGCACTAGGGATGAGCCAGGACTAAGAAACAAATTCTAATAAAATGGTCTGGTTTCTGGTACAGGGTGTATATATATATATATGTATATATATATATATATATATGTATATGTATATGTACACATATATATATATACATATATATATGTACACATAGCATATATACTTATATACACATTGGTACACACATATATTTGTGTGTATATATATACACATATATGTATTGTAGTGGAGTGTTGAGTTACAGCATGGGTTGAGGCTTTGGCATACCCGTAGTTGTATGAGTTCAGACCAAAACAGAAGGAATAAATGTTTTCTGAGAATGAATGGAATTCTTTAAAATTTCAGGGCTAATGTGGCCCAAGTGGAACGTACAGTAATGAGGAACGTACAGTAACGAGTTAGCAATTGTTTCCCTACCACTGAATTAGCAAGTCTACCAGCTTCGCAGGCAAGACTACTTCCTTAGCTTCCTTAGCTAACTTTTTAACATCAAATGGTAGTTATCTCTCTTTTATTTTAATCTTCTTTCCTATCAAGGTGTTAGAGCTTGTTATTTGTCTAAAACTCAATTTTTAGATTGTTATGTAATATTCAAGCTTTTGTATAATTGATATAATGTTTATGCCTTCCCCAAAAAAATGTCTAGAAGAAGGAAATACATCAAAATATGAATAATAGTGTTATGATGTTAAGGATAACAACTCTTTCTGGGTGGCAAGATTATGGGTAATTTTTAACTTTTTTAGTTTACTCAGTATTTTTTTCTAAATATTTACAATATTACTTTCACATTTAGAAAGAAAATATTTCCAGAAAAACAAGAGGAAAAGGTATATACCTTTTTTAGAAGTACAGTATAAATAAATAGAACGTTGTTTTTCCTAGGAAGTTTAAAGTATTATTTTTTCTCAATACACATTTATCAGGGTTTTACATAGTGCTACTGTATCCTTTATATCCTTATATTTATTTTTTTATATCCATACTTTTTAAGTGTGCTTTACCAATTCATCAATAACTTCTAATTCTTAAGTTTTCTCATACTTTTATTGCCAGTATAAACATTTTTGCTTTGTTTCCTTTCTTTTCACTTTCAGACAATCTAGTAAGATAAACCTATGCAAAAACTTTCAGGTATCATCACCAGTTTATTTTGGTTATTGTCTGTGGTGTATGACATAAAGAAACTAAACAGTAAATACATGAGATTTGTAAGTTTCCTTCCTTTCCTAACCAAAGGATTCAAATAAAATCTTTAGCAGAAGTGCTCCTGCAGCCACCAAACTTCGATCATTGCTTTTAATTTCACACTAAAGCACTAGGAAAAGCCTAGAAAAAAAAAAATTGAGGACTGCATGTATTTGGATTGGCACACAGGTTCATTGGGTCTGAAAATAATAAGGAGAATCCAGAAAAAAATTCATTGTTGTCAAGGTTAAAAGTGGTGCCATGGGCCTCATTCTTTGCCCCTTTCCAGACTAAATCCATCTCATGACATTGCCACATTCTTGTTTAGCAAGAGCAACAGGAGACTGGAAGAACACAGTTATTTCACGATGAAGGTTCTTTTTACCCCAGTAGCTTGGGACGTCCAGCAAACTCAAGCACTTTCATTCTCCTCCTTTATCTAGTCTTTCTAACAACCAGTTGCCTTTTCCTTCCCTACCATGCCTTTGTGGAAAAGGGCAACAGTCAAGAGGAATGAGTGAAGGGATAAGCTCCCATGTGTAGCTCTTCCCACACCAGGGCTGTGTGGTTACAATGCTGTTGTCAGATACGGGTTTTGGTTGCTTCTGCCCTGAGGAAGGTTCATCTTGATCAGGCGTTTCTTCCTGGTATCAGTGATTAGTCAGACCTCCAGCCAGAAACTGGAATGGAAATTGTGTCTTTTGTTAAAAACTCTGGATGGGGACAACATTCTGAAGCTTACGTGTGGAGGCCAGCTGGTGTTAGGAAGGGGACGTTGGGCTTCCTTGTTGGTGGAGTTGCTTTAGTTCTTGGGGTCTAAGTAGTCACCCCCTTTTCAGGGAATCCCATACAGAAGGGGATAGGACTTTCAAACCCCACAGGCCAACTGACTCTGACACAGTCAGAAAGCTTTTCCTAATCAGCTTGTCTGTGTGTATCAACTATAATTCAATTAAAAAAAAAAAAACAGAGAGAGAAAAAAAGCTGAAAATAACAAAATGGCAACAAAAATGAAAAATAAAATATTCTCCAAGGAAAATGGTAAGAATAAAAAACTTTGAATGTTTAATATTCTTATTTCTCCTTTGTTCTTCTTTAATATTGAGGAAGGAAACTTCAGACATTTTCAGCCAGTGTTAGCTGAAACTAATGAACAAAACTAATTGGTTCATGTCTATTTTAGGGCACTAAAGAGAGAGGCAGTAAGCGGTGCCCAGGAGGGGTAGTAAGATGCCCCTTCCTTGTGGTAGACTCTCTGTTCGGTGCTAACTTCTGAAGGCCCCTGACTATGTCCTACTAAAGGAAATGGCCCTTGGTGAATTATTGAGAAAACATACCAGTGTTGATGTGGATATGACTGAATGTCAGTATATTTAGGGTGGGATGCTAGATTTGCTCTCGCCTCTTAGCTTCTCAGAGTTTTCCTCAGTTATTCGACCTGGATCGCTATGATTTACTCACACAGGAGGTTTTAGGGCCTGAGAAAATTGATTCATGCCTTTTAAAATCACATAAAAGTAATTTGCACCAAAAAGCCAGTTAGATTCTAAGCTTGTAAAGGGCAATGGTATCTTTATTTTATTTTATTTTATTTTATTTTGATGCCTCAGTGTTGAGCATGGGTGTGTGATTCAATCAGTGCTTGTTGAATGAATATGTATTAAATTGTTGAGCAGGAAAAGCCTTTTACAATGCTTGGATATTTCTATCCATGCCTTTAGCACCTTCTTCTTAGTCTAAAAACCTAGTATGGCAAGTTGGTATTAGCAAAATGGTTTGAGCCTGGTTTCAGAGCAAATAGAAGCAGATAGTTTAGAGCAGTTGTTGGGCGAGAGTGATCTCAGAACCTTGTGAAAGATTATTTCTGCTCCACTCATCGGTGTGTCTTTGTAGTTATCTGAGACTTAAGCTCCTCTGATGATGTCTCCCTTGGACAGGGCTAACAGCATTCTTGTCATTCTCATTTTCAGTGTTTCAAGTGGACCATTCAGCACTGCTTAGGTCATTCTCTTCTCACAGCTATTTCTAACACTTTTATATCATTAAAATCCTACATTACTAAAGATTAAATTCGGAGGACTAGATTCACTTGCTTTGGGGAGGAATTCTCATAGACTAATCCCTTATTAATACCCTGGGAATTCCTGATCTCTTTGACCAGAGGGTGCCCCTTCTTTGACCTCTGTCTAGTTCATCTTTTCTGTAAAAAGGACTGAGGGAAAAAAATAAGTTTAAAACAATTATGAATGTAATACTGAAATGACTTAGAAATTCCTTGTTAATTATTGGAACGGCATTATTAGACGTGATTAGAGTATATGCAGTTATTACTCAGACTGTGGTCAAATGGAAAGGACATTGAAGTAAGAGTTAGAATCTGGCTTTTCTACTTACGTGTTTTGTTACCTTGAACAAGTCACCAATTAGGCTGAGCTTCCATTTCCTCGCTCTGAAATAAATAAAGCTTTACTTGCTGTCAGAAATCAATAATATTAACATACATCTATCTATAGGATCCCATAAAGACAAGGTAATAGTGCATATTACATCTTGATGGCAAAATATTTTTGTAGAGACCAATTAGAAGGGAACATTCACATTTCTAATCATGGCCAACAGCTAGGTGGTTTTAGTCTGTCAATTCCTGTCTTGCCATTCTCCCCAGGCCCCCCTGATACTGATAAATTTTGCATTTTCTGTGTACATTTTATCAGCTGAAAACTGCCTCTCAAAGTGAACCAGAATGTGTACAAAATTGATATGAACTGTTTCGTCTATAAGGAAGCATAAACTGCTTTACTGTCCACGGACAAGAGGGCTGTTCTCAGGTTCACTTGGTCTGACTACCTGTTTTTCACTAATTCTTTAGGGGTAGGAAGCATGACTAAATTAGCTCAATGAAATGAATTCCGACCAGCTGGCAGTCTTCCTGTATCTAGTAACCCAATCATTACAGTAGTTTCAGATGTGTCAGTCACAAAGCAGTTTAGTCCTAGTTAGACAGGATAAATTTGATATTGAGATTCCTTTGCACCCAATTAGTAACCAGGAACTTGAGGTAGATCCAAGAAAAGCCTCCAAGCCTTTTTTTTCACAATAGTGGAAAAAAGTGGGCACTAGTAATACATATATAAGCACTTTGCCCTTTCACTTGCAGTGCACGGCACCATTTCCAAAGCTGCATATGAAGAAAAAAATTTTAAAAGTTAAGGCATTAAAAAAAAAAAAGTTAAGGCATTAAAATATTGCATGCAATATCCTCTAAATGGGTCAGTTTCAGCGTGAAAAAATATGAGGGAGCAGAGATTTTGCCACTGCATTACAATTTAGCAAAATCATTGCTTAGGCTTCTGCTTGTATTTTAGTTCAAAGCAAAATAATTTAGCTTAATGAATGCCTTGAATCTCCCTATAGAAAGTTAATAAGTGAAATATTGATTAAGGCTGGTAGGAAACACAACACAAAATTCTCATATGTTCTTGTGAAACTTGAGCATGTTATCACAGACGCATAATGGCAATAATACACTGAGACCACAGTTTGAGAAGTAATTACTGTGAATAATAGAAAAATAAAGATGGCCACTATTAATGGATTTGCAACGATTATTTTCTGTAAGACGTGTTATAGAGTGTTCTTATTTTCATGTGTTCAGCATAGCATTTTTGATTAACAAGAAAAAATTACCTCAGCTCTGAGGCTGGCCTTATCGGGAATTATTTGCCTTAACCTGGCAATTAGGTTTGATTTTAATTATGTTAATGAAAGGTAAAGATATTCATAGACTAGAACTTAAAATAGAGTTCATTAGCAGAAACAATTCTGAATATTTTTGCTAATTATATTGTTGCATATCATTCAGATAAATGAAAAAGCCATGCCAAACAATTCTCTATGGAAATAACCAAGAGGAAAATAGAATTATTCCCTACAACAAAAGAAAAGACAAACGTGGCTCTTGTGTACGCAGGAGTGGTATTCAAAATACTTAACCACAGCTAAGCCTGGACCCTCGTCAAAAATGGTAGGATGCTAGCCTTGACATCAGAGCAGTACTGTTGAAGGTACATCCTGATCAGCTGTTAGACCTTTATATTTTGGATCATTAGAAAGTTCAGTGGGATCCCAAGGAGGTATAGAGGGCAGCAATTATTGAGTAATGAATATATTGATATTTCAGTAACCAGTATGGATGTACCAGTGCACACGAGCTGAATATCAGCCGTAAGGAAATACCTACTAACCCGTTAGTAAACATCTTATTCATTTTCCAGTGAACTTTACAAATGGAGTCTGTCTAACTGTGGCCTTCACCGTCAGTATTAATTTATTAGCCCAGGGCAGGTACAAAGAAAGAAAATACCAGGTACAATGCTATATAAACACCCTTTGGACATATCTGAGAGTTCCATTTCTGATAATGGGAAGATTAGCTTGTAGTTTACCAACCCTCAGTTGAATAATAAAAATAATAAAAAAGTTTGGTAGATTTAAAAAATCTGTTTGAAAAGCACTGAGGAACTACCAAGAAAGCTAGGACTTCAAGGGTCAACATCTCAAAGGGAAGGGAAATGTACAAAAGTGACACCTATACACTGGTTCATTTTGCCCACCTAAGAAAGTACCATTTTTGATGCACAGCATAGAAGCCCACCAGAAAGTGGTTACTTAGAGCTTTCACCAGTTTTACTGGGTTTGAGTTTAGGGATTCTTAAGGCAGTCTGCATTAAGGGGCCAAAATCTCAGAGAAAAGTGAATATTAGAGATAAACATAAGAAGACTAAAAGGTGGCCAAAAGAAGGCAAACCAGCTAGGGATCTAGGGACCCAGGGATCGACATGGCAGTGAGTTCCCTGGGATTTCTTTTTGCCTCATGTATCCCCAGTGGGGTGTTGAAGAAGCTGGCAACCAAATAATTCTAAGACAAAAAAATCCCACAAAAGAATGAAAAAAACAAGCCCCAAGAAATGCCTGTTCTCTCTTGCCAAAGGACTAGAAAAGGTGCAGACCAGAATGACAGAAGGCTTTTCGGGCTTTTCGACAGTAACCTCCCTACTTCACTCAAATACACACACATACACACATACACACACACACACAATCCCACTCCCACCTCTGTCAGGAAAGACAAAGTAGGAGGCCTAGAGTTCTGCCCTTACCCAGCTGAAATGAGAGCCTTTCCACAACACACACCCATAATAGGTTGGTGTCAGAGAAGGCCAGGAAGGGTGCCTGGACCTTCATTCCTGCCTGGCTGTAATGAAGACAGCCCCCATGGTGAAAGTGGAGACCCATGAGGAACATGGACGTCCATTCCCACCCAGTGGTCACAAGACATTCTTCCCCATCCATGCTGGAGTGGTGTCAGAGGAGGCCAGGTAGAAAGCCTGAACTTTAATTATCTTCCAGTAATGGTAAGCCACCCGTTCCACCTGCCATGTCACTGGAAGCTACATGGATAGGAGTAACCAGGCACTCTTTTTTCTATGGGCCAGAGTGGTATCTGCAGAGGCCTAGTGGGAACTTGAACTTCCACCCCTGCTTAGCAGTATTGAGGAGATTTCTCCCATCTCTTTTGCCGCCGTCACCACAAGGTGTCAATGGAGACCAAGAGGGGAATATGGGCTTCCACCACCACCTCGAAGTAATGAGGCAGTACCTCCTTTCCCCTGCCATAACAGATTTAAATAACATCTAGAGTCTTGTAATACCCATGATGGTCTAGGATACAATAAAAAATTACTCTGCATCCCAAGAATGAGGAAAATCTCAACTTGAATAAGACAATCAACTGACGCCAGCACTGAAGAGGCACAGATGTTGGAATTGTCTAACATAGGTTTTAAAGCAGCCATCGTAAAAATGCTTCAACAAGCAATTGCAAACACACTTGAAAGCAAGGAAAAAGTAGAAAATCTTAGCAATGAGATAGACATCTATGCAAAGAAACAGAACATATAAGGAAGGACCAAAGGGAAATGATAAAACATATTGAGCCTATAAAGTTTCCATTTCTCTTCAGATGAATCTCTGTGTGGGATGGGGTATATATTCAAATTCAGACATTTCTCACATTTGTGTCAGATTTTACTTCCCAGTTGTCCCTCTCATGTTTCTTCCTTCTCATCATGGTTCAGGTAGGGCTGCTACCTTCTCCCTTGGTCAATGAGGAATCATGAGTCTATTGAAGCCTCCTGATCAAAGAATTTAGTTCAGGGTTAGACACATAACCAGATAAGATAATCAGAGAAAATTCTGGAATTCTTGCTGGAACTATTGGCAAAGATACCTCTTTTTCATCTGGAAGTTTGTACCTCCTAATCTTCTTCACCTATTTTGCTTGTCTCCCAAAACAAAACAGAAACAGACTCATAGAAACAGAGAACAAACTGGTGGTTGCCAGAGGAGAGGGGCTTGAGTTACGTTTTGAGTTAGGTCAGTTGCTTCTTAAAAAGCCCCCCCCCCCAAAATAGAGAATTCTAAAGAGAAAATATCTATTTTATATTATAATTCTATTGATTAAAATATAGAAAGAAATGGATTTTTTTAAGATTTTTTGTTTTTGATGTGGACCATTTTTTAAAGTCTTTATTGAATGTGTTACAGTATTGCTTCTGTTTTATGTTTTGGTTTTCTGGCCGTGAGGGATGTGGGATCTTAGCTCCCCAACCAGGGATTGAACCTGCACCCCCTGCGTTGGAAGGCGAAGTCTTAACTACTGGACCTCCAGGGAAGTCCCAGAAAGAAACTGATTTTTATCCTGTACCCTTTGTTTCAAAGCACTGCACTAGGTATTATACTGATCAACTTACCTAATCCCCATAAAACTCAATGTGTGGTGAGTGTGATTTCCACACTGAACAAATGAGTAAAGAACAATGCTCGGAAAGGTTAGGAAAGTGTTCAAGTTCCCTTGATTAGTAAATGCCGGAGGTAAAATTCAAGGTCAGGATGGCTGATCCCAAAGACTGCCTTCAAAGGAAGATTTATCTGTGTGTGTGTGTGTATATATATATGTGAGGAAGATAGAATGTACTGCAAGTAAGTTCTCCATCATTGAATTTGCACTGTTTGTTGCACAACTTTTAGATATATACTAATATGAAAAACCGAATACTTAGTAAAAAGCCAACATATAAAGAGAAGGATTTTATTAAAATATCTTTGCTCTGAAATTCTAATTCAGATTTAAAGAACAATTCCAATGGATAATAGAATAACAGGATGGGCAGTAGAAATTATTTTCAGACAAATAAAATTAATTTCACTGAAATAGTGAAATAATTCAAGAATATTATGTCACTACATCTTTACTTATGGGCACAACTCTGATCACTTTACCTTGGAAAAATATAAATTTGAGATATCATCGGTGATTTTTTCAGGAGCACTCCAACTTATAGGGTGATGAAAAACTGTATGAGTGTGATCTGTTTTAAATAGAGCATTGTATTCTGTCCTCAGACAATGACTGATGGTCATTACCTCCACCTATAAGCAATGAATTAAATTGCTTTTTTGATGCCGTCCTTTTATATGCTAGTCAAAGAATATTACGAATGATCGAAAAGATTTATAAAATGAGGTGGCTGAGATTTGTTCTTATTTGTTTCCAGCTGAAAGCATAATACACTTAATGCTTCCAGGATATGGAGATGCTAACAGATGTCAAAAGAGCAGAGAAAGCTATTTTGCAAAGATCGTTCAAAAGCCAAACAAAAATCTTTTCTCCTACAAAATTCATAAACTTTATTTATAAGACATTAATTATATTTGACAGAAAATGCATTTGCTGTTTACATAAAATGTATCTTTTCAATTAAGAAAATAAAAGTTGTTATGAAAAGGTAAGACCACTGGATTAAAATTAGTGTAACATAAATTTGTCTTCATCAAATAACCGTTACTGTAAACTATTTGTGTCACTCTTTACTGTCTATACAACATAGAGGAGTAATTTTGCTTAAAGATGGAAACAAAATTATTAAAAATTAAAGAATGTTTTTACTGGCTAGTTTGCTTAACCATTGTTCTAACTGATCTGTTTCCAGGAACTACTATTTCATGCTGGATATTTTATTCCATAAATGCAGGGACTGTGGATTTACTTTAGTGATCAGAGGTCTGTAAGGCTTGCTAACTAGGTCAAGTTGGTATGCTTGAAAGAGTAACCATAATGTTGCACATTAGAATTGTTTGAGAGCAAGATGGTAGTTTGAAGGAATAAATTTCTTAATACTGTTTCCATAGGTCCCATGTAAACAAACAGTAGAATGTTGGCAAGTTTTTGCAGTCAAGGCCAATGTTTTGTTTTGGTTTGGTTTTTTTGTGGTACGTGGGCCTCTCACTGTTGTGGCCTCTCCCGTTGTGGAGCACAGACTCTGGACGCGCAGGCTCAGCGGCCATGGCTCACGGGCCCAGCCGCTCAGCGACATGTGGGATCCTCCCGGACCGGGGCACGAACCCGTGTCCCCTGCATCGGCAGGCGGACTCTCAACCACTGCGCCACCAGGGAAGCCCCAAGGCCAATGTTTAATAAAGGCAGGAAGGAATAAAAAATGGAAATATTATTCCTGGATTTACATTTTGTCTTACCTCAGTTCAAATTCTTACTGTTAAAACAATCTAAAAATATATTTAAGATCTCACCTGGGCTGCCACCCTGCTCTTATAAACATGTTACTTTAATGAATTGGTTTGTTTCTGACAGATGCTCCCTTTGGAATTAAGAATACTATGAACACAGCACCTATTTGGCCTTACACGCTTCTATCTTACTTCTCTGTCTTGTTGGTCTAGTCTCTCATTTTTCTGGGGAAATTCCTCCCCCACACATGGAGATTGTGAGCAACCAGTTTGGTCCTGCCCCTCTGGCCACACTTGACTGGTTAAGGGTTGACCTGAGACGGGTAAATAGAAGGCATTACGTGAAATTTTGCAATTACAATGGAAGAGAGAGTTCTTGTCTGGTGGCCAGAGCTGCATTGATGTGATTTTTTTTAAGTCACATTAAATCTATACATCTATCTTAAGACACATCATGACTTTAGAAATATGAACATGTGCTCCTGTCTTAGAATAGAAAAGAGCAATGTATATTAAAAACGTTTTCATCTGAAACAGGGCTAGGGTGGAGAGCTAGGGAGTTTTACAGAGGCAGTGTCACCTGTGCCCATCACAATCCCGTCCAAGTACCGTCAGCCCAATTGTCAGGAGGCTCCTGAAGCCATTGACCTTGTCCACAACACTGGTCATTGTCAACAGACTTGAATATTCTGAGCTTGTATTGAAAACCATCCCTTTGGTGAGAGAAATATTTCAAGGGTTCTTCAATTGACCTAACTCCCCTTGTCCAGATTCTGCATTCACGAGCAACCTATCAATTCCCCAAAAGAAAATATGCTGATGGAATATACTGGACTTAAGGTAGCTGTCTGGTCCGTGTGACCATGGTTGCAACAGTAATGATATCCTGTCTCTAGTTAGTCACTTAACTGATCAGCTTCTCATTTGCTTTACTTTGTTTTCATGATTGCAGAATATTTTATGTGGTCATTTGCACCGACTAGTAGCATACCTTGGCTTCACTTTTAAAAAAAAATTTTATTGGAGTAGAGTTGATTTACAGTGTTGTGTTAGTTTCAGGTGTACAGCAAAGTGAATCAGCTATACACATAAGTATATTAAAAAAGGGTATAAATGAACTTATTTACAAAACAGAAGTAGAGTCATAGATGTAGAAAACTTATGGTTACTGGGAATAAGTGATGGGGAGCGATAAATTGGGAGATTGGGATTGACATATACACACTACTATATATAAAACAGATAACTAATAAGGACCTACTGTATAGCCCAGGGAACTCTGCTCAATACTCTGTAATGGCCTACATGGGAAAAGATTGGCTTCATTTTTTGCTCTTGAAAAGTCGGCTATCTGTGTTCCTTTGCAGGAATTTTTTTCTCTTTCTCTCTCTATTGCTCAATTTAAACTTTTTTCTTGGCCTTTTTCTTTCTTTCAGTTTTACTGAGCTGTGTCTAAATATGGATTTATTGATTTTTTTTCATTATTGTCTTGGAATTGGTTAGGCTTCCTGAATCTGAGAAGTCATGTCTTTCACCAATTCTGGAAAATTCTTCCAGTGTTGACTCTATATTCTCTCCTTCTGGAGCTCCAATTAGATGTGTGTTAACCCTTAACACTTTATCTTTCATGTCTTTTAACTTCTCTTTCATATTTTTAAATTCTTTGTTCCTTCCATTGTATGCTGAGTAGTATCTTTAGTTCTGTTTTGCAGTTGATTAAATGCCTCTTCAGCTGTGTCTAATGATGTTTAATTTTTCCACTGAGTTTTTAATTTAATGATTTTATTTTTCACTTTTAGGAGGTATGTTTTCAAATACTTCTGATCATTCTTATAGACTTCTGCTTTTTTCTTATAACTTTGATTCTTCCTTTTATTCCTTTAAACGTATTTATATACTGCACCTGATAATCTAATATCTGAAATAACTGAATGTCTCTTTGTTTGCTTGTTTTGCTCTCTTATCTTCAGGTATGTTGTGTGTGTTGTGTTCATAGGGACTTTGTCAGAATTCTCCGAGGCCTAGATTGAGAGCACTTTCCTTTGTATTGGATTCTGGTAGACGTACGGCACTTCAAACCTAATGACTCTTTAAGCTACATTTCACCTTATAGTTTTTGTGACTGTCAAAATGGTATGAATTCAAGCTTCAAACCTGTATGAGGACTGACTTGTGGTTGTACATTCTCAAGGAAATTATTTTATTAATCTTCATCAGAATAAGACCTAGAATCTTGCTTGCCATTGTGCCATGTGAGGTGGAGTTTTATTGCTAATTTACCATTTTATTGAGCTTATAACAGTTTGGGTGGATCTCAGCTTTATGGAATATGGGGCCCAAATATGACCTCTCACCTTGTACAACCCTTAGGCTATGTTTTCTATTATTTAGTGGTCATTTATACCACAACTGTAGGACAGTAAGCAATGGTAAATGTTCTTGGGGCAGCTGCTGGCTTCAGAATTCACTGAATTAACTTTTTATGATGTTCTCTGTTTATTGGGTCCTCCCTACCTCCCCCAAGCCCTCCCTACCCCCCACCAAAGGATTTCTTGTCCTTTCTTGTTAACTCAGCCATACGTGTAAACTATTTTAAAAATATATCCTAACATTTAAAAATATCTTTTATCAAGAGGTTTTTTTCATGATAGTTAATCCACCTTATTTCCATAACCAGAAGTTCCATGTCCTTTTTAAAATTTAATTAAAAGTTTTTTTTCATTCTCCAATTCTCATTTCATGCCACAGACATTTTGAGAAATCAGGCAATGCAAAAGTTTATAGAAATCTTAACATATGGACATACATTGGAGGTTCAATTCCAGACCACTGCAGTAAAGCAAATATCGCAATAAAGTGAAGCACACGGGGTTTTTTTGGTTTCCCAGTGCATGTCAAAATTATGTTTACACTATACAGTAGTCTATTAAATATGCGATAGCATTATGTCTAAAAAAACAATAAAATACCTTAATTAAAGCATACGTTATTACTAAAAATTGCTAACCATCGTTTGACAATGCAGGGATGCCACAGACTTCAATTTGTAAAAACACATTATCTTCAAAGTGCAATAAGGCAGAGAGCAATAAAACAAGGTATGCCTGTACATCTTTTCTAATACCCTTATTTTTTTTTTCTATCGAGTAAATATATACCTAAAATAATACTTTCCAAAGTGAGTTCTATGGAACACTAATCTGTAATTACATGGTCAAATAAGCTTGGGAAACACTGAGTTAAACAAAGTTACAGATTTCCTTAGTGAAGAAATTGTGTGTCATACGCGTGTGCATCTTTGAGAGTAGGGTAACTCATAGGATGGGTGTACTTCCGGAGCCACTTGAGGGAAGCTGGCATGAAGTAAAAATGACCTCCCTAAGACCAAAGAAGTAGTTGATGGCAGAATCAAGACTAGAACCCAGTTCTTCTAACTTTCCCTTCCTCTTTATTATGACAATGGAGCATTCTGTAAGTAGCTACTATTTCCAGTAGTACCCCATCCTCAAATTGAGATGCTTTTAGAGCCTGTCCTTCGCTAAGTGACAGGAACGTTGGCACCATTCCCGAAAACAGCTAAATAGGAATGCTCCAGAAGTTCTTAAGGAAAATAAAACCTGAAGTAGAAAATTGATATTTTAATAGGGTTCCCATTCAAATCAATGCAGAGATATTGTCATCTTGTCTGATTTTTAAGAGGGTTTGTGCTCTCCTGAAAATCATAGTTTTTAGTTGGCAGGGAGCAAACTCCCAAGAACAAGTTGTGACAGAAAACTTTTTTAAAAACTGCTTTTGGATTCCAACCAGCAGAATGTGCACAGTTTCTGACTCTTAGTGTATTCTTCCCTCTATTACCCAGAAAATAGACTCTGGGAACTTGGGAAGGTGAAGTGCAATGTTATTTACATTTTTGTGCCAAAACATTATGAAGCAAAATAGTCAAGCATTCTGAGTGAGTGCAGCGTATGAAAATTAATAGGAACATTTTGAATATGTGATCTTTTCCTTGAAGCAGTATAAATGAAAAGGGTCCTGTCGAGGTAATTTTTCGACTTCTTTTAAATGTTTCTTTTTTTTTTTTTTTTTAAACACTCTTAGTTGTTTATAATAACCCCTTTGGATCCTAGACCTCAGAATTCTTTCCTTTCAGAATTTCCCTTTCTCTGTTTGTCTGTGTACCAAAAATACTTTTCAGGGAAAAAAAAAAAAAGATGGTGCCTTGAGTCCCCTAAATAGTAAACGATGTCTAATAGCATTGAAATAGGACAATGAGGGTGAGGGTGAGTACTGGGTTTGGAATCCAATTGGTTGGTGTCCCACTTAGCCATAAACCCATGTAAACAAGTGGATATACACAAAGAGATTCCAGGAGGATGAAAACATTACAGATGTTTTAAGGAGAGAACTTCTAACTGAAAGGTAGGGAGTGACCTCAGCATTTCTGAGAAGGTGTTTTGTAAGATGGCAACTTGGTAGATTTTTGCATTAACAGGAAGCATATTCTGGAGAATTCATAATAATGAGAAAACAGAAGAGGAAGAGAAGAAGAGATATTGAACTTTTACTCTCTGTTAGGTACCAGGTTAGGCAGTGGTCATATATCATCGTATTATTGTATTTGTACATCAAAAGCTAGGAGGCTGCTTCTATCATCATTATCCCTATTTTATAAACGAGGCTTAGAGAACTACCAAGCTAAAGTAACATGTTCAAAATCTTACACCATAAATGGCAGATCAGGTATTTGAACCCAACTTTTTTTTCTGACACCACAGCCCCGGACTTCATCACAAAGCTGTATTGCCTTCTACAGCAGGTGTGGCTACAGTTCATATCTTTTTTTATATCTTTGCCATTTTGGAGAAAGAGTTTGACTTTATGCAGTGACTCGAAACCAGTGAACCAGTGAAAGCCTGGCGCCAACTGGTAACCCTAGCGGTTTGGGCATGAGGCAGGTGCTGAAAAGAGAGGATGGTGGTGAGTGGAGAGCAGCAATGGTTGAGCCCCTGGCTGGTCCCTGGGGATGAGCCAGGGGCAGCCTGGACGCTGAACATCTGAAGAGCAAAAGGCACGGTAGAGCCAGGGCTGACCGGGGTGTGAGCAAAGTCGTAAGCAGATCAGGACATTTCTGCAAAAGCATTTTCTGCTGGTCATGACTAAGTTTCCTCAATCTGTAGCCAACAGGGCAAACTGAGGGGTCTCATTTAAGTCCTGTGATAACTTTTCCTATGTCTGATAGGATAGAGAGCAGAGTAGGTGATGCACAGCTTAATTCTATGCATTTTAGGCTAGTGTTTATGAAATAGCACAACATGAACTGATGTTTTAAACTATAAAACTAACCTTTGATATCAGTATTTAATTTAAAGTACACAGCAGTGGGCTCTCGTAATAGCCCAAGTTGAAATATGTACCTCCCTATTTTCTCACAAAAACCCCTGCGTCCTAGGCAGGTCCTTATAAACCAGTTTTTCATTTGGAAAATATAACCACTCTCTTCATAATATACAACTCAGTTATTTCGGTTTCCTAACTCAAGATTTCTCAGATTACACGGGTCATCTATCCTCTGAAATCCCTTCCTCTTCCTGTGCGTAGTCTCTGAATTATGGGTCCTATCAGTCACTGTCACTAGAAACTTTGCAGCCACCCTAAGCTGCTTCTTTCCCCTCAATCCCCACATCCATCCGGCCAACAGAATCCTCAGTTCCAAGTCCTATACACCTCTCAAATCGATCCCTTCCTCTCCATCCCTAAATTTCCCATCCTATCTACCTGGTAGGCGAATGGACTTTCTCATGTCCACTGGTTTGAGTCAGGCACTGATTCCCAACCCAGTTTATTGTTTTCAAGCTCCCAGGATCACACGATAAAAAGCATGGATCCCGGAAGGAATGGCCAGTGGTTGCTTTGCTTAGAAGTGATGCAAATAAGTGGTAGGTACTTGTAAGATTCTGGGCCTCTCAATATTAGATTGCCCCCCTGTATACCCCTGACCTACAGGTCAGAATTCAAATGCCATGGCCTAGAGTACAAAGACTTCATAAGCAGGACCCTGTGCACCTTCTTTGCCTGTCTTGCCCCACTCCCAAACGCTTGCTGCGTGCATTAGCCACTCAGACATATTTGCAGCCTTGTGCAGATGCATGGCTCCATGTTACTTCCTCTGCTTGGAGTGCACATCAGGAAAGCTGTAATCCCTCCTTCAAAATTCAAGCATCAGCAACTTTGACGAAATCCCCAGCCACACACAGATTCGCCAAGCTGCCTTACACTCCTTACACTTCTTAGCAGTTGTCAAACTGTGTTATAATAATAACTTGCTATTATGTCTTCCTCTCTACCCAGTGACTTTCTTGAGTGTAAACCTGTGTTCTATTTATCTTTTATCCTGAGCTCCTTGCATAAAGCTTGGATCAATTAATGCATATGTCGAATGAATGAGTGTGCTAAGATTAATTAATTATGACGAATGACTCTGGCACCTTTGATACAAATTCTGTTGTTTTATGTGGTGCACTCCTTTTTGTGAGTTACTTTGAGATCTGTACAAATGACTAAACATAAATAAAAAAACTGTGTTTAGGATTGCTGAGGCAGAACATTAATATAGTGAGAAGATATAGGAAAAATAGTTTAAAGTTAACTGTAGTAAAAGGTAAAGTCAGCATTCATCACTTGCTAACATAGCTTTAATCAAAATAAGAAGTGAATTTTAATCCGTTTTAGCAAACAATACCTCCTAGTGCTAGTGGGTAGCATTTCAAAGTGTTTTGGTATCTTGGATTTTAAATGAACATACATTGTTTTCTCTAATGCTGTAGGGTTCAAATACCACCATTTATTTTCTCTTTATCGTACATGCCTTGTGAACGCTACTTAATCTCTCTGAGCATCATAATCCTTACCTTAAAGTGAGGGAGATGAAACTTATCTCACAGAATTATCATAATTATCATTGGATCCAAGGAGCTAAAGTATCTAAGTTCCTCAAACACGGCTGACATAGCACTTAGTAATAAATGTTGCTTTCTCTTCTGTTTAAAAAATTATTTTTGTTAAATGGACTCTACCCCCAAAACGTTAGGTTCACAAATAGGTAATAACTTGTCATTCCTTATTACAAACTACCCTGGCACCATTGTACATCTCTGCAGATCTTTGCTATAGGAAGATGGCTGTTGCCTACGTGGATGAATAGCTTTGCAGTACTAGAGGATGCCCACAGCCATCTTGGACAAAGCGACTCCTACAAGGCAGAGTAGATCCTGGGCCCAAACCCATCTCCAGCCACATCTCCAGAGTCCCGAAAGATTGCCAGAACTGCTTCTCCCACGCAGGGAGTCTGGAGCCACCCGCCCCCTTCCCTTTGTGCACCATAAAGCCCTTTGGATCTCCTGGAATTGGCCCTCTGACACATCCACACACTTAAACCAACACGTTTTCATTTTAACCGACATCAAGGTTATTGCAACATTTTGATAGATGTGCTTAGGAATAGCGTGCTACTTTTGAAAACTTCTAAAGAAAGGGTATGAAAAAATACCCTGTGTGTTTTGTTTGAAATATTGACAGAAGTATGTTTTTTTAAAGAAAATTATCCAAACAACCAGAAGAAGAGACAGAGGCAAGGGATAGACCAGGGTGGGTTGGTTGAGAGTTGACATGTGAAACCCTTTACCATTAATAAAATATTTAGATTATTTGAGCTAAGGAGGAAATTGCTAAGGATTAGGTTTATAGCACTTGACCACGTCTCAGAAGTGCTACTCTGTAAAACTTGTCAAAGACAGAAAAAAAAAAAAAAGGGGGGGGGGAGCAATCTCATTAGGAAACCTGGGTTTTGTATCCTGTCGTCTATTACCTTTGTCAGTTGAGGCAGTAAGGATTGTGGCAGTAGATTTATTAATTTTTCAGAAAACCTGGCATGGAGAAGCCTTACCCTTGGCAGTAGCTTGCGAAACACAGTGAAGGAAGTTTGTGAAACAAGCAGAATACTGAATACCTGCCGCGAAAAAGTCATTACCATCGCGAACCTGTCGCAGACAAAGCCAGGTAACAAATTTAGGAAGGACTCTCTTCCGCAAAATCAGCAAGATTTCCTTCAGAATCTTTTTGTCTAAAGGGGCATTCTTTGTTAGCACAAGTGCGAGGGTGGCTTTAGTCACCGTGGGCCTCGAAAATGACACCGTGCTCCAGGCAGACGTTGGTTTTCATTTCTGACATTCAAGAGTCTTTGTCATGTGTGTCCGAAGATTCATTCTTGCCTACGCAGCCAAAAAGCAGGACGTACTCCTCTCCTTTACATGATGGTGGGGTCTGAGCTGTCTGGCAGCCTCTTGCTAATGTTCTCTGCCTTGTCTGAGGGTGTCTGTGGTCTGGGGCGTTGCACTCATGTTCTTGTAAGGTCTTTGCTGTTCCTTCTAGATTCCACAGAGACCAAGCTTGCTTTTTTTTTTTTTTCTGCCACTGCTCACCATAGATTCAAGTTTCTCTATTTCTTTATTTTCTACCCAAGAAGGTGTACAGGGTTTACAGACGGTGCTATACTGTGTACAGAAGTTGAAACCACAGAGTCCTAAATTTACCGTGTCTGCAATTATAGAGAGTGGTTTACTGTATCTCAGGCTTTATTTTAAGCCCTTTACAAATATTAATTAAGTGAATCATATAGTCCTTACACTAGCCCATGAGGTAGCTGCTATTATTACTACTATTCGGGAGATGAGGAAACCGAGACACAGGCAGTTAGACGGCATGGCTGAGGTTACACAGCCGGTAAGTGGCAGCTGGCTTCATGTTCCCAACTCCCTTGCTATGCTGACCTAGAGCAGTCCCACGGTTCTGGTTGTCTGCATTTCATGTGAACCAGATCAGCTGTCCGCATGGAGGATGGTTCCATTGTGAGTATACATAGGGGAAAAGGGAAAGACAACACATGTAAGGAAGTGCATAAATATCAAAAGTTTCTAAACACTCTCCTGGGTGGAGTCAAAAAGATTGATTCCATCAAGGTCCTCGTGCTTGGGTGTGCATACACATCCCCCAGGGCATTTATTAGCTTTGCCCCCATTTGCAGGAGTTTCTGATCCAGCATGTCTTGGAGCCTGGGGTCTACATTAATGTAATCACTCCCATCAATTCAGAGCATCTTGAGGGCGCCTGAGATATATTTCATTAGAGACCTGTGCCTTGTACTCACAGGCTTGGTTTATTTCAGAGAGGATGGAAAGAAACTAAAATTTTATCCTAAACCTCTCCCCTGTCTTCTGGAGGTGTCCTAGGTAAGAAACTTTGTAGAATTCAAGTTCATCTTCCTGGGCAGGTCTCACTTGGGCAGTGAGGGAAGGGGTTTGAAGAAGTTGGCAATAGTCTAAGATCTTAACCAGGAAAATGAAGACTTGATTTTTTTCAAGAGAGGATGCCCCTTCTTCTGGGAGGCACAGCAGATGTCAGTGTGCTCCTCTGAGGAAGTAAGTTTAGAAATGAAAGCTTGTGGACATTTCAAATTGGGCTGAACTTTAAACTCTTATTTATGTATCTTGGGCATAGGAATGGGGAAAAAAGCAACCCTAAAGATGTTATGTAATGTATGGTTTATCAGATGTTCTTCAGGCCCCTATGAGCCAGGGTAGATGCAACTAAAAATGCCCTCACAGTTGAGCTCGATGAGGATTTGACCTCACACGTGAGCCAGTACAGCTCTTTTGAACCAGAAAAGAACTGGCTTATAGTCTTGTATCCCTTCTAGCAAACGTTAGGCATAGCCTCAGAGAAACCCAATCATTAAAATGAAAAGAAAACAGAAACTGTTTCCTATGACATGAATTTAAAGAACAGGCTTCCTTTTTTTCCCCCTTGAATAGAAACAGTGAATTGAAGTGGAGTAAAATTAAGCTAAATAAGAGGAAACAGTGAAATTTTGTAGACTGTAGAATAGTCTCTCTGGGAACATTTTGGAAACCCCATCACTTAGTCATTTCAAACTAGACCAGACAAATGACTTGAAGATACGCTGTGAGAGGCAGGGTTGTAGAGAATGGGTGAATGAATTTTTTCTCTATCCCCTATGGAAATTTCCTCAGTGGTGTCAGCACTCACACACACACACACACACACACACACAGTCACGCACTTTCAGATTGTCTCCTTTCTGACTTCTCAATTTGATCATCACCAAAATAGCATTTTAAAACTTCAAAAGCCTCTTTCTACTGATGGGTCTACATTTACTGTCTATTCTGATCCCCCTTTTCCTTCATTATGGAGTAGGTTTTCTGTTCAGGCTATAAAATCCTTCCGACTTCCCCTTTGTCATTTTTAAAGCCGTGTATACACCTTCCCCCAATGTGTCCTAGTGATTCCAAGTAGTAAGCAGAAGAGCTTCCTCTCTGAGACCCACTGGGGAACCAAGAGGATAACACAACTCCCATCAAGTGGGGATATACAGAAGCTGTACATGTCATCAGGCTCATTAAAAATACCCACCATAAAACCACTGGGCATCCTTTGCGTCCCTTGGGCAGCACATACTTTCACGGCTAGCTGGTAGAAAGCACAATATTGAAGAGCCAACTTCTTGTGAAGTTGAAGCTCAAAGTGGGGACATTCAGTGTAACCATTTGCCCTACTTCCTATTCAGAGTTCAGCCCACTTTGCACCAGAAGATCTATAAATGACTGGATTTCATTTATTTTTTTTTGTTCTATTTCGTGTTCGCTACAATAAGAAATTCGAATGAAATTAAAAGATTAGTTATGGTTTTCCATTTAAACATGTTAACTTTCACTCCCTGATTATGGGAAGTTAGAAATTGGTTCATGTTTCTTTTAAAAAGGTTTTTAGTCCAGGTTGTTGATCATAGCGAGATATAATAAAAATATCAATTTTTATTTTCAATCGTAATTTTGTTTTGGAAGACAAAACTTTTCTGTTATACTTTTTCTTCTCCTTGCTGCACGTGGTTCAAGATCAAGCAAGATTCTCTATCATGTAATAGTAAAATAAAATAACAATATTTCTGATGATAGTAATAATAACAAGCAGCTACCATGTATAGAGTACTTACAGACATGCCAGACCTTGCTCCAAGTCCTCCATTTGATGTTGTTCCATTTTACCCTCACAACTGCTATCTCTATAAGAAAAATGTTCTCATTTTACTGATGGGAAGATTGATCTTAGAGAGGTTCAACTATGCCTAAAATTATACAACTGGTGTAGCAGGAGTCAAGCCAATTTTTTCTGACTCCAAAGCCTGTGTCGTTAACTACCTGCCATATGCCTCAGAAAGACACATTTTCATTTAAATCTTAATGAAATCACATTTCCTGTGGTCCTTCCTTCCCTCACGTCGTGTCTTCTTATTCCATCTTCAAGAAGGAAACAAGAGTATCTTCCAAAATAAGATTTTTGAACTATTAAAAACAGTAGACACTATTATCATTAATTTTTTTGCCAGCTATATAAATAGTCACATACACAATATAGTCACGCACCTAGGGAGAGGTTTGTTTTAGGTGAACCGAAAGAAATCGAGCAGTAGTTCTAAAGAAAATCATATAGTAAATTGAAAACCATTTTTGGCACATTCATGCTCTCGCATTTGGTATTTTTTAAATGCTCGTTTTATTTGAGAGTATACAGCATATTATGACAATCCATAGTGGGCAGAGTGGTGCATTGATTACATTTGCTTTTGGAAGAGGAAGAAAAGAGTGATTTCTATGACTTTTTCTATCTAGTCATTTAAAAAGATCCACTTCACTGCACAGAATTTAATCCATATAGTAGAGTGACTAAATGGAACATGAGATTTTGAGACAATAGTATTTTGTTCATTGTTTCAAAGACGCTGATCATAATCGTTTAGGAATTGATGATTGCCTGGAAAAGAAAGGCACCTAGACCTCATCCTGCCTTCCAAAAGCTTACACATTTTGGCAGCATTATACACCTAGTGCAGAAATCTAGCATTGGACTTAAAACTGGAGAAGAGATGCTGAGCAAAAATGTAAGCACATGCTGAATTGAGCAATGAAGTATTGATAGATTTGTTTATCTTCTCCACACCAAATAGAATGTCGGCTCCGTGAGAGAGGTCCCTTGGTAATTTTTTAATTAATTGCTATCTCTCTAGCATCTAGAAAAGTAGCTGGCACGTAAAAGATGCTTAATAAGTATTTCTTAGATAATGTGAACTTTAAGAGAAGGAATCTAGGGGATACTGCACCTCGCCCTGCATCTATTTCTATATTTAGGGGGGGCAAGAGTGGGATCGTCCTCCTTCTTCTTAAGAACATGACTGTCCAGGCAGTTGCCCTTCTCAGACAGACAAACACATTCTTTCAGTGTAATCAACATTGTGGGGATTCAAGGACTGAATATCTTAAGTGAAAGCATCTGTTAGAAAACATGATAAGGTATTCACAAACAAAGTCCTTGGCATTTATATGTTCCGAATGATGCCCACCTTCCCATGGGTAAACACCGAGTCCTAAATTGCCGTAATAAAAGATCAGGGCCGCTGTCGTGGAAGTGCCGTGTTTCTCCCAGCTGGAGTGCGGAGAACAAATGTAGGCAGCGTGGGACTGATTCTGCACCCATGTGGAATAATTTAATTCCATTAATAATGCTAGAAATGCTAAGAAAACAGTTTTAGGGGAAAAAAGGCAAAGTATGGGGGCATACGAAACCAGTCTTGTCATCTGAACTCCAGAATCCATTTGTTTTCCATTGTTTGCTGTACTTACTCTGGATCTGTTTTCACTTTTATTTGTGGTCAGCTTAGATATGTCTACACGAAAGCACACATCAGAAGTAAAATGACTCTGTCTTGTTATAGTATGACTTCAGACAGTTGGACAGTTTTAGGGTTCACTGGCTCCTGGATCAGTTTTCCCATGCCTGCATGAAGCATGCTAGTTAATAGACTGCAAAGAAAAAAGGCGTTGTCTTGAAAGGCCCATGCATCCAACCCATTGAGCTAAGTTCTGGGCTCAAACCCTGTCCTCGGATCCTCGTGCATAGCCTCCTAGCTGAACTCTGCCCCCCAGAAATTCTCACATAATTTTCATTGGCTACAGTGGGACTCATCCTGGTATGTCCACGGGTAGAATCTGGCTGGCTGCGTGTAACATACTGTTTGGGTTGAGGCACACATCTAGAAAGGCATTGTTTACTATTTTTGTGGGCCTTCACCAATTTCTGGACGCCAAAACAGATGAACTCACTGCTTCTGAATAACTCATTCATCAAAACAGACGTGAACATTTTTCTTACTTGGGTTTAGTTAGAAAGAAAACCATTTGCTGGTTTCCTGTCTGGAAGCCAAAATATGTTTGGGGTTCTCCACTTCACCTCAAGCTGACCCCCAACCTGACCACACCTTAAAAGCAACGAGACTTGCTTTTATGCAGAGAGGGGTATATGCAAGCTCTTGTGGCCATGAGGGTATGACAAAGACACTGAGACTGGTTTGAACCTTCTCAAAGCTTTTCTTACAAAGTTCAAGTTCATGGAAACCATTTGGGGCGCAATCACTTTGGTACCATCCAAACGTGAATCCAGCCTAGGAAACTGTTAATGCCTCCACTGTCAGGAATCAATAGTTCTTCTGTGCAGTTGACTTAATGGCAGCTGTCATTTGTTTCATGTCCTTGTGAAAAGAGCACATATTCCTTTGGGGTTGCTTGTAATATAAAAATGCTAGTGCTTTGCTTTTGAACATAGTAAATGGTTCCATGTGTATTATCAAGCTATTGTAGTAACATAAAATGAGGGTGTTGCTCTGACTTGGTCTAAAATCAGTGTGTGTGTGTGTATGTGTGTGTGTGTGTGTGTGTGTGTGTAATGTTATCTAAGGAGCCTCAGAGACAAACACCAGAAGTGTAGAGCAGTGAGAAGAAAAGGCTCCTTGAGACAGCGCATGCATCGTGGAAAGCATTTGGGGAACCTCCTGAGAAGCAATGAGTAGATATACTTCCAAACCCTCAAAAATATCAAACATCCAAGTGAAAGCCACTAAGTTTAATGAGATCTTTTGTCTGTAGAATAAAACTAAAAGCTTAAAGAAATTTCAAGTTTATAAGTACCTAGGGCTAGAGATTTTGGACTAAATTCCAGCTTCTAAGAAGGAGGATGTCTAAACCCTGCAGTATTGACAGAGTTTTGTTCTCAGAGGATTCCAGGTGGTCCTGAAGAGTCAATTTCAGGGTTTCATGAGACTCGTGGTCAAGACTTAACAGATGTTCACCCCAAAGTCCACCCTGTTTTAAATCTATTTTATCCTGTCCATGCTTCTATGAACGTTGAGTGTAACTTATTCCTGAGGAACTCTTTGAGTACTGAGATTCTATTCAAGACAGGTTTAGCCTTCTCCTCTCAACCATCATGATTGTAACCTCCCTCTTCAACCTGATTTTCCTCTCTTTTCTGGACTTTGTCACTCTTTTCTCTCAATTTTATAAAATTACTGAAACTATGGTGATTCTGATTAATCTTGCTCTCTTATACTCATCCTTGGAGAATTATATCTTGGTTTTGTTACTCCCTCCCCTTTTATTTGTCTCACTAGGAAAAAAATCATTATGAATGTTTATCTTGAGCTCAGGTTCTGATTTCCACAGATTCGAATTCAGAGTGGCTCTACCACTTAACCAAGTTGCTTAAGCTAGGGCTTCGCATTTTTAATGTACAAAATGATAATATTTGTACAGATGCTGGGGTAAGAACCCTGGAGTAAACAATTGGGGCTGCTTGAGGCAGAGGCCAGAGAGTCTGGCCCAAGCTGCCTTAAGGGATGAGATGATGAATATCTCAGAAGACTCCTAAGCTATTCTCCATGTAGAACCACTTCACCATTTACATATCAGTTTCCTGATCTACCAAATGGAAATAAGATGGATATCCACTACCTACCTCTTAAAGTTGCAAAGATTAAATTAGTTCATGCATGCAAAGCACTTAGCACAATGCCCATCACCCAAAGGATGGTAATTAGTAATGGTAGTAGTAGAAGTCATGGGAGCTTAGCAGCGGTTGCAGTAACTGTTTATTTATAATCTCACAAATTGGAGAGAATCATTGGCAACCCACAGGCCAGTTCTATTAGCATTTGAGGCCTCACCTGATAGATTTCCAGTAAACCAGGGCCACTGAGGAGGAGGAATCCGTGGAGAGCTCAATGCCAAGGCAGGTAGAGTATGGAGGAAATTACTCAGTTTCTCAGCAGAAGTAAGCAGACTGCCCAAGGACCAGGTCATATAACTAAAACTTAGTCAATGAGCTGAGATTTAGGAAAGGATAATAGCCCTTGAGGAAGGGTCTATGGGAGGGAGCTGGACAGCCAGACAGAAGCTCAGTACCATGAAGAGGCTAACTTGGGGGCAGTTTGAGTTTTGATGAAAGGGTGGAAGGGCCATATAGCTATACTGGACATGTCCCTAGGCCTCCCTGTCCTTACCCTGTCTGCCAGCAAGGGAAAGCACTGGAGTAGGCTTAGCAGTGGATTCCAAGTCCCAGAGAGCTGCTGGGAGCATTGGAAGGACTCCTTTCTTGAAGACTGGCCCCCAGCCTCACCTGTAAGTGGAGGATATCAGATAGCCTGCAGCAGAAGCCTGGGGTCTTGAACAGGTGGGAAGAGCTATCTAGAAAACTAGGAAGCCTTAGATTTGAGAGGGCTGTGTTCAGCCAGGTCTGAATACAGAGGCCTCCATGTGCTTGGGTACTGTCTCCACCCTCATGGCCCAAACGGTCTACTTCCAGCCATGCTCCCAGGGGACATTGCCTCCATTCCCCAAGCCTTACTCTTCTGAGCTTCACAAGGCCTAGTTGGTTTAAATTTTTTGCCCTTCCATTGTCCAAGCCTAATAAGGAAGTCAGTCAGCTGTGGGTTGGGATAAGGAGCTGGTGGTGAGGAAGAACATTCTTCCAAGGGCCTTTTGATCTTTAAGAGGCTGTAAGTGGCCCAATTCCCTGCTTTTATGCAAAAATATCTCTTGTATGTGTCATTCAAACAGACTGTTTTTCCTTCCCATGAGTGTATTTGTTGTCTCTTGGCAATTTTATAGGAAACAGAATGCAGGCCATCCCAAAGTCAGGCAGAAGCGGAAAGCATCTGACTTTATTTTGCTCACTTTCCAGACTTTCCTTTCTTATTCATTGTTATCGGTCTTCAGGAATCATGTGTTTCCATGGCAAGGCAAGCTACCCGTAGGTAGTTCATGGCTGGTCCTGACTCTGTCCCTAACCAACTGTGTGACCTTGGACAAGCTGCTTCACACCTTTGGGCCTCAGTTTTGTTATCTGGAAACTTAGCAAGTTGGACTTGATAAGGTAAATTTGATCAGCAGCGTGTTATAGCTGTTGCAACATGATTTGAAGATGAATCCACCTAATTTTAAATCCTGGTTCTGTTACTTTGCCAAGTGACTCAGCTACATCAGAGGCTCGGTTTTCTTATCTATAAACAAGGTTGTTATAAGAATTTTTAAAAGATAATGCTTGTAAAGGTCTTAATAGTATCTGAATATTATAAGTGTTAAATAAATTTTAGCTCATATTATTTTTCCCATCTATAGTTTTTCATGTAAAATTTTATATAAATCTATTTTTCTCCACCATATATGCTAATACCTTTTTCCGTTAGTGGGCAATGGTGACTCTATATTTTATTCTACACATACAAGTACATTTGTGTTCGTACATGTATTCTCTCTCCCTCCCTCCCTCCCCCTTCCTTCCTTCCTTCCTTCCTTTCTTCCTTTCTCTCTTTCTTTCCTTCTCTCTCTCTCCCTCTCTCTCTCACACACACACACACACAAACACACACACACACACACACACACAGTAAAAGGTAACTGGATTTCCTACCATCAACAGAGTCTAGGATTAACTTAGGTAAAGAGGCATCATACTAGTATTTCGTTCCTCGAGCTCTTTCACAAATCCTTCCTTTTGAACCAATGGCCCATGAAGACAACAGTTCAAGTTTTCAGACTAAGGAGGTTGTTAAGGCCATTCTTCAGCAACCCCATCGTGTGCAAAAGTAAAGGTCCTCCCTACATATGGAATGAACAGAGCCTTGACGAGTGAGGTCATCACAGCTCTACAGTATTAGCTATGGCCATTAACTTCAGAGCCACGCCCTGTTTGGTAGGAGTCCCCAAATAAGTCAAATAAGAGCTGCGTGAAGGTCTTGTAAGGAGAGGCTCTGAGAAGGGGATGGGATGGGAGTCAAGAGGACGTGTTTGTCTTCTAGTGTCTTTTGAGAAGAGAGGCCTTTTTGAGGGGAGAGGTTTGGAGATTATGAACTACAGAGGAAATATGTCTGCCGCACAAGCCCTCAGCCACTGCAGCCACCTGCAGCAGTGGCCCTGAGGGGACTCAGGATGGGAAGACACATGATACCAGCCCTAGATACCTAAGCTGTACACCGAAGGAATGATTTCAATGAACCCAGACTCTTGCATCTTTCCATACATAGAAAAGCGCTAAATTCCTTAACTTGAGATGTCTGATTTTCTTTAATTAACAGTAATCTTTTGATGTTCCCACTGCCTGGTCTTTGTTGCAGAACCCGGTGTATATCCTGGCTCCTCTGTTACGCCTTTGGAGCAGTCCCTCAGAGCTATCTGAGAGGCTGCTTCCCGGGCTTGAAGTCCTCAGAAAGACCACCAAATAAAACCTAATTCTCAACTTTTAGGTTATGCATTCTTTTTCAGTCGACAGAACTAACCCCTCTGTTGTTCAATATTACATTTCCCAGTTTTAGTTGAATGGGTTTTGATGCAGCTAGGAGGCTGGAACAGTGCAGGCAAGTCTGACTTTTTATTTGTTTAGTCATTTATTTATTATCTACTCAACATTAATGTGTACCTGTAGTATGCCAGCATTGTGCTCAGTGGTAGAAGTACAAATGAGACTAAACCTGGATCTTTACCCACGAGGAACTTGCAGTCTTAACAGAGGCAGATGGGGAAGCCAGCAGCTGTCAGTACAGCAGGTTGATGCTGTGGAAGGTATACAGAAGGCACAGTGGGAGTACCCAGTAGGAGCAATGATCAAGGGGGGCTCAGGGGAGAAGAACCAGAACAAGGCAGCAGTGGAGGAGGGCCGGGGTAAAGATCTATTGGGAAGTAATTAAAGCATGGAGTGGACTTCCTGGCGGTCCAGTGGTTAAAACTCCACGCTTCTACTGCAGGGGGCATGGGTTCCATCCCTGGTTGGGGAACTAAGATCCCGCATGCCACGTGGCATGGCCAACCAGTAAATAAATACATAAAGAGCCTGTGTTGTATTTAGAATTGTGTTACTGGCTGGGGCTCTTAGGATAACAAGGGTATCATCTGTTAATGGAAGGAATTCAAGACAAAGAGGTATTTTGTGCAAAATCGTGGTGACTTTGGTTCTCACCATGTGGAACTGGAGGATCTTGTGTGACATGCCATGAAGCTAAGTTGTCCAGCAAGCAGCTGTCATTAGGATTTAAATGGAGGTTGGAGCCATGACTATGTATGTATGTGCTCTTTTTTTTTTAACTATGTGGCATGT
The DNA here is from genome assembly GCF_937001465.1 of Orcinus orca. Taxonomy (NCBI): domain Eukaryota; kingdom Metazoa; phylum Chordata; class Mammalia; order Artiodactyla; family Delphinidae; genus Orcinus; species Orcinus orca. The sequence goes on from NC_064567.1 coordinate 93,317,108, forward strand.
GTGAACCTCCTGGACCAGGGCTCAAACCCGTGCCTCCCAACCACTGCCCCACCAGGGAAGTCCCTGTGTCATATTTTAGATTCCACATATAAGTGGTATCATATGGTATGTGTCTTTCTCTGTGTGACTTACTTCACTTAGTATGATAATCTCTAGGTCCATCCATGTTGCTAACAATGACATTATTTCATTCTTTTTTTATGACTGAATAATGTATGTACTTATTAAGAGAGAGAGTATATATTGATAGATTTAAGAAAAGTGGATCATGGTATGCCTGAGGAATCACCAGTTTTAAGGGTTGAAATGAGGAAATAGAGATAGTGAAGAAAGGAAAGACAGAGCCATAGAATTCGAATACCAAGAAGAATTGTACATAAGCCAAGGGAAAAAGAACTTATAGAAGGAGGTAGTGATCAGCAGAGTCAAATATCACAGACATAAGATAATGTCTGCTGGGTGTCTCTATTACTTATGTGGGCTTTTTGCTACCAAAGACTATGTTCCTTCAAGTTTTTATGAAGCAATAGTGGCTTTATTGTAAGTACACACTCAGGAAAATGAAGTAGACAGGAGCCCTAGTTATGCAACCAGGTTTAGGGAGAATGGGAACTCCAGAAAAGTCAGGCCTTGTAGAGTATGGAAGACAGTCCAGAAACTAGAAGTCCATTCAAGATACAAATAAACTCTTGCACTCAGGATATCTTGTTGCCTCCTGAAAAAAACTGTGGGAACATAGAGGAGGTTCCACAATCCCTTTGTGCAGGAGATGCTTCATGATCTCTCTTTAGGCTGCCTACCATCAACCTCACTCTTTGGCTGTCTGTGGAGGTCTGCGTGCTTTGGCTGCACTGCCATATTCCATCTCTAGACCAGTCTTTCAAGGACAGATTCCAGTTGGGCTAATTCATCCTCATGTTTCTAATTAGACAGGGACCTCTTAGTCTATAGATTGGTAGTCTTTGGGTCACTGGTGTACACCCACGCCCTGGGGTCAGCTGTAGCCAGGAGGCAAGGTAATGTGGTACCCACAATATGAACCACCAAGAACTACTTTCTTCAGCAAGCGTCAGTGGATCCAGAAGATGCTACCTGTTTTAAAGCCTCTTCTTTAGTACCGTGGACATGGATAATGTGGAAGTATTGGTCTGCCAAGGGGACTAGCATCAGTGGAATGGTGGAGACAGAAGCCGGGTTTTGGATTTTAGTAGGTTGAGGAGTTAATGGGAAGTGAGCTAGTAGGGACAGGGAATATAGACCAGTCTTTGTGGGAAAGAAGGTAGGAAGATACAGTACCAGAGCTAATAGAATATATGCTTCCAAGACAAGGTTGTCTTTTAAGATAGAAGATACTTGTAATAGGAAGAAATGAGTAGAGAGAAACAAAGGGTGCATATACAGGGGAGAAGATGATTAACAGTCCAGGGTCCCTAAAGAGCTGGAAGGGAACCTGGCAGAGCACCATCATTCACTTGATCTGTATTTACACTCCCCAGTGGACTCACCTATCGAGGCAGCCAGATATTACTGGGTGTGGAGAAATTCCGAGAGCAATATGAAGAAGGACTAAAATGTAAAAGTGAGTGTGTTAAAGAAATGGAGAAATACCATGCCAGTGGACAGCTAGGAGGAGTAAAGGGAACAGGAAAAGAGGAAGACTGGGAAGCTGAAGAATCTGTAGGCAGGAGTTTGACCAAATATTCCCAAGGGACAGGTCATGAGTCCCCTTGGATGTTCTGATGACTCTCAGGGTTGCGTTTATTTCTCTGGCTGCAAGAAGAAAAACAAAAGCAGGCCCTGGTTGTGATGTCTCTCATAACTCACAACAATAGCAGGCGAGTCCCCAGATATTCCAGAGCTTCTTATTCTGCATCAATAAATATTTACTGCTGTTGTATCACCTTAGTGATGATTTTTACCATACATCCTGTCTGAATTTCTTGGAACAATCTCTTTTTGAAAACTTTAATACCAGAAATAATCCCTGTGGATAAGCCAATTAGGTCTTAAAAATAGAACCTTTGTTAAAAAGCCATTAGAATTTCTCTTCTGGTGTTGGGCTCTGTCATTGATAAATTGCCCCCAGGCTTCTCTCTTAATGTCTTAGGTTAAGACTGTCTCTAGTACATACATATACCAGAAGCACTAAGATTTTTTCATTTAAAAATAGATCCAAAGGCAAACGTATTTCAAGTGGATTTCCTACTATGGGGATTTCAAAAACTAACACCGGAGAATGAAGGGTGGAAACTGGAGTTTTACATTTGTACTCGGCAAACGCAATTTCTACTCCTGTAGTTTTTCATTTCCTCCACCTATCTCTACTTCACTGCTGACTGTAAATGTGAGATGGAAGCGGCAGATTTTGTAAGCATTTGAGACCTCCATTTTCTGCTTGGAGAAGAAAATGAGCCTCTTAGAAGTTTCCTTTCCTTTCTTTTCCTCTTCCTTCTTTTTCTTTTGAGAGGAGAGAAAAAGAAAGAGAAGTTATTTGAAGATGAATTAAAAAGTGTATTTATATTTAAAATTTCATTTCCTTTCAGTTTCAGATCTGGGATTCAAATAACCATGAGAAGGGCCAGACAGCTGTCCTAGTCCCATGAAATTGTCTTAATTCCTCTTGATAGAGTTGAAGCTGATCTGTTTCCTGATTTATAATGTTATCATTAAAGAATAGCCAACATTTATTGAGCACCTAGTAGGTGCCAAATACTGAGGATAAACGGGCAGTAAGCATTGGTCCTTTTCCTCAAAGAACTCACGTTAAAGTGGTCACTGGGTAATTGCTAGATTAATCAATAATTCAGGGGAAGGAGAAGTTAGAAAGAGAAAATGACAGTGAGCGGTGAGCAGAAAATTTCTCCCTCTTATTCAGGCTTATGACAAGGAGCTAGCTACATCCTTAACTTTACTCTGACTGGAGAAAGCAAAATATATCCCTTGCTTTATAAAAAGTGTTCCCTAAGGAAAGAACTTTGCCTATAGCTATGAAGCTGATTGATGTTCTGAAAGCCCAAGAAATCTGTGCTGACAAGCCTGCATACCAATTCAAAACTGAAAAGGGGTGTGTAAAGGTAAAGATGTGTGTGTGTGTGTGTGTGTGTGTGTGTGTGTGTGTGTGTGTGTGTGTTGGGGAGCCAAGGACGAAGGAAAGAAAAAGAGGAAAAACATCAGGTAGGGAGAAGCACTTGTGTGGATGAAGTAGTTTTCCTATATTTTTTATCATAAAATGATGACTGTGGGCGAGGCAGGAAATAACACAGAGAACATGTGTGGTAGAATATGGTGTGCATTATTTGGGCAATAATGCTAGCTGCTATAATAAACAAACCCTGATCTCAAATAATTATTTCTTGTTTGCCCCTGTTATAGTCCAATGTGGTGATGGGGAAAATGACATCATCTCATGCAGTCTTTCAGGAATCTAGGCTCTTCTTATCTACCTTCAATATGTGGTCCCCTGGTTACTATTAAAGGGGCAGAGGGGAGAGAGGCTGGTAGCCAGCTCTGGAAGTGGCATACAAAACCCTCACTTGTGTTCCATTGGATAGAATTCAGACTCACGGCCCAAAGCTAAATGCTAAAGAAACTGGGAAATGTAGCTTCCTGTATGCCCAGGAGGAAACTAAATTGTTTTTGGTGGACATACGGCATTGTCTTTGACATGTGGTCATGCTTTTGTCAAGCTAAAATGGACAGTGATAAGAGACGGGTGAGGTCTTGCCCTTGTTGGAGCATTGGCTGCCTTGTTTTTAGCATTACTTAGAAGAGTTTGAATCTATATACTTATTATTTGTATCTCTCTATGACTTGAGTGAAGAACTTTTTAAAGTTGCAGATTTTCTGAGGAAACCTAATTTGAAATGAATAACATAAGGTGAAGATTCCTTCTTCTTTCCCTCTTTTTCCCTCCCTCCCTCTTTCCCTTTCTTTCTTTTTTTTTAAATTTATTTACTTTATTTTATTTTTGGCTGCATTGGGTCTTCGTTGCTGCACGCAGGCTTCCTCTAGTTGCGGTGAGAGGGGGCTACTCTTCGTTGTAGTTCATGAACTTCTCACTGCGGTGGCTTCTCTTGTTGCGGAGCAGGGCTCTAGGCATGCGGGCTTCAATAGTTGTGGCATGCGGGCTCAGCAGTTGTGGCTCGCAGGCTCTAGAGCACAGGCTCAGTAGTTGTGGCGCATGGGCCCAGTTGCTCCGTGGCATGTGGGATCCTCCTGGACCAGGGATAGAACCCGTGTCCCCTGCATTGGCAGGCAGATTCTTAACCACTGCGCCGCCAGGGAAGCACCTTTCTTTCTTCCTTCCTTCCTTCCTTCCTTCCTTCCTTCCTTCCTTCCTTCCTTCCTTCCTTCCTTCCTTCCTTCCTTTCCTTTCTTTCTTCCTTCCTTCCTTCCTTCCTTCCTTCCTTTCCTTCCTTCCTTCCTTCCTTTCCTTTCTTCCTTCCTTCCTTCCTTCCTTTCCTTCTTTCCTTCCTTTCTTCCTTCCTTTCTTTCTTTCTTTCTTTCTTTCTTATCTTTAATATTACATATATTCATTGTGTCAATTACATTCAAAAAGGAAAAAAGAAAAACCTGACTTTTCAAAAGTACTACCACTCCCCATGAATAAGGGAAAATGGTGGGTGGAATTCAATGTGTGTTCACTTTGAAGGAGATACTTCCTCCCAGCTCTGACTGTCAGAGTTGACTCGGCTCATTGAGTAAGTTAGGGAAGGTACCCCATCCTGCCCAGCTATCTGATGGTCAAAACAGACAACCTTCCAGTTAGAGGAGCTGTCTCCTTGGATTAAGATTGCATAGGTACTTGCATTGCCAGTTAGAACTTCCAACAAACTCCCGTGGAATAGGAACCAGCCTTTCAATTTTAGCATTGCTGTAGAGATAATTAAATGAGTGTCGTAGAAAAAATAAGGAAAAATAAATCGCTCAAAAGTTCCAACATTATGTACATGTATTTTCTTCTTTTCCATAAAAGTTCATTTTATTAAGTGCTGCAGACAACATGATTAAGAAGGAAACTTACACTCAAAATGTAAAACCGTAATAAGCAACCCAGAGGCTGTGTATTTTTAAATCCTCAGACTGCTCAGCTAGTTGTCTCTAAGTTTTAAATGGTAGTTGCTAAAGCACACCATCAGAGATTACTTTTAGCAACAATAACAGCTGGCTTTGAAATTAATTTCAAAATGAATATAATTTATAACAGGTACATGTACACGAGGTGAAGTCATTCCTGGCATCCTTCAGCTGATACACTATCTTAAAGTTTAGGGCAAAGCACTTAGTATTCAGGAAAATTACACATAAGATTGTATTTTATGATTTTTTTTCCCTGAGAGTGTATGAACAAGCATTACAAACATGCTCTACACCTGTAAGACCTAGTATTATGGGAGGTGACTAGGGAATATCCACTGCACTAGGAAGAAATCTGCACAATGAATCAGGCAGAGAACAGCTGGCGGAGAAATCAGTCGGAGAATCAGAGTAATCTATGGAAGGTATTTGAATTTGCTATAAATATCTTGCAAGCGTTGGGTGAAGAAGCTAGACCTCTGGGCCTCACAACCAAAGCCCGGGCCTGCTGCGGGCCAGAGAAATGGTTTTCAGAAAGTACACAGCTCAAGAGAAAGAATTATTCTTTGAACAGTATGTGGGGAATGCAGTTCATTCGGACTCGGGTTGTTTTTGAATCACCCATGAGGCGTCCATCTTCAGAGGAATTGGCCCCGGGTTTCCAGAGAGTTTGCCTCTTGGGTGCCCTGACTTTCCACTGCTGGCAACAAGTACCTCACCAGACAAAGAAAGGGCATTTCTTTTAAGTATTAAGTACGTGCTGAGCAGGAAGGCATCTTTGCCTATCCCTTAAGGCACAAAATAAGTGGACTTTGGTGAGTAACTGAGAATGTGGCCAAGAAAAGAAATATGGTTGAGGTTTGGGAAAATGGGATGCAAGTTTGCTTTTCTTCACCTCCCCCCCGCCAAATCTACTAGATTCTCCTGTCTTATTTTCCTTTTGGACGCATCTTTGTGTCATACATAATTAAAAAACAAAACAGGGGACTTAAAGGAACTCCCCCTTCATACAAAGAAAGAAAGAAGCTCCAGAGCTTGGGCCAGTAAACAGGAGAGGAAGAAAAGCATAGGAAAGAAAAACACAAAGACACAGATTCTGGAGCGAAGTCAGGGTGCAAGGTCAGATGAAACCCACAAGTGCGTGTGGCAAAGGACCAGAGGTGATAGGGTGGATGGGAGGCAGGTGCTGCTTGGCTCTGAGACATTCCATGGTGGGAAGATCCCACTGGAATCAGGCACCTGCTGCTTTAAGATTGGAGCCTCAGGAAAAGGGAGAGAAGCCTTAAGTGGCTTGGCAGGAGGGAGGGAGCAAAGAGGCAGGTACAGTCCAGGCTGGCACAGGCTAGGGGCCCACGGAGCTGCTCCCATTTAGGGGCCAAAGTGCTGATTCTCTGCTCACCAGCCGCAAGCTGATTCTGATTTGGGGAGCCCAGGCTTTTCTCTAATCAGTTAACATGTTAAAAGCTCTCATGCCCAGCCTGTCCTCAAGGGAGTCTTTACCATCCAACTCTCCTTGGGGCCCAAGCAAGGCTGGCAAAAGGGAAAAAGCCACAAGAACTTGAACTTCACAAGAGCAACAGCAACAAAACTCCACCACACCATGGAGACGCTCCAGCCACAGAGGGGCTCGCCTGTCTCTTCGCGCTGCTTTGATACCCCCAGCGTAGAGGTTGCCGTTCCAATGCACGTTGGCAGCAGGGGCTTGAAAACTAGTCCTGTCCTCCAGCTTCAGCTCTACGACGACGAGGGTCAAACTGCCACTTGGAAGTTCATGCCTGGATCCTTATGTGGAATGTGCCCTCTGTCTCCCCACGTCTCTTTGGAGCTGAAATCCAAACATTGCCTGTTCTATGAAGACTCTGAAATAAAAATAAAACATAATTGGAATATGGGAGAGCAGAAGAATAACAGTAACCAGCAAGTATCGCTTCTATGTTCAGTTTTACTTCGCTGGCAGAAGTGAGTGTGCTCGTCAATTCATGGGTAAAATGAAGCTGCTCTAGCGCGAGAAACTCCTTGGGGTGAGGACTCTGTCACCCGCTGTATGGCTCTTTGTCATGAGACAGGCTGGGATCTGGGACCCTTTGCTGCAAATACTTGCACCTGGACACACCTCTCCTGGAGAACAAAATACAAAGAAACTGTATGGGACTAAAAATAACTGCGTGCATGCCCAGCTGGGGCAAATTCTGGACCCAAAAGATACAAAGACACCAAAAAACCCAACTGCCACTTTTGAAGAACATGGAGCAAAAAATGGTGTCAGGAGCAAAAGCAGGGTACTGCGCGTGCCCCCTGCACGCAACACCACCTAAGGGGTGGGCAGAACACCCAAGCCACCCCTCTGGCCAGACCCCTGGACACACCCCTACCCTCACCCCATATAAGAAACAAGCTTGCCCCCACTTCAGGGAGCGAGCAAGCAGGGGAACCTGTGGTTTGTTCTCGCTCCCCCCTGCTGCAGCAGGGACCCCAATAAAGCCTTGCCTGAATTTCTTGTCTGGCCTCTAGTCAATTTCTGTTGATTGGGAAAGGCCAAGAACTCTAGTTGGTAACAGTTGGGGCTTGGGCAGTGGAGCGAGTTGGGGGCTATGGGACCGCGTGGTCTTTAGGGTTCCTTCCTGGCTTGAGTGCTTGTGAAGCTAGCATTTAATATGGCTTCAACATTGAGTGAGACCCCCTTCCCCTGAAATAGCTACACAATTAAGGAGGGAGGAAAAGAATGAAGGGATGGACAAAGGTGCTGGGGAGCTGGTGTGTCTGTTGGGATTTCCAAAGCTCCCTCACGTTACTCTCTTTGCAGAGTTTGTTTCCTCCTCTTCCTCTTATTTCCTAAACTGTGTCTGACTTAATAGATTAAGAAATGACATCTCGGGACTTCCCTGGCGGTCCAGTGGTTAAGACTCCACACTTCCACTGCAGGGGACACGGGTTCGATCCCTGGTTGGGAAACTAAGATCCTACATGCTACGCAGCACGGCCAAAAAAAAAAAAAAATGACATCTCAAGAACACAGTATTGAGTTTAAAAAAAGCGAGTTACAAAACAATATAGCCCAAAAATCAACCATTTATGTTAATTTCAAAAACCACACCGAACTGTACTCTGCAGTGTCATGAAGATATATTTATGTAATAAAAGCTAGAAATTGCATGAGGAGGATCCACATCAGTGTCATCATAATGGTAACAACCATGTCACTCCTCACCAGCATCACCGTGCCTGACCTTTACTGAGCACTTTCCACATGCCAGGCTCATCGGCTCACTGAAGCCTCCGGAAAGGAAAGGAGGGGGTGGGGCTGGAAGGGCGTGACTTCTGCTGTATTTGAAACGAACATAGCAGAGTGTTCACAAATTACAAATTGGGGTGGAGTGTCAGTCATTTTATTTTTGGTATTCAGTATGTTTGAAATGCTTCATTTTTTTTTTGTTTTTTAGTTAAAAGAAAACAAAAGCAATGACCAAAAGAAACATGCAGACCTTTAGTTAGAAAGGGTCCCTTCTGCTAATTTCCACTGATAGAGTGTGTCCCCTCCAACTGCAGACCTTTAATGCTGCCCCGGGGTGGCTCAGTCCTCTTCCTTTTTCTCTATTTCCACTCCTCAGACAACCGGGTCTGGTCCCTGCCTTTCAGACCGTTACCCTGCTGAGGCTTCCACAGTGTCTGTTCCAGACCTGCACCCTTCCCCACGCTCCAGGGTCTGCCTTACCTCTCTACACAGACCGCCAAAGGGTACATCAAATGCAACCTGCTCAAAATAGAACACTGATCCCCCGCAAGCTATTCCCCGTCACAGTAAATAGCATCACCTTTAGAGTGAAAACAGTTCAGTTCTGTCTTTAGCACCCTTCTTTCTGTCCCTCTCCAAACCAACCCACTGGCAAATCTTACTGGCTCTATTTCAAAATCCACACTCGACCAGAACACATCTGGGCCTCCTGCCGCTGCCCCCCTGGTCCAGCACCACTACCTCTGACCTTCACCACTGACGGCCGTCACCTCCCAGTGCCTGGGCCACTCCGTCTCCTTTCTAGATGGCGTCTTCGAAACCTTCCCAGGGCCTCCCTATGCTCAGAACTGAGTAGAGAGTCCTTTCTGTGTCTGCAGAGTGCACAGTCTCTGGGCCGCCGGGGCCTCCAACGCCCATCATTTCCCTGCTCCCTGCTCCCCATCGCCATGACCTTCTGAGACCTTCTCGCTGATTCTCAATCAGGCCCACACAAGCCCCAGGGGCCTGGCCTGTAGCCTTGGTCTTCCTTCTGCCTGAACGCCTCTTTACCTAGATATTTTTTTTAATTTTATTTATTTTTAATTTAGTTTTTTCTTTCTTGGCCACGCTGCACTGTGGGATCAAACCTGCGCTCCCTGCATTGGAAGCACGAAGTCTTAACTACTGGACGGCCGGGGAAATCCTTTTACCTAGATATTTTTACGGCTCTCTTTCTCTTTACCTCTGTCTCTCTCTCTCTTTCTCCTTCTCTCCATTTGGGTCTCTGCTCAAATCTCATCTATTCAGAGAAACTTCCCTGCCACCCATCTAACATAACAGGCTGTGGCTTTCTTTCCCCACACTCCAGAATCATTTTTCTAGATCACAGTTGGGCAGTCAACACGCAGTTCTTGAGATGTTGAACTCATAATCCTTCCCAAGCACCAGCTGGTGGCAGGCATTCACACACACATTAATTCATTTACTAGCCACCAAAGCCCTCTGAGGAAGTCCTGTTGGAACAGCACAGGTGACTGACACTCAGAGGATGTCCACAGGCTCTCACTGGTGCCCATTCCAGAGTGGAATTCGAACCCACTCCTTTTTACTCTAATCGTCCCCTGCATCACACTGCATCTCTCAAGGAAAGCTAGAAAAAGTAACATCCCTGCTATCTGCTGCCAGGGCTTGTGCTGGTCACATTTACACAATTATGATGATGTTCACGAACACTCTGAGAAGCAAACATTATCTCCATTTTAGAGATGAGAAAATTGAATCTTCTGAGAGGTTAAATATTTAGCTTAAAATGACCATTCTCCTCAGTGACAGGGTGTACCCTGGGCCTGCCTCATCCACAGCCTGTGCTTTCTTAATGACATGCATCCTGCTTGCCTAAAAGTTCCATTTTAATTCCCGTAAAAGGCCGTCCCTGTAGCCTGTCAACATCACAGGCTTACTGATCCATCGTTGCTGTCCCGTGAATGAGTCCAACTCTCCCTTCTCCCCTCTCCTCACTCCCTCCCTCTACTGCGGAGACCTTTCCCCAGAACTTTCACCTTCTACTCATTGCTTACACCTGCTGTAGTCTCAGAGGAGCAATAGTTTTCGTGGGCCACCCAGAAGTTGGACGTGAGAACACAGGTTATGTCAAGGGGAACAAGTGGGAGAACAGCTAGTACTGGAAGACAGACGGTGCCCGACTTGCAAATGGGTTTGTTTGCTAGAACTTCTTTGGAGGGGTTGTCATGTGAAACTCGAAACACATTTCCCCTTAGAAACAATATTATCAATGATGGATGGGATCTTGGGGTTATCCATGAAACCCTGTGTAATGTCCAACCAAGATACCACTAGATCCTCCAGAATTATTGAAGTTCACTAGCCAGTCAGCATCCGTCACATCGATTCTGCGGGAAAATAGGCTTTTGAGTTCCAAATGGGGACACCAGGGCCACTTCTCTTCACATGGTTCAGCTCGTGCTCCTGTCTCTGGGTAAGATGCTCCTTGCCACTGCCCCCAGCCCAGCTGGATTCAACAGGGCTGCTTGTCCGTCAGCCTCGGGTGGTAGAGGATACTGGGCATTTGAAGGAGGGGGGAGTAAAGGGCTCCAGGAGCAAAAGAGGGCTCCCAAAGTAGGGTCCTCTGGCAGGGCAGCAGGCTGTGCTTAGACCCCATGTGTAGTAGTGGCTCCAGTTTCAGGGCCCAGAGTGTGTTGGAGGGTCTTCTGTAATGTGGTACAGTGACCTGAGCAGGCTGAGTCATGATGGAACGTGAACAGTAAGTAGGGAGCATGGCCAATGTGTATGTCCTGACATCTCTGGAAAGTTCTGATGATGTGGGTGGCAGTGCAGAGTCACAAAAAGTACCCAGAACAGGTACCCCTCCTAAGGCCCTAGTCCTGGCTCTGCTTCCTTAACTGGGGACTCTAGGCAACACATAGCCTCTCAGAGCCTTATTTTCCTTTAACGTTAAGTGGGAAGAATAATCACCCTTAACTCCACAGGGTCATTGTGAGCATCTGTTGTTGTGATATGCGTGTGAAAACACTTTCTATCCCGTTCAATGCTATATTAGTATTATATCTAGTATTACACGGTAGAATACACGGTCTCCAAAACTCCAGTATTCTTTGTCCTGACACAAAACAAAGAAGGGAGGGACATGCACAAACCTCCATCCATCTACTGTGGTTTTTTTCAAGCACGCCTAGCAACAGAGAATTATCTGAAGAGGAAGATTTCGGCCTAGACACCGCATTTGTTCCAGACCATCTCCATTTCCGGCCACTCTACCTCTGGTCCTCCACGTCTACTTGCCGCGGTTGCCTCAGAACACACAACGTTGTGCTCTGTTGGCCGCATGTTCTTCCTTTAGCAGAATCTCCCTTTCCAACAGCCTGTTTTTTCCTTGTTGTCCTGCTAGAGGAGAATCTAATACATAGTCCTTTATGTTTTTAATCCTCCAAACAATAATCAAACAGATCACATTTTAGTTGCAGATTCTTGGAGGAAAAACAAATCTTTATCCAAATGCCAAATGTAGGAATGTTGAATTGAGATAGTTTGTATTCCAAGACCCTGGACAGAGCAAGAAACATTAAGAACTCAAGAAGCTTTCCTATTTGGAAAGCATTTTTCTTCCAACCTGCAGAATTATTTCTCTCCAGTTTGTGACGCAAAATTCTATGTGGAAAGTAAACATCGACTTGATTGACTCCTTTTAAATGACTGTTTTCTGTAGGAGAATGCAACCTAGTTAGTGCTTGGCCACTTCAACATGTGTTCATAAACTTATTGGTTAATTAGCCACATTCTTTTAAAGTCTCAGACTGCATTGTGTCTTTTGAAAACTGAAGTCATGGACACAAACCATTTTCAAGCTGGAGAAATGTTAAAAATAATGGTGTCCTGCAATGTTTCTCTACAAGCATGCCTTTCAGGATGGTGGCACATGCTACGTCATTACCGTATAGCTGCCTGCTTTGAGATCAGCTGCTCTATTTGTCTCTAGACTGAATGAGCCAATAAGGGATTTGGTTCTAAAACATCCCAGCTGGACAGTGGTGAAGGCAGTGCGTAGTCTCCTACCACCAGTTCAGATAGTTTTGTACAAGAGGGTTAGCAGGACCTCACCTTTATTAATGTTTGAAAATCAGTAGGATCGTTAGACATCGTTCTCAGAATTGTTTTAACATAAAATGTGACAGTTGCCCGCTCTGGGGTGCCAAGACTCTTAAGTGCATCCTCTGTTCTCCAGGGTTGATGAGTTGTCTTTTGGGCTGTAAAAGCCTCTTACTTTTCTTAAACTAAAAAAAAAAAAAATTTCAGCATCTGTTTTTAGATTTCTGGAAAAGGTAACATACGTTGTAGGAAATTCAATTAAAAAATCTCGATTACCAGGAAAGTCTTTGTGGATAAAACAGAGTAGAATGGATTGAATACTATTAGAGTCCAACTGAGTTGAGGATGGTTGGATCCAAACTGTGATGATTTGGGGGCTAGGGGTGGGTGATGGTGAGAGTTTTCCAAGGATATATCCTCGTTCCTGTTGTCAACATTTTTATCAGTTACATCAGGAAAGATGTAGGAGGCCATAAATTTGCATCTGTTACAAAACCAATGACATTAATTGAATTTGGCACCTGAAGTATTCACAAGTATGCAAGTGGTCCACTTCATGGAGACATTATTAGAATTAGGATACAAAAAAATTTCAATTAGCTAGAGCAATGTCCACATTAACCCTATTGCAGGGTTTTATTTGACTGAAAACTCAGTGCAGATAAACTGATTGGTGGGGTTACTAAAAGATACCATATGATTTTAGTCTGTAAAAATAGAGGTATAATATCTAGAATAAGGGAAAAGACAAATCTTTCATATTCTGAGCACCTGAAACATGCATTTAATTGTTGTTGTTGTTGTTGTTTTTGTTATTTTGGTGGTATCCTTGGTAACAGCTTTGGACTTTGTCCTTTGTCTCATCCAGATTCACTGAAAAATTTAAAAGCAAATGTATAACAGAATTAATGTCTAATTTTCAGATTACTAAATGTGGACTATTATTTTTTATATTGCTTCTGAATATTTCCTAAGTTCTTCAAATTTTTTTATCTGCTTCAAAACACCTTCCCTCGTTTCTTGCATGTTGAAATATTGATTGCAGAAGTTCTGCAATCATATTAAGTTAACTTAATGTTAAGTTCTGTTAGTACCTTCCTTCTGACTGCACCCACATTTTGCTGCCAGATCTTCAGAAAGAGTGTTTCCAAGAAAGGACTGCGTTAACTGCCCCCAACCCAGTATGAACAGATTTGTATGACACGATAGGCATCCCCCAAGGCTTCCCAGCAATTCAGCAGGAGAACATATTTGATGGTTGTATTGTATATTCTCATTTGGCTTCAAATTTTTAAAAAAGATAAACATCTTTTTGGATTCAAAGCAAAGTTTATTCTTGGTTTGATGTACATCTTCATTGACCTATTATTAAGCCCTCTGGTCCAGAAAAATTACTTCTCCATGCCCCAATTTCAGGATCCATCCAGTTAGGTTAGAGAAATATCCAGTATCTTCTATTGGGAAGAAATCATTAGTATCTTCCATTTTCTTGAGATGTGGAGTTATATAGGAAATAATTTGTAGTAAAAAAAAAAAAAAAATGAAAATCACTAATCAAATGTAAGTTATTGCTTTTGTTTGTTTTCATTGTCTTTTTACGGCTTTTAAAAATGTTTTTAAGATAATTGTAGATTTATATGAAATTGTAAGAAAGAATTCCTTCATCCAGTTTCCCCCAATGATAACACCTAACATAACTATAAGGCAAAATTATAGACAGGAAACTAACACTAATACAATTCACTGATCATATTCAGATTTCACCAGTTTACATGACTCGTTAGTATGTGTGTGTGTTTAATTCTGTGCAGTTTTATCACACATGTAGATTCATGTGACCACCACAGTGGCCAAAACAGAACAGCTCTATCACAAGGATCCCTAATGCTACTCTTTATAGGTACTGCCATTTCCCACCCTTCCCGCTTCTATATAATTTTGTCATTTCAAGAATTTTGTCCTGCTCCATCCATCTATATAGTTTTGTCATTTCAAGAATGTTCTATAAATGGAGGCATACAGTATGTAACTTTTTGATTTTGGCTTTTTTTACTCAGCATAAATTCCTTGAGATCCATCCAAGCTGTTGCTTGTATCAGTACTTCATTCATTTTATGGAAACAGTGTTTAACTCTTCACCCGTTGAAGGACATTTGGGTTATCTTCAGCTTTTGCTATTACAAATAAAGCTGTTTTGAACATTTGCAAACAGATTTCTGGATGAACACCAATTGTAATTTTTCTGGGATAAATGTCCAGGAGTACAATAGTACAGTAGCTGGATCATATGGTAAATGTATGTATACTTTTGAAAGAAACCTGTCATACTTTTTTCCAGAGTGAGTGTTAACAGTTCACATTTCGGCCAGCAGTGTATGAGCGATTCAAGTTTTCTGCATCATCACCAGGATTTGATGCTATCACTATTCTTTATTTTGGTCATTCTGATGCAGTTTTAATTTACATCTCCATGATAACTGATTATATTGAACATCTTTGCATGTGCTTATTAGCCACCTATATATTTTCTTCCGTGAAATGTCTTTTGCTCATTTTCTAATTGAATTGTTTGATATTTCCTGTTTTTCAGTTTGTCAATATTTGGTTTGCAACTATTTTTTCCAAGTCTGTAGTTTGTCTTTTCATCCTCTTAACATGGTCTTTCATGGAAAAAAAAATTAATTTTGATGAGGTCCAATGTATCAGTTTCTCCTTTTGTGAATTTTACTTTTGGTGTCAAGACCTATTCACCCAGTTCTAGGTCCCAAAGACTTTTTTTAAGTGTTTATTCTGAGTTTTATAGTTTCACATTTTACATTTATTTCTGTGACTTAAGTTAATTTATTTATTTATTTATTTTTTACGTTAAGTTAATTTTTATAGAGTGTTGAGGTTAGGTTGAGGTTGAGGTTAGGCTGCCTATAATAGCCAGTTGCTCCAGCACCATTTGTTGAAAAGGCCATCTTTCTCCTATTTAATTCATTTTGCAGCTTTTTCAAACATCAATTGGTCATGTTTGTATGGGTCTATTTCTGGATTCTCTATTTCCATTGACTTATGTTTCTATCTCTCCACTGATACCACACTGTCTTTATTATAGCTGTATATAATACTTAAGAGTGGGTACAGTGATTCCTTTCACTTCACTGTTTCAAAATTGTTTTAGCTATTCTAGATATTTTACTTTTCCACATAAAATTTAGAGTATGCTTGCCTGTGTTTACAAAACAAAACAAAAAAAACAAACTTTCTTGGATTTTGATAGGAATTGCATGGAACACATATGTCAATTTAAGGAAAATTGACATCTTTACCATATTGAGTCTTCCAATTCACGAACACAGTATATCTCTCCTTTTACTTAGTTCTTCTATGATTTCTTCATCAGCATTTTGTAATTTTCAGCATACTTCTTCTGTACAAGTTGAGTTTACTTGTTTATTTTCTTTGGAGTGATTGGAAACATTATTGTGTTTTAGTTTCCACATTTTCCTTGTTAATACATAGAAATGTGATGACTTTTTGTGTATTTATGTTGTATCCTGCAACATTGCTGAACTCACTTATTAGTTCTGAGAGGTTTTTGTTTGGTTTGTTTGTAGATTACTTGGGATTTTTTACATAGGCAACCATGTCATCTGCAAAGAGGGCGAATTTTATTTCCTTCTTTCTAACTCACATGCTTTTTACTTCCTTTCCTTGCCTTACTATGACGGTTAGAACTTAGAGTACTTTGTCAAATAAGAGTGGTAAGATGAGACATCTTTCCTTGTCCCTAATCTTAGAAGAAAGTATTCAGTCTTTTACCATAAATATGATGTTAGCTGTTGGGTTTTGCAAATGCTGTTTATCAGGTTGAGCATGTATACTGTATTCCTATTTTGCTAGGAATTTTTTTCACAAATAGGTGTTGGATTTTGTCTAATGCTTTTTTCTAGGTGAATTGATGTTATTGTAACATTTTTCTTCTTTAACCCGTTGGTATGGTGGATTGAACCTACTAATTTTCAAATGTATATTCTGCTCCTATTGGGTGGAATGTTCTATATATGTTCATATAGGTACATTGGTTGATTGAGTTGTTCAGTTCTGTATCCTTGCTGATCTTCTGTCTAGTTCTATCAATTTATGAGAGTGGCATGTTGAAGTCTTCAACTCTAATTTGTTTTTGTTCATTTCTCTTTTTAGTAGCATCAGTTTTTGCTTTGTGTAATTGCTGCTCTGTTGTTTGGTGTATACACATTTAGGATTCTTATGTATTTCTGTTGAATTGATTCTTTCATCTTTACTGTAATTTCCCTTTTTGTATCTAGTAATTTTCTCTGCTCTAAAGTCTACCTTGTCTGATATTACTATAGTCAACTGCTTTTGTTTAAAGGAGTATTTTAAACAACCTTTTACTTTCAACTTACCTCTGTTATTAAATTTGAAATGAGTTTCTAATAGTATTTTTTTTATCCTTTCTTCCAATCTCTGTCTTTTAATTGGTGAGTTGAGACCATTTACATTTAAGTAATTAGGGATATGTTACAGCTTAAGAATTTTTTTCTCTGTTTGTTTTTGCTGTTTCTCTTCTCTTGCCTTTCTGTGAGTTATTTGAACATCTTCAGAATTCCGCTTTCCTTTACTTAGAGTATATCTTTGTATAGAATTTTTAAACTGGTTGCTTTAGGTATTATGTAATATATACATAACTTATCACAGTCTACTGGTGTTGACATTTTACTAGTTCAAGTGAGGTATAGAGACCTTCACTCCATTTAAGTCCTTTAATTTTGTATGGGCACAGAATGGTTGTTAATGTCTTGATTGTTCACCCTCATGATTGTGTGGCTGACTGGGGGCTGTGGCTCGCTGCCACTGCCCGGCATCACAAAGGACTATTGTATCATGTATTGCTAGCCAGGAAAAAGATCAAAATTCAAAACTCAAAGTGTGGTTTGTACTGAATACGTATCAGTTTCACACCATTGTAAAGCTGAAAAATTGTAAGTAAGTCAAACCACAGTAAATTGGGGACTATCTATATATTTACCCCTATTTTTACCCATTCGGATATTCTTCTTTCCTTTCTGAAGCTCAGAGTCTCCTTTTGTTATTATTTCCTTTCTGTTAAAAGAATTTCCTTTAGCTATTTTTTAAGGGTAGGTTTGTTACTAACAAACTCTTTTAGTTTTCCTTCATCTGAGAATGTCTTGATTTCCTCTTCATTTCTTAAGGATATTTTTTTGCCAGATATAGAATTTACAGTAGACAGTTCTTTTCTTTCAGTAATTTTTAAAAGTGCCACTTTCTCCTGTCCTCTGTGGTTTCTGATGATAAATCCCATCATTTGAATTGTTTTTTCCTTATAGGTTATGTGCTTTTTTTTTTCTGATTGCTTTCAAGATTTTTTTTTTGTCTTTTGTTTTCAGAAGTTTAATTATGATGTGTCTTGGCATGAGTTTCTATGGGTTTGTTCTATTGGAAGTTTGTTCAAATTCTTATAGCTATAAACTTGTGTTTTTCACCAAATTTGGAAAGTTTTGTCCATTATTTGTTTGAATACTTTTTCAAAGCATCCCACTCTTTCCCTCTCTTCTTCTGAGACTACAGTGATAGAAATGTTAACTCTTTTGTTATTGTCCTGATTCTCTCTTCATTTTTTTCAAATAGATTTTCTCTCTGTTGTTAGATTGATAAATTCTATTGATTTCGTTTCAAGTTCACTGACTCTGTCCTCTGTCATCTCCGCTCTGCTCTTGAGCCCATCAGTAAGTTTTTTGTTTTGATTATTGTGTCTTTTAGTTCTACAATTTCCTTTTGGTTCTTTTCCATGATTTCTATTTTTGCTGAGTTTTATATTTTTTCATTTGTTTCAAGAGAACATGATAATTTATGAAGCATTTTTATGATGTCTGCTTTATGATCCTTGTCAGATAATTCCAACATCGGGTTTATCTTGGCATTGGCACCTGGTGATTGCCTTCTCTCATTCAAGTTATGATTTTGCTGGTTGTGGTTATAATGAGTTACTTTCAGTTGTATCTGGGGCATTTTGGACATTGTATTCTGAGATTTTGTATCCTATTCAACCTTCCCTTTTTTAAGCAGGCTATCCCCCTGTTGAGGTACAGCGTGAAGGCCAAGTTGGTGTGTATGGTCAGCTTCCCACTGGGTTTCTCAACCCCACTCAGCTCACTTCCCGATTTCCATGACATTATCCTGGCAGAGTAAGTAGATTACCATCTGCCCTATTGGATGGGAGATAAGAGATTTGCTCACCCTTGGTCTTGGTGACATTACAGAGCTGGGAAATCAGAGAGCCACTGCCTGCTTCTGTGGGATTAGGGTGAGGCTGGTAGGATAGAAGATCAGCTCTCAGCCTGGCTCCACTGGAACCATGAAGCAGTGGTGATAGAGGGGTCTCCCTCATTGGTGTTTGGCCAGAGTACAGCAGACACTGACAAAAAATGTTTAGGGTTCATTAGGCCACCCTTTTCCTAGTCTCCTGGCTAGGAGGAATAGGCTTTTGTTGGCGTTTATTTAGTCTATGTCTGTTGGTGGTTTGGGGCTGGTGGATTTTGTAGTGTCCCGTCCAGGATGTATGGGAGGCCACAAAGAAACCCAGAAAAATCTCCTCAGTGTTGTTCCTCAAGTCTCAAGGTCTCTTGGCAGTCATATTCTTGTTTCCTTATGTCCAGAGTTTTTTAGTTGCAAGAGGAAGGACTTGGGAGGAAAGAGGTCAGAAATGAAAATCTAAGGTTTTCTTTTATGTAATACACTTTTAAGATTTCACTGTCCATTTCCTAATGGTGAAATAAACAGCCTCCCTTTAGAAAGAGTCTCTTTGTACTAAAATTCAGACTAGATCCTAAGCATGAGTTTGAATCACTGCTAGTAGCCATCATGAAGCAGAAACTCAATTCTCATTGCCCCTGCCCCTCAGACCCTGTGATGTTAATTACAACAGGACGAATTGGAAGAATTAACAGTTAGCAAGGGCTTAATAGGTGCTTGGGTTAAGTGCTTGGCAGGCATTTTCTCATTTAATTCTCCAAACTAGCCTATGAACTAGATACGGTTATCACCCTCATGTTATAGATGAGGACACTGTTGCTGAAAGAGGTTGAGTAATTTGCCCAAATCCACAAAGCTAGGAAGTAGCAAGGCTTTTCCAGTTTAGTGATTCAAGTTCAATGTTCATTCCATTTCAGATAACAAGCCTTCCTCCCAAAGATTCTGATGTACTAGGTATAAGGCCAGGCCCATCAATATGCATTTTTGACTTGTCAAGCTGGAAAATTGAGGGAGGAAGCCCTTTTCTCACACTTTGACAAACCCCAAGGCACTGAGGCATCTGTCTTGTCTCTGGTAGGATGGCTTTGACCAACAAAGGGTGGAGTAAACAAGCACACCTCTTCTTTCTAAAGAAAACAGGAATTTGGAGATGCTCCCCTTTTCTGGATTTTGCCCAAGAAGATGCTCAGAACGTTCTCAGACATGCTTTGTGCAGTTTACTACACATTCGCCATCATACCACTGGGCTGGGCAATCGGACTCACTTTAGAGTGGCCACTTAAAGGTTTTTTGAATGTTCTGTTTCATAGGAAACAAAATTGTGGTTCTCCTTAACATATATATCATGTATTTGGATGTTTTCAAGTCCGTAATATTCTTTATATAGAGTTTCACCTCCAAATCCTTTCCTAGTGAACAAAAATAGTCTCTTTCCTCACATAAACTGTTTTATACCTCTTCATGTAATTTTTTTTTTTTTTTTGCTGTACGCGGGCCTCTCACTGTCGTGGCCTCTCCCGTTGCGGAGCACAGGCTCCGGGCGCGCAGGCTCAGCGGCCATGGCTCACAGGCCCAGCTGCTCTGCGGCATGTGGGATCTTCCCAGACCGGGGCACGAACCCGTGTCCCCTGCATCGGCAGGCGGACTCTCAACCACTGTGCCACCAGGAAACCCCCCTTCACGTAATTTTAAGGTACAAAAACTTTCAGAGAAAGTTTAATCCAGGGAGGACTCTTAAACTTACTATTGTTTAGACTTTTTCTCCGGGATTCAGAATGTCACGTAGAAACCTTTTCACTGGAGTATTTCTTATTTATTTTTTTAAGGATACAGATGATAAATTATTCCTATATCACTGCTCATCAAGGACCTTCTTATTCATGATAATCTACAAATTATTATCTGGGACCAGGTCTGGTTTTATGGACCTTGTGAACTTAGAGACCTAAGAAGAGTAACATGTTAAATTTGGTTCTCATTAATTTGGAATATATGACCATTTAGATATTTAGATGATAATTTTGAGGTTTATCTTTGTGCTATCTTGTTTTTAAAAAAAGTTCCTGAACGAATTATTGGCTTAATTATGATTACACAGGAAATGTTTCAACTGCTCCTAAAAATAAGCATGCTGAAACAAAGAAGTACCTTTTGTGGGCAAAGAATTGATTTATTAATTACAATCCACTTGTGTATATTATTAAGGAAGTTTTACTATGGATTTACAAGACATCTCTGGCCTAGTTTCATTTATTTGTAAGAAATGATAGTTTTCATATTTTTCATTTACTTAAGCTGGATTGTCACTCAGGCAAAATTAATGAAGTTCCAATGTGGTAAGAATGTCTTCTCACTTAGCATGTACTGAAGATATCCTAACATATTTCATAGACAATAGCCAGCCCTACCCTTAGCGGAAGAAGAGAACCAAGTTTGTGTTCTTGGAAACTGTGCAAAGAGCTCCATGAGGGGAAAGAATATTACTCGTGCATTTAATTAATATATAAAAAGTCAATGACTATCTTCAAATTTACAGTGAAACTGTAAAAAACGAAAACAACATTTCAGATATTCAATAGTTATTAGCCCTTTTTACTGTTGTTAAATGCTTTTAAGTAATTCGAAAGATACCAGGCAAGAATAACCACAGAATTCATGTGCAAGAGAGTCAGCAGGGCATTTTGTAAGTAAGACTCTAAATAGCTAATGAGGAGCATGTGGGAAAGGAAAGAAACAGTAAATAGGAAAGTGTTTGTACACCACAACAGACATGTATTATTATTATTATGTGAAATTCACAACACCCACTAACAAAGAGGAACATGGGAATCAAAATTAAATTAACATGCAATTGTAAAAATTATAGTCTCATATAAATAAAAACCAAGACTTACGTTTTTGAAACAGAAAAGCAGTCATTAAAAATCCAAAAGAACTTCTGTCTTTCCAAGAAGGAATAATAAACAATTTTTTAAGTCTGTCAGTGTTTTCTGAGCTATTTTACATTGTTCATAGAGTCCCCCATATTATTGTCATAATAAAAAATTAACTTCTGAACAAATTAAATTGAGGTAAAATTTGGTATCATTGTACCAACGTCCAGGTAGTAAAACCTTCCATTGTGTGAATAGCAAAATTACTTTTTACTGCCTTGTTTATTTCTGAAAATAATAGGGATCCTTTCTCTTTATTCCTACACTCACATAACAAATATGTATTGAGCATCCCAATTTACTGGCTTCTAGACAGTGCAGACAAAACAGATATGATTCCTGCCCTCATGGAGCTTGATAATTCTCCTGAACACCTGTTTTCATCCAATCTGTGGTATGAATCTCTGTACTCAAAAATGCCGCACAGCTGCTGGAATGTTCCATCTTTAGAATGTCACAGGTGTCTGTCCTCATGGGTAGCATACATGCAAGTTGCACAATTGCATAGACCAGATTCAGTGAGAACAGACACATTGCATTGAACACTTTTCTGCTTACATGTGACTATTTTGGTTCATAGTCAGTAACACTGCTTCACCTTATTTTTGGGTCTATTTGACAAGATTTCTTTTTCTAGAATCTTGATGTCTGAGGGTATGACCTCATTGTTTAAGAAACCTGAGAGCTGAATTTAGGACTAAAGCACTCACTTATTCATTCATACATTTGTACTCAGCAGATATATTGTTGAGGAAAACAGTCGTAGCTCCCTGACATTGTAAAGCTTACATTCTAGCAGAGGGAGACAAAGAATGGCAGACATATTTGAAAAGTACTATGGAAGAAAGAGGGAGTAGAGCAGAGTGAGGATGATTGGAAGTGACAGGGTCAGAACGGCAAGTAGAAATGTTAAAGGTGGTAGTTAGTTAGGGTAGACCTCACTGAGTGAAGGCTTGGTGGATTTGAGGAAACAATCTATGTAGATATCAGAAAGAAGAATGTTCCAAGCAGAAAGAAAAGCTGGAGCAAAGTCCCTTAAGGATGAGCATGCCTGGTTAAGAAAACCAGCACGGTGGAGCAGACTAAGTAAGGGCAGGAATGCAGGAGGGGAGGTCACAGGGGTACCTGCTTAGTGGGAAGGTTAGAAGGTTATTTGGAATCTCAGAGCCCATTGTCAAGAGTCAAACAGGGAAAGCTTTGCAGATTTTTTTTTTTTTTTTGATGTTTGTGCACCAAAATTCACTTGATATGGTACATAAGTGGACAAATCCTGAAGTCTGGTGTGTATATAAAAGTGCTTACAAGGAAACAGATGATACAGAAATGAAAAAAGTTAATTGGATCCATCATTCTGTTTGGGGTTTATAAACCAAATATGAAAATGTTTTTTACAGTTATGGAGGAGAGATGGCTATCCTTCAACAAAATTCTGAGCCATCAAAAATTACAAAGGTATAACTTTGCAGAATTTTGCGCAGAGGAGTGGCTTGATCTGAATTATGTTTTTAAAGGGTGACTGCAGCTGCCCTGTTGAGAATACACTGCAGGGAAGCATGCAGGCAGGGAGACCTGGTAGGAGGCTCTCACAGAAATCCAGGCAAGATGTGATGGTGGCAAGGAATAGGCTGGTTGTAAAAAGTGGTTGGATTCTGTATATATTTTGAGGGTGGAACCAGAAGGATTTGCCGATGGGTTGGTAATGGGATGTGAGAGGAAGAGAAGAGTCAAGGTGACTCCATTTAGACGCCTAGGGCAAAATATATTAATTTGCAAGTCTTAATGTCTCTTTCCTTCTGTATTTCACATATTTCTAGTAGTCTCATTTCCTAATCTAGGACTATGTTAGGGTTTTTTGGTCTAATACTTCCACTAATTATTTACTGAACACTCACCGTGTGGTAGGTGCAGTGGGGGATGGAAGATGAGCAAAACATTGATTATGGTCTCAGAAAAGATCACAAGAGGCAATACTGTTAGACGTGGAGATACACCGTAAAGGAGAAGCGTATCAGATGTTATAGGGAGTCAGAGAAAAGAGCTGTCCCTTTGCACTGTGAAGAAAAGGAAAGGCTCAGCGTCAAGTTAGCCTGAACAGAACTTTCAGAATAATTGGGTTTGAGGATCGCCAACCTGA